>NW_017617233.1:3067500-3667500 GCF_001879475.1 Ipomoea nil | reverse complement strand
AATGGGAGCGTTATGCTGTGCATCATGCATGGTGCACACGGATGCAAAAATGACGTCGTTTTGACGTTGATTTCAAAAAAATAAATAAATAAATAAAAAATTCATAACTTCATAACTATACATCCAAAATTGCATAACTACACATTCATAACTTCATAACTATACATCCAGAATTGCATAACTATACATCCATAACTTCATAACTATAAATCCAGAATTGCATGCATAACTACACATCTATAACTTCATAACTATACATCCAGAATTGCATAACTACACATCCATAACTTTATAATTATAAATTCATAATTGCATAACTACACATCCATAAGTTCATAACTACACATCCATAACTATACATCCAGAATTGCATAACTATACATCCATAACTTCATAACTATAAATTCATAATTACATAACTACACCATGCATAATTACACATCCATAACTTCATAACTATAAATCCTGAATTACATAACTACACATCCATAATTTCATAACTAAAAATTCAGAATGAATAAACTAAAAATCTAGAATGAATGAACAACATAATGCTATTGCTGGGAATCGAAACTGATTTTTTTTTTTTAAAGTAGGACGCGCGTTTTTAGTCAAAACGATGTCATTTTTGCATCCGTGTGCCCCATGCATGGTACACACGGATGCACAACATAATTTGCCGCTAAAATGTCCGTCAAAATACGGGCAATAAAATTCAAAGCCAGGCGAGGTAAGACGAGCTAGCCCGGCGGACTAACCCATTTTAACAGCTCTAGTTATGGTCTTTTTTGGTTTTCAAGAATGAAAGATTCTCACATAAATAATTTCTAAGTTTATTTTTACCACATCTTCTGAAATCTCAATCCTTTCAAAATTATAAGTGATGCAAAATTCTTTTAAAAAAAAAAAAAGAAAAAAAAAAAAAAAAGGAAGAAGTTAAATTTAGAGATGTAACCGCGTAATTAGGTTTTAATTACGATGTTGTGTATGTTTGTGTAGATTGAATGAAATGAACTTTAAACGTATATGTAATGTAAAAAGGCCAAGAACGATGAAGCATAAATCCTCAAAATGGCAAACATCGCATAACCCTAGACACGTTTACTAGATTCTTTAACGTGTATTACCGGTCAACTGACTGTAACAAATAACCGACTAATTAAGGTAATTAATTTCATTTAATTTCTCGTAAAGTATATTTTTCTCTCAGACAAGTACGGGTTTTAAGCTGATCAAATCCACATGGAATGATATAATACAATATGATATATGCTTTATAAAAATGTTTTTAATCAAGTGGTCTCTAGCTTTGAATCATTTCTTGCACGTGTTTGGTTCCATAATACAACCGTTAGTTGCTAATGATCTTAATTAAGATGGCGAAAAAAAAAAAACATCATGGGGTTACCTAATATGATTATTAAAATTTAAGGAAACTTTTCCAATATTGAAATTGAAAAGGTACCGTGGATACCACTAAGTATAAAAAGGGACTTACATTTTTAAAAATTAAATGATAATTATTTATAAAAAAAAAAAATCACCATTTCTTGTTTTTTTTTTTTTTGTTTTTTTTTTATTTGGGTAATTTTTCTAATCAACTGGACTCTGCTTCTAGAGTCACTGCAAAAGTAAATTACACTTTTTAGTGGGATTCAAATACCCACGCTGCTGCCTTCAGTGGTGACATCAAGTTAGACTACAAACCACTACGTTAAGCTCCACAGAAGCTTCTCCATATTTTTAATTGTAGGCATGATACCTAGCATAATAAAATTTTCTGAAAATTGAAAAAAGTACCAAATTAACCCCCCAAGTACCAAGAAGGCAAGAATAGTGTAATTCTAGTTATTAAAAAAAAAAAAAAAAAAAAAAAAAAAAAAAAAAAAAAAAAACCTCTAATGAGGCCCCAACCTAAAGTGACTATAATATGACATATTCAGCAAGTTACTGCTAATGTAATACTAAGTAGTCTAACATGTGATGTTTTAGACTTAGCCACATAGGTGGATGTTGAGTATACTTTTTTTATTATTTTTATAAAATAAAATATATTTTTAATTCTTAATCAAAAGATATATTTTTATTTTTATTTGTTTGAAAAAAATCGTCGTTAGTCTTCTTCTATTGACAACCGTCAAACAAAATAGACAATAATAAAAAAAAAAAATGATATAGCTTAGTTTTTCCCTCAATTTTAAATGCGAACACATTTTCTTCCTTAGTTATCCTCAAAATTGTTATTTTTACTGAAATCAATTATTTTTTTACAATTGACATTTGAAAACCTAAATCTGATAGACATTTTAAGAATATTAGCTAAATCTTCCAATGCGATAATTCGTTTTACCCAAATATGTGAAACAGACAAGTTAATTTTTCTCAATTATTGTTTTCAAACACTAATTTCACGTCTAAAAACGAAATTTGAGAAAAATTATCTTGTCTATTTTGCCCACTTAAGTTAAAAGAATAATGACATTACAAAATTCACTTGATATTTTCTTTTTAAAAAATAATAATTTTAAATGTTTACTAGGAATAGTTAACTGGTTTGGATAAAAATAGCAACTTCGATAATAATTGTGGGAGAAATAGTGATGAACTAACTTATTGTTGTGGTTAATTATTCACTCGGGTTCTGTCTTTCGTTTTAAATTTAATATTTGTTTTAATATAGAAAGTTGAAGGTTTCCGATCTTGTTATAGTTGTTTTAGATTTTCCCCTCCAATTCCCCCCCCCCCCCCCCCCTCCCCCACCCCACGAATTTAATGCGGTTTAAACAAGAGTCTGGATGGAACACATGTCGAGCTTGCGACATGATCTAGACATGCTATTCATGCACGGTCGGGATGGCGACAATTGTATTGATCCCACGTGCCTTGAGAATTTGTACAGATCGCATGAAGATGATGTGACTATACAATCTGGTCAGTTATGCTCGGGAAATGATGCCGATCACCTTTGGTACGGTATCCAAACACAATTATATATTCGAGTTTGGTATAATCCCTATCACTTATATAATAAATGAGGGTAAATTAACTATTTCACTACAATTCATAAAGAAAAAATGGCATTTTCCCTTTTATAAATTAAATTGCATGATAAGTACTGTTTAAACGAAGTAGTTGAGAAAACATTAGGCAAACTTGATTTACCTCCTCATAGGTCTAAGGGCAGGTTCATGGGATTTAAGATATAATCCAACTTAACTTAGATACCTAGGTCATAAAAAAAAAAGTAGTTGAGAAAGTCAATCGCATATTTTTTTTTTAAATATGTTTTATTTTTATTACAACATCTACTGTTCTAACCGGAATATAATATGAATTGAGGTAAGCTATTCATGTCACATATATAAATAATTTTATCACTAATCAATTCTAACATAATATTCTTAAAGACTTGTTTCCTCTGATCTGCTACACCAACCGCTCAGATCATCCTCACCAACAAATTTAATTGTTAGGTGTTCAACAATATAATGTTGAAGTTGTTACTAAACCAAATAGCCATCCCATGAGTTGCCGGTTAAACATCCGATCAATTCACCCATTCTACAATGCCTTTATCATTATATGGACTGCTAGCTACAGAGTCATTGTTACCATATTATTATCACTTATCAGGACAAAACATCATATAGGAGGGTCCATCTCCTACACTTTCAACCACATACACTTCATTTGCACTGAAAATATAATTCTGCTTTATACTACAAATCATAGCCAAATACAAGAAAAATAATTATCACTTGACCTCAATATATTAATATTTTTATAGTAACGAAAAAACCCACAACCATTATTGGAAAGAGTGTGCAGTAGGTAAGTCCGACACATGTGTACTGTAATATTCAAAATTTATCTATTTGAATTAGTGTAGGGAAATAATGGATCCAATTAGTAACTAAAATTTAGTGGGAACAATGACAATATCTAATTAATAACTAAATTTTATTTTTAATAAGTGGTGATGCCAACCAATTCATGACAGTCACATTAAGAGAGAAAATATTGGAGGTGAAATTTAGGAGGGGAAGAATTCTTTTTTTTTTTTTTTTTTTGCCACAATTTTAAAAGAAAATGTCAGTCATGGAAAATTGGATAAAACTTTTTGCAGTTCCTCATCTTTATAAAGCATTGAGAATCAAAGCAAATGAAATTAAAATATTCAAATTGGAAGCATAACCTGCCAATGACTAAACACAAAACCTTGCCATGCCAGTTTTGGTGTTATTAGAATCACCTCTGCCTTTTCGCTCCCCTCCAAGAATTTCTATGGTATGACACAGTGAAGTAGCCAAGATTTTTCCTTGCGACATCTTTCATATTTTCTATGGATGTACATATAGACTGAGATAGGCTAGATATTATATTTATTTGTTTCGAAATCTAACCCAACTAAAAATTGATTGGAACTTGAATTTTATCTTTTCGAATGATGAGAGATAAACCTGCAATTACAACATTAGTGTGTGTACTGGGTAAGGGCAAATTATATCGTGCACCGCGGTGCATAATCGATTATGCACCGCACATCAAAACGACGTCGTTTTATTTAATGAAAAGAAACGGAATCCGTTTCGCGTCGTTCCGCAAAATATAACTATGTTTTTCAGTTTCATTTTGTATACACTGCATTTTCAGTTCAACACAACTACAATTTCATTTTGATATAACTACAGTTTTGTTCAATATTTATACACTCAAATATGTGAAAATGTTATTTAATTTTATTTTATATATACTATAGTTTCATTAAAACACAACTACATGATCATTTCGATATAATTACAGCTTCATTGTACAATATACACTCATATATGTGAAATGTTATTCAGTTTCATTTTATATATACTGCAGTTTCATTTCACCACAACTACAGTATCATTTTGATATAACTGCAGTTTCATTTGATAATATAAAAATAATACGTGAGGCAGTGTCGGTTTAGATACACTGTAGTGTCACTCCGTTAACACTAACAGCAAGCTGTTTCTTTACTTAAAGAAACGACGCCGTTTTGATGCGCGGTGCATAATTGATTATGCACCGCGGTCCACGATATAACGACCGCTGGGTAAGTGGGCAGATTTCTTGTGCGCACCGACATTTGGCCATGTCTGCTGAACCATTGAGTCACCGTGATTTACATCCTCCTAAATATCGGGCCGGGGTGTGGGGGCCCTTAGGGTTGGAGATTCAACATTTTGGGAGAAGAGTGTGTACTAGGTAAACCCAACCTTATGACCTTAGTTAATAAATGACTAAAAGGAGGTAAATCATCATAGGTCTCGGGCAACTCAGTTGATTTCGGGATAATAGATTTTAGGCAAAAACCCAAAATCAAGCCCTAGCAGCCACAATGTTGGAGTTACATTCATTGTGGAGGTTCCTTATGGGCACCAACCACCAGGTACTAGTCCCCACACTTAATACACATTGAGTTATCGTGATTTATCCATTCACTATTCTATTGGGCCGAGGTGTGGGGCTATAGAGACAAAGGAATTTCGCCTTTTGTAGACAAGCATAAGTTGTTCATAAATGACTATCTCAAATCAAGAATGCCACCGGCTCATATCGGTCAAATTTTACCCTTTTTTTTTTAATTAAGTTGATGCATCTCAATAAAATAAAATAAAAAAGAGAGGAATTGATTTAGCTTTGTGAACCAGCAAACTTCACGGCACGTTTGATAGTTAACGTTATGAAGCAAATGGTTACGCAGTAGTCAACGGATAGCTAGCTATTTTGGCTTGCAGATAAAGCATTTTTGACCTTCAATTTGGCTTGGCATTGCGACAATTGTGTTGCTATTTTACTTTCTGAATTATAATTTGTCACAATTGGAGTAAATAATTTTTATTATTTTTTTAAAGAGATTCATTTAGGCCATTTACCAACGACAAATTACTTATAATATATCCAAGAGAAAGTGTTTAGCTTTGAACTTTTGGTCAAGTTCCCCACACTCTCACCCCCAAAATACACCTTATTTACAAATAATAGAATCATTTTCATCCTACTCTTATTATACGTACAATTATGTATATTGAAACAGGGTCAGGTTTCCTTGCGGACAGTGCACCCGTACAGTCACGCATCAATAGGTATGCTTAAATGCACCATAAAGTATCTGAAAATGCATCATTTGGTGTGGTGTATTCTTTTGGTGTGTGGTAGTGTATTTGTGCATTTCATTCTGGTGTATTTTTGAGTAGTGTGTTGTATATTTATGCATACCTAATGGTGCAATACACTCTGGGCACAAAGAACCCTACTCTATTGCTGAAACAAGACTTCTACTTAAACCATTGAGCTAAATCATGGCGGGGTATGGCTAAATTATTTTAATATTAAAGACTCAGCATTCTAATTCCCAGAAGCATCCCTAACCCCAAGTTTCGATTCCGCGTATTGTTAAATTCTAGTCCTTATACGTTAATATAGGAGTTTACTCTGTATGTAGTCTACTAGCTGAAAATATACGCAAATCTTACACGGAGTAAGTGAGTTTCCGTTAAGTCCCAGATTCCATTGTCAACAACTTAAACAAATACGAGTAAAAACTTAACGACACAGAAATGTGGCGGTGGCGTTAGCCAAATCTCAGATTGGGCCCCACACTACACTGCCATGCTATAAATACCCTTCTTTTCCCCATTCTCACTTCACTCCCTCTTCCGATCCTCCATTGCACTTTCCGGCCTTCCATCGTTTCCGGCGTCAAGTTTTTCTTGAAACTATAGTTTTGGAGACCACGATGGTCGACGTTGACCGGAGGATGGCCGGTCTGAACCCGGCTCACTTAGCCGGACTCCGTCGTCTATCAGCCAGGGCGGCGGCGCCCAGCCCAGCGACGCCCGTTCCTCCTCGGAACAGCCTGCTGTCCTTCACTACTCTCGCCGATAAAGTCATTACCCACCTTAAAAAGTCTGGGGTTCAGGTGGAGCGTGGGTTGTCGGAATCTGAGTTTGCGAGAGCGGAAGCTGAGTTTAAGTTTGCTTTCCCTCCCGACCTCAAAGCGATCCTCTCCGCCGGCCTGCCGCTGGGTCCTGGCTTCCCCGACTGGCGGTCCTCGGGGGCCGCGCGTCTCCAGCTCCGCGCGTCCATTGAGCTCCCGATTGCCGCCATCTCTTTCCATATTGCCCGGAACGCTCTCTGGTCCAAGTCCTGGGGCTCCAGACCGTCCGACCCGGAAAAGGCAATCAAAATCGCTAGAAATGCTCTGAGGAGAGCTCCGCTTCTGATTCCTATTTTTAACCACTGCTACATTCCCTGTAATCCTTCCTTGGCGGGAAACCCCATTTTCTACGTCGACGAGAATCGGATTTACTGCTGCGGGTTAGATCTCATGGACTTCTTTGATCGCGAGTCTTCTTTGTTCCTCCGATCAATTAGCGAAATCTCCGCCGGCGATACTTCCAGGAGAAGAAGCCTTGACGCGCTCGCCGGCGGACGCACGCCGCGGTGGGTTGAGTTCTGGAGCGACGCCGCCGTGGATAGACGCCGGAGAAACTCAAACTATTCCTCATCGTCTTCCGCTGCTTCCCCTGAACGATTCTCCGGTATGCCCAAGTCCCAAGTCCCCATCTGGGTCAACGAGTATATAGACCAAATCGGGTCGGTTTTACGGGAAGGCGGGTGGAACGAATCCGACATCTCCGAGATCGCAACCGTTTCCGCCGCCGGTTTCTTCGAAGAAGAGATGGTGCTTCTGGACAACCAAGCCGTTCTCGACGCCCTCCTAGTCAAAGCCGATCGTTTCTCCGATTCGCTCCGGAAAGCTGGGTGGAGCTCCGACGAGGTTTCGTACGCATTGGGGTTTGATTTCCGAACGGAGAAAGTAAAGAAACCGACGAAACTACTCTCGCCGGAGTTGGTGGAGAAAATCGGAAAACTGGCCGAGTCGGTTTCCCTGTCATCATCATAGTCGTCGTCCCCTTTTCTGGTGCAACGGCCTTTTACTGGCTACCGGCAAACATGGAGATTCTTTTCTTTATCGTACTTTTAGATTTTCTAAACATCGGTTTACTTTTTTGCCTGTTTTTGGTTAAAAATAGATTTGAAATTAAAAAAAAAAAAAAAAAAAAACTATGCGATTTTTAAAAATGGTTGTAAAATTAGATGAAATGATTATAGTGCATGGGAGAAACCTCTGTAATTACGAATATATATAATATAGGACATATTACGGAATATTTGTTTTTATTTACATCATCTATATATTAATAAAAATATATTTTTAATACAATAATTGCATTATCTTATCTGCATAGTCACACACCAGTAATGAGTGTGAAGAACATAATTCGTGTCAGAAACTTTAAATTGTCGTATACATATTTTTATTTTCTACATAGTTTCCGTTAATTGATTATTAATTTTAAAAATAATTTTTAAAAATATTTTTCATGTTTAGTTAATCAATACACCTCACTAGAATGTATATACTTGTGTAAGAATATTGTTATAAATCTTTATGTATCTAAATTAGTTGAATTATTAGCTTGATAATTATAAAATTTTAAATTTAACTTCTAATTAAAATGTTCTATTAACTATTTGAATCGATTAACTATGAAAAATTTATATTAATTAAATTTATTATAATTTTTTTACTATAATTATGAGATGAGATTTATTCAAAATACATTTTAGACAGCGATAGTATGTTTTTCGCAAATCAAAATATAAGAATAATTAATAATATCCTAAAGTTTTATATCAATATGAAGAATTTCGGTAGTGGGCTGATCGGGTTGCATTGGGCTTAGCTTTTTGGAAAATTGTAAAGTGGCACGGGTTACGAAATGTGATGCGCACGTGTGAAACTGTGTGAAAATACTAAAGAGAAAGACGTTATTGGGTCCCACACCGCGGTCTTTGGAGCCTGGGGCATAGTCTGGAAATCTACAATCCATCAACTCAAAACTGGGATGATGATAGAGGGCAAATTATGCTGGGCATCCGTCTACATGGTGCAGGATGCAAAAATGATGTCATTTTGCATTAAAATGCGTGTTTTATTCAAAAAATAAAAATCAGTTTTAATACTCAGCAACATCATTATATTGTTCATTTTTTAGTTCATTCATTCTGAATTTTTAGTTATAAAATTATGGATGTATATGTATACAATTCTGGATTTATAGTTATGAAATTATGGATGTGTAATTATACATGGTGTAGTTATGCAATTATGGATTTTATAGTTATGAAGTTATAGATGTATATTTATTCAATTCTGCATGTATAGTTATGCAATTTTGGATGTATAGTTATGAAGTTATGGATGTGTAGTTATGTAATTTTAGATTTATAGTTATGAAATTATGGATGTGTAGTTATGTAATTCTGGATGTATAGTTATGAAATTATGGATATGTAGTTATGCAATTCTGATTTTTTTTTTTTTTTTTTTAAGTTAGACATCAAAACGACGTCGTTTTTGTATCCGTATGCACCATGCACGGTGCATACGGATGCACAACATAACGATTGATGATAGAGCCAACTAAATTGGCTAAGCATATAAATTTAGCAGAAAATGTTATATGTACTCTTATTTTTTACTCTCAAGTTATATTTTCACACATACAATTTTAATGTAGACACTTTGTACTCATAAATTTATAATTGAGTTAATACCCAAAATCGTCCTCGACTATAGTGGTTTTTCTCAATTTCGTCCTAAACGATTTTGGTGACCTAATATCGTCTCAGACTTTTGTGTTTCGCTCAATTTAGTCCCAAACTTTTGTGTTTTTGCTCAATTTAGTCCCTCATTTGTTATTCTGTCCATTTGGTGTTAAATAAATAGACAATTAGTTTTCAAAAAAAAAAATAAATAGACAATTCAGTAATTTTAATATTGGCATCTCTTTACTCATAGACATGTGAACTACGAAATCCTTTTTTTTTTTTACGAATTACTCCCAGAATTACTCCTAAAACTGCGAATATAAAATTTGATTTGCAGGTCCGGGAGTAATTCTGGGTGTAATTCGTACAAGAAAGAGGAATTTCGCACTTCACAAGTTGAAAGTAAAGAGAGATCAATATTGACATTACTGAACTGTCCCTTTATTTAACACCAATTTGACGGAATAACAAATGGAGGACTAAATTGAGCGAAACACAAAAGTCTGAGACGATATTAGGTCACCAAAGTCGTTTAGGACGAAATTGAGAAAAACCACTATAGTCGAGGACGATTTTGGGTATTAACTCATTTATAATTATAAGGTCAGAGTTTGAATTGTAATTTTTTTTTTTTTTTTGGTTTAAAATAGTCAATTATGAAAATCTAAATTAGTTTACCTCCTTACAATCATATTTGGTACACACTATTGAGTTCGATCATGTGACATTTCCTCAAAAAGAGTTACAGATATACCAATTAAGTATGAAATGTTTGGCAATCAATTTCCATTTAATTTTAGAAAAATTCAAAATTCATTTTTTTCTACATACTATGCTATAGGTATATTATACAAATATGATGAAATAATAATTTAGTATATTATTAATAAGATATAAGATATAATTGTTTTTAATATAAAACACCATATTGTTAATCTGCAATCCAATAGAATGGACAAGTTTACCATGACTTCTTAAGAGTTAATTCCACCAAAGGTCCCTTGTTTTTTGTGATAATTTTAAAAATTTAGTCTCAGATTATCATTTTTATCATTTAACATCCCAGAGTATTATTTTTTGGACACTTTTAGTCCTTCTCATGACTTTTTCTATATTTAGTAAGGGCGCTTTTGTCTTTTCATATTTTTTTTGGTTATTTTCCCAATTTTAACCGGTTTGATTGGTTTAGGACTTTAGGTAACCTCTGATTTTTAGTAATCATATTTTACAACCGGTTTTAGTAAAGTCCTAAACCAATTATACCAGTTGAAACTAGAAAAATAACAAAAGAAAAATATGAAGAGACAAAAACGCCCTTACTAAAAATTAAAAAAAAAAAAATATATGAGAAGGACTAAAAGTGTCCAAAAAACAATAGTCTTGTATGTTAAATGACAAAAATGATAGTATGAGACTAAATTTGGAATTTTCACCAAAGACATGAGACCTCTGGTGGAATTAACTGACTTCTTAATGCTCAATATTGCCAAGCACCTTGTGCTCATATAGTACCTCTATGACTTCCCTTGAAGGAAGGTCACAGGATCGAACCCTAGTGGAAATTTGCAATAGTTAGAGAAAGTATATAACATATACTACCTTGTAATAGAGTCAATAGTATTAAAAAAAAGAGTTAATACCCAATATAGTCCTTGACTATAGTGATTTTACTCAATTTAGTCCTAAATGACTTTTTGTGCTCAATTTAGTCATCAACTTTTTATGGTTTTATACAATTTAGTCCTTAGTTAAAAATTCTGTTAGTTGACTGTTAGAAATAGAGTTCTAATGGTAATTTCTCATCCTTCATCCCATTTAGGATGATCCCTTCTTCTTCCCTTATTAAGATCTACGCAGAAATGCAAATCTTCGTACCCAAATTTAACTTCAACCTAAATAAATAAATACTGAGTAAATAAAAATTGGGGTACAAAGATTTACATTTGTGTGTGGATCTTAGTAAGGGGAAGAATGAGGAATTATCCCAAATGGAATGAAGGTTGAGAAATTACCATTAGGACCCTATTTCTAATAGTCAACTAACAGAATTTTTAACAAAGGACTAAATTGTGTAAAACTATCAAACTCGATGACTAAATTAAGTACAAAAAGTCATTTAGGACTACATTGAGTAAAACCACTATAGGGTATTAACTCATTAAAAAAATGTCCAATCATTAATACAATGTTCAAATTCTTAAATTCACTCTTTCCTTATTTGTTATATACTTTGCTTTTTTTTCTTTTTTTTTGTGGTAAAAATATTGTGACAACAAGTTTAAAAGTATACACACAACTACACAAGAGATATATTTCCCATATAAATAATTAATCAAAATCTTAATATCATGTTAAATTTTATTTTTTTTAAATAAAAAATAGTTTCAAATTTTTAAAAATATACTTAACATATAATAGAATCATTTTCAAATAATTAATTGTTACAATTATTTTAAATTTGCACCAAATACATTAGAGTTTATCTATAATATACACCATATATATTACTATATTAGGATACTAAAACTGCCCTAGGAAGGAATAATGGTACATTGTATTTGCTTTATAGGAAGTGACATAAATGATTGTAGTTCCCACTGTTAGAGCATCCGCATTAGTTGGAGATATTGTGGGGAGGATGTAAGAGTGATTAAGAAAGAGAATGTGGGATGGGAGAGAAAAAAAGAGGAAAAAAAGAATAAAATTGAATTTTATAAAAATAAAATAAAAAAGTTAATGCGTCAGGCGCGTAGACTCAGTCTTTTTTTTTTCTTTTAAAAAATAAAATAAAAAAGTTATTTTTTTTCTTTTCTGACATTAATTGGGTCTTTGCAGGACAAATATTTTCTAAAATAACCCCACCCCAAATTTGCTATTAACCCCACTCAAGATAAATGATCAGACATTAACCCCCATTTCACCTTTGATGTGGATGCTCGTGTAATTAGACTATTAGAGCATTTTCATTAGTTTTTTTTGTTTTTTTTGTTTTTTTTTGTTTTTTTTGTTTTTTTGTTTTTTTTTTGTTTTGACTTTTTGGAGTTTTTTTTGTTTTTGTTTTTGTTTTTGTTTTTTTTTTTGTTTTTTCAAATTTTGTTTGAGATGAAGAAGAGATGAGAGTAGGGGTGACTATGGTTCCGGTTCCGTGGATGGCGAAATCGGAACCGGAACCTTATAGTAAGGTTCCGGTTCCGGTTCCGATTGGAACCGCCGGTTCTAACCGGAATTATTATAAAAAAAAAACTATAATATTTATTTTTTTCCGGTTTGGAACTGGAACCGTCGATTCCGGTTCCAAGATTTTACAAACCTTAACCGGAACCGTACGAACGGTTCCGGTTCGCATAGTCACGGTTCCGGTTCGAACCTACGGTTCGAACCGGAACCGTGGTCATCTCTAGATGAGAGACAAGAGACGGGATGAAACATGTTTTTGATACAAACATATTAATATTTTATTTAATACTTTCACATAAAACACGTAGGAAAACAAACTACCACTGCAAAATATCAACATAAGCTTGTAAGATCAAGAGTTCATAGTACAACTAAGATCCCAGTCATATACACAACAAGGAAAATCCATAGCTTCCTACACTATAATCTCATTGCATGACTTGTCATCTATGCTACCTGTGTCCTTTTTGTCTGAAATTTTTTCTGCTTTTCGTACTCTTGTTGAAATTGAAATCTGGAAAAAAATGAGTGAAAATTCGTTACCATCTGTTCCCAGTAAATTCTCAAAGTTTCGTCAAGTTTTACTGAAATTCACAGTTTTGCGCAGTCAACTTTGAAAATCTGAAAAAAATAGTTTCCTGTGTCTTTTTTTGTCTGAATTTTTGTTTTCTGCATTTCGTAAACTTGTTGAACTTGAAATCTGGAAAAAATTGAGTGAAGATTCGTTACCATATGTTCCCAGAAAATTCTCAAAGTATCATCCCGTTTTTAGCGTTTTATGTCCAGATTATGCCAATTCTTGTGTAGCTTGAACTTTTGTTTATTCTTGCTGTTTCTTTGTTTTCCTATTGATTTGAAGTGATCTTTGCAAAATAATAATAATAATAATAAAATAAAAATAGAAGAATACAAAAAAAAAAAAAAAAAAAAAAGTGTTGGAGATCATCAGTTGTTGAAATTCTGTAACTATTTGATACTGGTTTATAAACAAGTATTGAATACTTGTCATCACTTGTTTCATCCTTATATTTATCATCTATCATTCAGTAATTCTTGTTTGGAAGTATTGCCTTATCTGTTTTTCCTTTTGAGCCACACTTGAACAACACATTCCAGCCTAAATTGACCCTACCCTAGCCTTTCACCTTTATCCAAATTGTTATGTTTTAGTCCCATTTAGAGTACTTTTGGTTAGACTTGAGGAACCCGTCAAGAACTCGAAGGACGAAGCCTTGTTTGTCATCTTGGTTGAACTTTAGTGAGATTAATAGAGAGTCAGATACACGAGTGGTAAGAAACTGAGTGATCACCCCTTCCAAAAGAGTGCGAGTGAGGGAGTGCTGAGAGGTCCTTGAATTACTCTATTTTTTTTTTCTAACAAGTTTTGTGCAGGTTAAATATGTCGGGACCTAGTGAAATGGATGACCAACAAGTAAGCTCCGACGTGAGGTTCATGGTGCGGGTTATGAGGGGAGAGTTTGAGAGGGTTAATAGAAGGTTTGATGGGTTGACAGAAAGAATTGAGATAATGGAGCGAGAAGTGAATAGAAATCAAAATGGTGTACAAGCTCAAAATAGAGGACAAAATGGGAGGGAGAATGATAGTGAGGGAGGTAGTGATGGGGATAATGAGGAAGAAGTTGTGAGGAATCCGGAGAGAGGGAGACATAGAGGAGGAGTAAATAGAGCTATAGAGGGTAGTGATGATGACATGGGAAAAATTAAGATGTCTATTCTTAAATTTCAAGGAAAAAAAATGATCCTGAAGCTTACTTAGAGTGGGTGAATAAGGTGGAGAGAGTGTTTGAGTGTCATAGATATTCTGAACGAAAGAGATTGAAATTATCCGTTCTTGAGTTTTCTGATTATGCTACCATTTGGTGGGAAAAAGTTTTGGCTGACAAAATGAGGAATGGAGAAGATCCTATTGCATCTTGGCAGCAACTTAAGGGTATGATGAGAAGGCGCTTTGTGCCTTCATGGTATCAACGAGAGCTGTACCAACAACTTGAGGGGTTGGTACAAGGATCACGCAGTGTACCCGAGTACATTCAAGAAATGGATAAGCTCATGACCAGACTTAATATTGATGAGAGTTCAGAGCAATCCATGGCACGTTTCCATAGAGGACTGAATTGGGAGATCAAAGACGAGGTTGACAAGCAACACTATGTGGATTACGAGGAGTTGGTCCAATTGACCATCAAGATTGAACGAACACTCAAGAGGAGGAGAATTCAGACTCAATCAAGTTCTTCGTGGCGACACAAGGATAGAAGCAAACTGGATGCTAAAGTTGAATCTTGCAAGCCAAAAGAGTCCCGAGAGCAAAGAGATAAAGGTAATTAAAAAATTAAAAAGCCTAGTACTATTAAGTGTTTTAAATGTCAGGGAAGAGGACATGTTGCTAAGGAATGTCCAAACAAGTTCAATATGACGGTCAAGAAAGGAATAATTGTGACTGATTCCGAGCATGAACAGAGTGATCCTAGAGACAATATAGAAGCAGAATCTGCTAGTGAAAAGGAGTCCAATTCAAATAGCGATGAGGGATACGTGGGGCCGGTAGATGGAGAAGCTTTGATGGTAAGGAGATTACTTAACATTCAGGTCAAAGGGGAAGAGGAGCAACGTGAGAACATCTTCCATTCCAAGTGCTTTGTTCATGGAAAGGTTTGCAACTTAACCATTGACGACAACCCATATTTTCAAGAAAGCTCAATAGAAAATATTCGATTTGTAGCAAACTTCAACGGCACTTGGATCGTAGATTCGAGGTCGAATCTCTCTAAAGAGGGAAGGAATGTTACTAATACATGAGCCATCCATGATTGAGTTGTTAATAAATTATGGTGCTATTATAATTTTAAATTAATTAGTTTTTAGGAAATTATTATATTAAGTATTTAGTTAGTTAATTTGGAATTTAAATATATTGTTTATTGTTAGTTAGTATTAAATTAGATTTAGGAGTATTTTTTTTTATCTTAGGTTTCTTTATTATTTGTTATTCATGTTTATCATGATTAATTTGTTAGTTTGCTAGAATTTCTAGTTATCTTGGGAAGTGTTCAACGAAACTAGGATTCTACAACTATAAATACAGTTGTCTTATATGAATAAAAACAAAGTTAAGAATTTTTGAATTAGAAAACTGAATGTTTTCTGGAACTCAGAATGAGTTCGGCTGTAAGTTGGTCATGGCAAACCTGACTTATCAAGTGTAAAACCCCACTTGTGGCGTCATTCTTATTTTATTCTATGTATCACCTTATAACCCGGTGTGGTCGAGGACTTATAAAAATCCAAAAATTAGCCATTTTCCCCAACCTAAATCAAACATTCAATTCAAATTTACCCAACCGAATAAACCATCCTACAGTATTTTTGTAATTGGAGTGTGAAGAGAAGATCAGGCCAACCAGATTCGCATCAAACACACTACCAACTAAAAGAAAGAGGACAAATCGTGAAGATGAGACAATAACAATGTTACTCAATAGAGAATTAAGGATACTTAAAATTCAAATCAAAAGTAGTATTTATTTAACTATCGCTTTTAGACCAAGTATTTAGACTATTGAATTTACAAAGTTGCAAACATTTTGTTAGTAACAATTATAATGAATTTCCTATACCCATAGTAGTTTTTTTTTTTTTTTTTTTTTTTCCAAAATGGTGTCTCGACTATTGTTCATTCTCAATTTTTCATCGCGCACCATGAACCATTCTTGATTATTCATGCCGCACCATGATCTTTAATAAGTGATATTTAGAGCCATAAATCATAATTTTTTTTCGTCTAAAACTTTTTATAGGTTTCCTATAGGTTACCGGTAATAATATGCTGACATGAATTTTTTATTAATTTTTTTTTTTTTTTTTTGTATTTTTCTTCTTTCACTGTCATTATAATTTTTTGATATTTTTCTTTTTTCCTAAACGTATGGCCTACTTTTCACTTCTCGTATCTCCGATACCAAATGGTCCTTATATAAAAATGAAAATAAATAAAAATAAAATAATTAAAATTATTTTTTTTTTCTCAAAATGGTCCATCAACTATTGTTGGGTGTATTAAGCACAAAATAGGTAAACGGACCAAAATTTCCTACATTTTAACGATGAATAAACAAATGGATGGGTACAATTGAAAGTCAAATGCAAAATTGAAAATAAACAATAGCGGATGGAGCATTAGCCAGTAGGAGATATTGCGGATGTTGTGCGTCCTACATCTGCTTGTTTTGCCGTATCATCCATTCTTTACTTAAAGAAAAGAGAGACATTAAACGGAAGTGCAATGGTCTGTGAAAGCTAAGTTTTCAAGAACCATCTGAAGTGCAGTTTGGTGTTTCTGAGTAACTGCGAAGAGACGAGATGCTGGCAGAGAATACTAAAATTGATTGAAATTTATCTTTATGAGTAGTGAAATTCGTTGGGGGTGCATGAACAAAAATACAATGTTTTATTCTCCAAAATCACTCCCTAATATAACATTTCTCCTTTGTTTAGAAAGGGATAAAAATAATAATTCCTTAGGCGGGGGATTTGGCTGCACCGCCGGCAGGAGCCCCGGCACCGCTAGAAGGAACCCCGGCACCACCGCTAGAAGGAGCCCCGGCACCACCGCTACAAGTAATTGGTGGAACTTGCTTTCCAGTGAGGGTAGGCTTCACATTTGAACAAACAGTTTTGGCAGCACCTCCTTTGAAGGTCAAGTTAATGTCACCCACCTCTACACATTCACATGGCACCCCACTACTGCATTTAAAGATCACAGCTTCCTCGGTTGCAGAAGTACCCTTTATATTCTTATAGCTTATTTTGCTGAGCTTTACTAGCTATGGTTTCTACAAATTAAAATTAAACAAGCTAAGTTAAAAAAAAAAATTGTCATCCATCATGAGCAAAATCAAGTTCTACTCGTTGTGTAAAGTAGGTGTTATGTACCTCTAATGAGCACTGGTAATTCGGGCAGTATTCTTGATCAATCACAATTGGATTTTTGACATTTTTCATCTGAGAAAATTACACTTTTGGTCCTATGACTATAGTGGAGGTGATAGTTTCAGTTCGTGACTTTTAAAACTAACAGATTTAGTCTTTTTAGTATGCTTTTTTTTACACATTAAGTCATTTCGGCTAATTTGCCGGTAGAAATCCGCCGGAATGTCAATTGGAGTTGTTTATTAATTTTTTAGGGGGGGGGGGGGGGGGGGGGGGTAAAATCGTTCGTACAGGTCATAGAAAAGGGGGAAAAACGACTTCCCAAAAAATTATGTTCACGGCTTTCTGTTTTTGGCCGTCCGGAGAAGGGAGGATGCTCTGTATGTGCTACTGGTTTCGTGAGGCATTCTCCGGCGTGACATTCCGGGTGAGTTCCTCTTTTAATCGGTGCTTTTACGTGGCTTGTCTGTGTTTTATGGTTTTGGGAGTGCTGACCGGCGAAAGGGAGGTTTCCGGCGTATACGCCTCTGTTTATTTGACCCCTGTATGTGGATGGTTTGGCTTGGATATGGCGCCCGGAGTTTGGACTGTGGTGGAGTGGGTATGGGGGATCCCAGCCCTCTGGCTGATTGTCCTTGGTTTTTCCGGCCGTATTGGGGCATTTTCCGTCTGTGTTTGGGTGGTTGTAATAGTGGTGAACGAAGCACCGGCGAGATTTCCTCCGTTGTTCTTGGCTTCTGCCTGGCAGTGTCTATGTGTTTACAGTGTTTGTCGTTTTTCCGGTGAAATATATGTCGCCGGACCTTCTCCAGCTGCCGGCATGTGTGGGTGGCACCGGAGCTCCGGTGGTTGACCGCCACTGGTCTTTAGAAGGAAGGGAGGCTGTTTTTAGTATCTACCGGATTTTGGGGGATTGATTGTCAATCAAGGTTGATGGAGAAGATACGCACGTTTTGCATGGGGTTTGACTGATACAGACCGGGTCGCCCTGGGTATGGGAATCCGTTTTCCTCCCTTTTCTATGACCTGAACAGACGATTTTACCCCCCCAAAAAATTAATAAACAACTCCAATTGACATTCCGGCGGATTTTTACCGGCAAATTAGCCGGAAGGACTTAATGTGTAAAAAAAGCATACTAAAAGGACTAAATCTGTTAGTTTTAAAAGTCACGAACTGAAATTACCACCTCCACTATAGTCATAGGACCAAAAGTGTAATTTTCTCTTTTTTCATCTCTATATTCTCATAATGTATATCAGTTACAACTCCAGGATGAGAGTTTGGCCATGTTTTAATTCTAACACCATTATCAGTTCCACAAAATATGATGTCTTTGAGAAAAACACCTTTCACAGGATCTTCACTCGGAGTCCTGCCCAGACTTCCCACACTAATGCCATGTCCAGGCCCACATGTCACATTTGTTATGTGAAGGTTTTCTGTACCATCCCCAATCGAGATGCAATCATCTCCGGTTCCAATCACACTATCTATGACATTAACATCAATTATTTTCGCAATATGGATTCCATCTGTGTTGTGACTATCCGCGGTGTTTTAACGGTGAAATGATCAAATGTCAAGTTTTTACCAGCCAAAACATTGACATGAAACAATTTGCTATCCAAAGAAGTTATGTCGCGAATCACACTATTTGTTAAGAAATTAAGGCTCAAATTCTGCACAATAAGAAAAAGCAAAAAACTAAATTTTAATTTATGAAAATGCTTCTTGGTTATTATCAGGTCCGGTCCTATTCTTTTATAGGCCCAGGGCGTATCAACAAAAATGGGCCCTATATTAAATTAATATATATTTTTTATAACTAAAATTTAAATTAAATAAAGGAAAAATGCTAATGTCAAATAATTCACAAGTTTTTAACAATTATACATACACATTAAGACAATTCTAGATGCATTCTTAAATTCAAAATAATCAATAACCGCATTGCTTTCATAAATAAAGAATTATACTTTATAAAAACGAATAAATAATTTAAAACCAAATGAGTTTATAGAGAATAAATCTTAGTTATGGGGAACAATAAATCAAAATACTCTAAACGTACGTGATAAAAGATAAATATTCATAATAAAATATGAAACATAATTAATTGAATAAAATAGTTCGAATAAAAAAGACATAATAAATCACACATCTTCTTTATTGATATCAAATTTATAAATACTTCTTTCTTTTAGTTAAATTAATTTCAAATTTTTCTATATTAATATGAATACGATGACGCACAATAAGACTTTTAAACTACATTGACTAGATTTTTTTATTTATTTTTTTATTTTGAAAGGACATTGACTAGATAATTCATAAAATAAAAAACTAAATTATCTTTTAAAATATTTTTCATAACTAAATCACAAAATATATTACATATAAATAACTCATTATAAAGTTCACAAAATAACATATTTTTTAAATATAAGTAGTAAATTACTCGAATGAAAATATATTCAAATTTTGATATTAATCACAAATCAATCTATATTATAAATCTCAATATATATAATTATAGAAAGGTAAAAAAATATTACAAAGTTACATATTAAATTTGAAAAATACAAATTAGAAATATAAATAACTCATTATAAAGTTCACAAAATAACACATATTTTAAATATAAGTAGTAAATTAATCGAATAGAAATTGATTCAAAATTTGATAATAATCACAAATCTCACTATAATTATAGAAAGGTAAAACAAAAAATCACAAAGTTACAAATAAAATAAAATAAAATAAAATAAAATACAAATTTAAAATATAAATAAATTTCAAAAGTTATCATCTAATGTAGCTCGGTGATGAAGGCTTAGATTCTTTAGGCTGACAAATATTATCATATAAAAAATTATGAGTATTTCAAAAATTTCATAAGTTATAATTTTAATACTTATATATCTAATACGGAGTAATAATATCCCAAATTGAATTTTAATACTATATAATATAATAATATCAATAATATCCCAAAATTTGTCTTCTAAAGAATTCAAAATTTGATAATAATCACAAATCTCACTATAATTATAGAAAGGTAAAACAAAAAATCACAAAGTTACAAATTAAATAAAATAAAATACAAATTTAAAATATAAATAAATTTCAAAAGTTATCATCTAATGTAGCTCGGTGATGAAGGTTTAGATTCTTTAGGCTGACAAATATTATCATATAAAAAATTATGAGTATTTCAAAAATTTCATAAGTTATAATTTTAATACTTATATATCTAATACGGAGTAATAATATCCCAAATTGAATTTTAATACTATATAATATAATAATATCAATAATATCCCAAAATTTGTCTTCTAAAGAATAAGGCAAGAAATCTTAATGCAAAGTTGTTGTACACAAGCAGGCTCGAACCCTTGACCTTACACATAGAATCCAAGAACCATACCACCTCAGCTAGCTTTCAATTCAGTAATCGAAATTTATAATAAGTTATTATAGCAAACATCTACAATATATATAAAAGGTAATTGGATAGCTAGGGTGGTGGGCCCCTTCCAAGTGTGGGCCCAGCCTGCACTTGCCCAGGGCCGGGCCTGGTTATTATTTAATGTTTGCTTCATGGCTATAAAGAAACTTCATGCATACTTACGTTGGGAAGGTTGTTGCAAAGTTTAGTTTTTTTACAGTCATTTGCTGCCC
The DNA here is from genome assembly GCF_001879475.1 of Ipomoea nil. Taxonomy (NCBI): domain Eukaryota; kingdom Viridiplantae; phylum Streptophyta; class Magnoliopsida; order Solanales; family Convolvulaceae; genus Ipomoea; species Ipomoea nil. The sequence goes on along the minus strand of NW_017617233.1, from coordinate 3,646,035 downwards.
AAGCAGCAGTTCCTTGGCCATCAAGAACACACCACCAGAGACAGTTAACTTATCAACATACCTGAAGGTTAACCATTCCTTGTCTCTATCCAAACTCTTAAGATCAGAAGAAGCTTTCAAGGTGGCTTTGATTTGAAGATCAATTGGACCTTTGCATGGACCACAAAGTGTAATTTGACCCATTGGGAATTCGCCTGTTGGAATCACAATGGTGCAATTGCCCCTGTAGCTGCACATGCTTCCTTCCAAGCTTTCTCCAATTCCTATTTTATATTTTTATAACCAAAAATTCAATTATACATATGTACATTCAAAATAAAGAGAATAAACTAATAGATAAAGATGAATAGCTTTTCTTACCGGAGCTATATCGCAATTAGGTTTTGCAGCAATGTTTATATTTGCACCCTCCACGAGATTGGACAACAAGAACAATGCAAATATGCAAAGAAGATTTGAACTCATCATTATTTCTTTTCTTTGTTATTATTTTTTGTATTTAGGATTGATATGATATCTCTATTATATTTGCTATGCTAGCTATTTATATGATTCATAGCTAAACTAATCCCCATTGAAGTAGTGAAAGCATGTAATTTATTAGCTATTCTAAAGGTGTAAATGTGTGGCTAATCTATACTTCCTTTCCTATATATTTTGTGTTAAAATTGTTATGGATATATAGTATTATAGTAATATTCTATCTCATACTTTAATCACTATTATTTATAAGGATGGTAAATTAACATCATTTATCTAAGTATTTTTCAATCATATATTCAAAATTCTTCAAATATCAAAATTATTTTATGAAGTTCTAAAAAAAAAATTTAAAAAAACAATTGACTCCACAAATATATCTAACAATAATAGTTTGAATGGAGGCACTAACAATATTGCAGTACAATGATATTAACTCAAAATTGTGTATTAGATGTTTTGGATTCAATCTCCTCCTGAGAATTGTAAAATAAAAATAAAAATTAATTGAAGTACGATAATAAGATTTGCATTGTTCTTGCTTGCACATCTAGAAGATGCTCAATTATATTTGACTTTTACAAAATATTATTCAACATATCAATATTTATTTATAAATGGTTTAATTTATAAATTGTAGAGAAATTTTGTTGTGGTAATAATGAAACAAGTTGGAATTTGTTGAGTAATTTGATTTATGGAAAAGTATGCGGTCATTATCCGATAGGTAAAATTCGTTTTATTACTTTAGCCGCCAAAAAATCACATTATGGTAAACTAGTTCAGATTAATTATCTATAACTGACTAACACAAATCGATAAGTTTAATAAGCAATTGTTGACTACTTAATTAGAAATACGCATGTGGGTATCTAACATAATGGGGTTTGGTCAACATAATACACATAAACTCTTAACTGAATACACATAAACTCATAACACAATACACATAAATTTTTAACTGAATAACATAATGGGGTTTGGTTAACATAATACACATAAACTCTTAACTGAATACACATAAACTTATAACACAATACACATAAATTTTTAACTGAATACACATAATGGGGTTTGGTCTGTTCGGACGGACGGAGTGACGTCAGCATGAAACGCGCACGTTTTGTGCCTGCGCGCTCATTACTATGTGCGCCGTTGTGCACGATATAAATTGCCGTCGGAGCCCTATAGCAATTGGGTATGACCGGGCCAATCCGGTTATAGCAAGCTTGGTTTGTGCTTCCCGCTAGCCCGCTACTTTGACGCCTTTAAATGGCAAATTATGCTATGCAACCATGTGCACCATGCATGGTGCATATTGTTTTATGTTCATAATTACTGAACTATATGTTTATAATTATAAAGCTATATATTCATAATTTTTGAACTTCATATTCATAATTATTGAACTCTATATTCATAATTACAGAACTTTATGTTCATATTCCCAATTGTTGAACTATGTATTCACAAATCACATAACTATATGTTCATAATTTGATAACTATACAGTTTAGAAAGTATGAATCTACAGTACAGAAATTATGAATCTACAGTACAGATATTATAAATCTACAGTACAGATATTATGAATTTGCAGTATAGAAATTATGAATCTACTGTATTTAAATTATGAATCTACGATTTAGAAATTATGAATCTGCAGTATAGATTTTATGAATCTACAGTATAAAAATTATGAACCTATAGTATAGAAATTATGAATTGGAACTGTGTGCACCTTGCATAAAGCACACGATTGCACAGCATAAAGTTCCGTTTAAATGTAGGTTCATCTTCTAAAAGATAGAGGTTCACAAACACAACACTACAATTCTATTATGTGAAATGAAAAATGTTATTTGCCCCTACATATACCACTTATAAATTTGTCACTCCATGACGTGACAAGTTTTAATAAGTTTGTTTTCTTCTTTTTTTCTTTTTTTTTTTTAATTTAATTTCAATCTCAATTTATTAAAACTTGACACAGTAAGAAGTGATAACTTTGTGAGTGCATGATAGATGTAAGGGCATATAGCATTGTCCTATAGGTTATTTTATGAAAGATGAAGATTTATAAACACAATATTACACCTCCATCATATAAAAATTATTCATCCTAAACTAGATTTATAATAAGTGCATGTATTGTAAATTCAAAAACTCAAAACTAGAGGTTCATAAACACAACACTACATACACCTTGCTCCATCATGTCAAATGTCATTCATCCTAAACTAGGTTCATATGATGAGAGTTGTGAGGAACTCAACTATTGTATTACGCAAAGATAGTTTGATAATAATATCAGAACACAATATACGAATACATATAATACTAGATAGAAGTAGAGTTGCCCCAAAAGAGCACCAGATGGGTTCGCGACTGTGCGAGCAGAATCATTAAACGCGGCTGGTTCTTTGACAGAGCCGTCAATGAAGCCGAGAAGATTGAAGCCAATCAACGTGGATTGGACCTGGCGCCTCCAGACAGAAAAGTTCGAAGGGGTGAGTTTGATAGGGAAATGTGATGGGGCTGTGAGTTGGATAATCTCAGTGGTGGTCACAAGTGGACTGGCCATTTGATAAGGAGATAGCAATAGGGAAAGGAAAAAAAAAGCTCTTACGAGATTATGGCTCTTGATACCATGTAAGATTGTGAATAAAAGTGTATTGATCAACATAAAAGAGCAGAGTTTAAATAGAGTACAGGAGAAGAGAAATAGAGAGAAGTTAGAGCTACTGGCCTAGTCCACATGAGCCTATTTAGAACAATAAAACAAATATAAAATATCAACCACTCATCTGCTTAACAGTACAATCGGCGGCAAAGATCGTACGTTTGGAGGAAGCATGGGTCTGTAGAGGAGTCATCATTTAGGATCAAAACAAAGCGATTGATACCGGTGAGAGTTGTGAGGAACTCAACTATTGTATTATGCAAAGATAGTTTGATAATAATATCATAAGACAATATACAAATACATATAATACTAGATAGAAGTAGAGCTATAGAAGGACACTACTAGAGAGTCCTAATACATATATAATCCTAAACTAAGTTCATATATAATTTATGTAATGTTGTAGATTCATAAACCCAAAACTAGAGGTTCATAAACACAACACTACATCAAATAAGAGTCAAATAAGTCCATAATCTTTTTACCATATGTTCAATAAACATAAAGTTGGAGGCTTATAAACACAACATTACACCCCATCATGAACTAGGTTTATAATCTATCTTTTGTATGTTCAATTAACCATTATTGCGCATTCATATATTCTTCACAACAAATTCATTGAACTTAAGGATCTTATTGTTCTAATGTTAAACAATTCGTTTTTTCACCTATAGTTTTGATTATTAATTTTTCAAATTAAAATGAATTGTAAAAGGAACTTCTAGAACCCTATTTATTTACTTTTTGATGAAGAACTAATTGAAGTTATCTTAAAATGATGTAAATTAAAATTTGTATACATTGATTGCATTTTAACAACTATCACAAATTTCAGCAAAAATTTAAAGGTTCAAAAACATAAGTTAGTTTTTTAACTTCGAACCGATGAAATTTTTGAACTATCACCTTTATTCGGTTGTTGGGGAAGTTTTTTGTGCGAAGTTTCTTCTCAAGCAATAACTTTTTCTTTTAAAACATTGAGAATATATTATAGAGAATTACAATTGTTTTAAAAAAAAACACTTAAATTATATTGTACAGTTTCATTTCGATATAACTACAGTTTCATTCGACATTATATATACACTCAAATATGTGGAACTCTTATTCAGTTTCATATTATATACACTGCAGTTTCATATCAACATAACTACAGTTTTATTTCGATATAGCTACAATTTTATTGGACAATATACACTCAAATATGCGAAACTGTTATTTAGTTTCATTTAATATACACTGCAGTTTCATTTCGACACAACTACAATTTCATTTGATAATATAAAAACAATATGTGAGACAGTTTCATTTTAGATACACTGTAGTTTCATTTTGTAATTAACACACCAAAAATACGAACTCTGTTAAGATGTAACGGCAACAGTTTCTTTACTTAAAGAAATGACACTGTTTTTGGACAATGGTGATGTAGACCCTGGTCTATGATATAAATTTCCCAATTTGCCAGGACCAACAGCAGCCAGCAATTATACTGTGGACCATGGTCCAAAACGGCAGACACTATAGTCTATCTAAACTAACACTGTCTCACGTATTATTTTTATTATATTATCAAATGAAACTACAACTGAATTGAAATGAAACTGTAGTTTTGTTGGAATGAAATTGCAGTGTATACAAAATAAAATTGAATAACAATTTCACATATTTGAGTGTATATTATCCAGCGAAACTGTAGTTATATCAAAATGATATTACAGTTGTGTTGAAATGAAACTGCAGTGCTATTTGATGTCTGGACCACAATGCATTGTGAACCACGGTCCACAGTATAATTTGCCAACAGCAGCACGCACTACTTAATCAATAATTATGTTGTGGAAACATGTTCACCATGCGCATGGTGAACACAGGGGTAGATCCATAATTTCTATACTGTAGATTCATAATTTTATTTTTTTTTTGAAAACGTAGATTCATAATTTTATTTTTCATTTGTTGTTAACGGAATAGATCCATAATTTCTAAAATGTAGATTCATAATTTCTATATTGTAGATTCATAACATCTATATTGTAGATTCATAATTTCTATACTGTAGATTCATAATTTTTATACTGTAGATTCATAATATCTGTAACAAATGAAAAACAAAATTATGAATCTACGTCTTCAAAAAAAAAAATTATAAATTTACAGTATATAAATTATGGATCTACCTCTATATTCACCATGTGCATTGTGAACACGTTTCCACAGCATAATTTGCGCTACTTAATGGGCTTCTTAGTTTACATGTGAAACCCAGCCTGAGATATAAGGTTTGGGCCCTTATCTCTAGCCCAATTAACCCATATCGTGTTGCAGACTTGCAGAGTTGCAGTCATACTATAATATATTGAAATTTACCGAAATGAGTAGGACAATTTATATTATAGATCATGATAATGTTTAGTTTAATATATTGAAATTTATTTTTAATATATTGAAATTTTAGTTTTAAGTATTATACAAAAAATGAATTTATAGTACATTAAAAAAAATTTAAAAAATCAGTATATTTAAAAATTAAAAGTGCCATTTTTTTTTTTTATTAAATGTAGATGCCATTTTACCAAACGTCGTTAAGTTTTCCTTTGAGAAATACAGTGAAATTTGCCAACTGCAAGTGAAGCAAAACTTCACCCGAAAGGTCGAAACTCTGTCGTTTTCATTTGACAGACAAGATAGATAGAGTGATATATATACGACGGCTCCAGACCAAATTTTTTATCAGTAGCCACCTTTTTCTGTTTTTTCTTTACCTGGCTGCCAATTTTTCTTTTCACATCATAGTGGTACAAGTGGCGACAATAAAACATTTGATTTGCGATGTCGGTAGGATCGGATAAAAATATTTTATCTTAGTCGTACAAACTTAGTTCAATGATTCAGTAAAAGTAATATTTTGAAGAAGAGACTAAAGTTCAAATTAAAATAATTATAGTATGGAGATTATGTTTAAAGTGAACAGATTCCTTATACGCATCTCTATTTGGTATTGTCTTATGTGATTAAATGACAAAGAGATGATTGAATATCGCATCACACATTAATATAAAACATATTGATGTAGTAAATACACTATGATATACAGATAAATTTTATGTGATAACACATAAATAATTATAAATTCTACAAATTAAAAAAAAAATCATCTGCTTCATAACAATATAACTAGAATAATATATACCACATATTAATATTTTTATAAACATTATTAGGTAAAAATTAGTTTATTGGATTTGAAGTTGTAAAGAACCTAAGTTATTATAAAGGCATAGGTTAGACTCTTATTAAATGACGTTTTTAGTATATTTTGTTAGCATATAATTAATGTGGCAATCAAATCACTGTCATGTTATCTAGCCACATATAAACACACATAAGTGACATATAAGTGTTAATAAGTTCATTTTATTATTTTGTATACAAAAACTAAATTGAACATTTCACTACAGTAAAGTATTTAAACCTAAAATTTATCATAAAAAATTAGTAGAAATAATATTTTTGGTGGACATAGGAAAAAATGTTCATTTACCTATTTTGATTTACCGAAAAGTGCACAGGCACTATCTGAACATACGTCCTGAGTGAAACTTGTATTGCGACGCTAGCAAGCAAATGACCATAAGGAAGTAAACTATTGCACATAGCTAATTGGTCCCAAAAAAAAAAAAAAAAAAAAAAAACAAATAGGTAATTCTCACAAAGAGTTAAATTTAGAAACTTAATTGTGATTATCAAATCAATTATCCAACTAACTGTATGGAAATAATCTTACGAAGAGAAGAGATTACTTAATTGATTTAGTACGAGTCGAGCGAAACACTCTTTCATTTAAAACCTTATTTGCTACTCCAAAAAATGTAAGAGGAGGAACAAGTGAGCATTCGTGCCCGCAGGTGCCAACGTACACGAAGCAAGCCTCGCGCAAGAGAGAGCTTTTATGCTATACAAGTCAGCCATCTTCTAAAAAGTTGTTGTATATATAGTGGTGCAAATTTCATTGCTTTTTCAATATGGGACAAGTGTTAGAAATTGTAAACATCATATACATTTATACATGTATTGTATATGTAGTAAAAGGGACTAACCTCCGGCCATAGTTGTTTTGCTTTTAATTTGCCTTGAAGTTGTTGCAGTGATTTGGGTAGAGTGTCTCCCACTTGTTCTCAGGTTCAAAGAGATGATGTATAGTTTTGTCAAAATGAAAGTGACCTAAACAGTGGGGGACATAGCTTATATAGCCTATTAACCATCAATATAGACTTTGTAACGGTTGTAACGATAACCATTACAATTGTTACAATTGGCATCCTTAATGGCCATTAAGGCCATAATAATCTTGCACCATAAATTGAAAATGTTACAACAAGTTATTGTTTCTAGCCTTTCCACCCTATATGTTTTGGACGTACAATATATCAATTTATTCGTCTCACTTTGACGCAATGCTAATCAAAAGCGAACCCCACATATATTTGTATTATAAAATAGTCACTTACAATATCATTTTTGTTATTTTTTTTCCAACACTAACAGCTTGTTTGGTTCGCTGGAAAATATTTGAAGGGAAATGAAATTGAAATTCCATGGAAAATAAATTCCAGGAAAATTGATTCAATTGTTTGGTTGGGGAAATGAAATTACTGGGAATATGAATTCCATTGTTTGGTTGGGTTTAGAAAGATAAGAAATAATGAATATAAAGACCAATATGCCCATAAAAAGATGAATGAATAAATAGGTGTCTATGTAATTAAGAAATTTTTATAAGTGTAAAATGGTACACTCATGTTATTTTTCTTCTCAATCCTTGTGGAAAACAAAATCCTACCCATTTGCAAAGAATTCATTTTTCTCAACTTTGAGGAATCCATTTTCCAATAAAAAATGTTTTCCATCTCACCAAACAACATAACCCAACATTTTTCTTCACTTTAAAGAAAACATTTTCCAATCCAACCAAACACCCCCTAACTTGATTTGGGCTCCGGCTCCCTTCTTCATTTACCTATTTTCAGTTACCAGAAAGTTTGGTGAATTATTGTGAATCTACAAAAATCTCAACAATGGTTGGCGTTCATCCCTTGTTAGATATATTAAATATAATATATTTAATATAATATATATTAAATATAATATAATATATCTATAATTTATATATATATATATATATATATATATATATATATATATATATATATATATATATATATATATATATATATAATATTAGAGAAAGAGGGAGAGAGGAATGGATAACTTGATTGATGATAAAAGCTTGAATACAAAGACTATTTATACTAGATAAGATAACTAAAATTAAGGAATTAATGCTCCATGTAAAGCTAACATCATGGCCATGTACTGCACCTATAATTACTCCCATTATTTTTAACCAATTAACTAACTACTTGGTTTAATAATAATAATAATAATAATAATAATAATAATAATAATAATAATAATAATAATAATATTATTATTATTATTATTATTATTATTATTATTATTATTATTATTATTATTATTATTATTATTATAACATTGCCTCCCTTAAACCAAGTTGGATATACTGGTCATCCCAATATCTCTTTCTTCAATTTAAGAAATGTCTCCGTCTTCAAGTTGGATATACTGACTTGTATTTCGTTCTATAAACCCACTTTACTCCAATTGGCTTCTTCCTAGGAGGTAAATCTGTTAACTCACAGGTACCACTCTTTTCAATGGCACGTATCTCCTCATCCATCCGCCTTAAGCCAATGAGTTTCTGTAGCAGCCTCCTCAAAAGATAAAGGATCACAATCTGCAAAAAGAGCAAATTGAATAATCTCTTCATCCAACAAGTCATTATCATGACCCAAAACATAATCTTGCAAGCGAGCTGGTAAGTGGCGCTCGCGCTGAGATCGTCGAACTGACGACTCTGGCTGTGAAGGAGACTGGACATTATCTGGAATCGGTTGCTCTTCAACAATATTTTCAACAGCAGGAATAACAACTGAACTTTCATCTTTAGCTAACCAATCCCAAGCACCATATTCATCAAAAGTGACATCACGACTTATAACAACCTTTTTAGTTTCAGGATTGTATAGTTTATAAGCCTTTGAAGCGTCACTATAACCAATGAATATGCATTTCTCACCTTTATCATCCAACTTCTTTCTCAATGGATCTGGCACATGTGCATATGCCAAACATCCAAAAACCTTGAGATATTTGATAGAGGGTTTTCTCCCACTCCAAGCTTCTTCGGGTGTCTTATCCCGGACACTCTTAGTTGGACACCTATTCAACACATAGACAGCACAAGCAACAGCTTCTGCCCAAAAAGGTTTAGGCAGATCCTTGGATTTCAACATGCACCTTACCATATCCATGATAGACCTATTCTTCCTCTCAGCCACTCCATTTTGTTGTGGAGTGTATCTAGCTGTCATCTGATGTTGAATACCCTTCTTCTTCAGAAAATCATCACAGGCAATATATTCTGTACCTCTATCAGTTCTCAAGATTTTAATTTCATAACCACTCTGCTTCTCAACAAAAGCCTTAAATTGTTTGAAAACATCACATGCTTCAGACTTTTGCTTCAGAAAGTAAACCCATGTTTTTCTACTGAAATCATCAATGAAAGTAATAAAGTACTTACAACCTCCATGTGAGGGAACCTCCAACGAACACAGGTCTGAGTGAACAATCTCCAACTGTTTTGTAGCTCTCCTTGACTTGCCCACGGGAAAGGGATCTCTATGCTTCTTCCCAATCACACAAATCTCACAGATACGATCAGGGACATTCACAACAGGTAAATCAGAAACAAGTTCCTTTCTCGCAAGATAGTTTAATCCAGAGAAATGAAAATGCCCAAACCGCATATGCCATAACCAATTATCATCACAAACTTCAGAATTAAAGCAATCAAGGAGAGTATGCTTAATTTTCAAAGGAAATAGTCGATTTTGGGACATATTTACCTTTGCAATCAAAACTCCTTTAGCATCTTCAATGGTACAACACCCCTGAGCAATATGTATCTTATATCCTTTTTCTAACAGCTGACCCATACTCAACAAATTTTGGTCTAGTTCAGGAACATAGAACACATCGGATATAAAATTTTGAGTACCATCCTTCAACTGAATAGAGATTTTACCTTTTCCCAAAATTAGCACTTTTGACTTATTGCCAAATGTCACTTCAGACCGGACTGATTCATCCAGTTCAGAAAACAATTCTTTCTTACCACACATATGGTTACTACACCCAGTATCCAAGAACCATATGTTTTTATCTGCAGAAAAACTATCACTGGCCAAAAGTAAAGTTTCAGAACTCTCACCAGACTTTTCAGCAGTGTTTTCAGCAATGTTTGCTTGATTTCCACGATTGTTGTCCTCATTATACCAACAATCTGCAATCTTGTGCCCATACTTGCCACAATTGTAGCAATGAAATGGAAATTTACCTTGTTTGGTATTACCTCCACCTCTTCCTTGGTTGGAGTTACCACGTCCTCCTTCTTGGTTGAAGTTACCACGACCTCTTCCACTAGAACCTCCTCTTCCTCTTCCACGACCTCTACCAGATCCTCTACCTCTTTGATTAGAGCCAGTCACATTAAGGGTGACTTGGCTCTTCAAAGCTTCTTCTGCTAGTGGTTCCAATTTTGACGCAATCCTGTCAATATGACTTTCTACCATACCTTTCAACTCTGCAATTAATAAGAGCTCGGTTTTGTGTGACTCTGTTATTGAAGCCACCACATGGTCATACTTCATCGACATAGTTCGAAGAACTTTTTCAACCACTGCACCATCTTCAATCGTATCTCCATATAGCCTCATCTTATTCACCATATCAATAAGACGAGTGAAATACGCATCTACTGTTTCTGTAGAGGTCATCTCACAATTATCATACAACCTTCTCAACGACTACAACTTAGACTTCTGTGCCCGATCGACTCCTTTGTGTGACACCTTTAAGATGTCCCAAGCTTGTTTTGCTGTTTGAGCACGAGCTAATTGTCCAAAAATGGAATAATGAACACCTTGGTGAATCTGACCCAAGGCCAATTTATCTCGCCGTATAGCGCCTGCATCAGCTCCTTCGGGTAGACCGGGATCAACAAAGCTCCAAAGATTTTGAGCTTGCAAATGTGTGGACATCATAATTTGCCAATAATTGTAATCGAGTTTCCCGTCCAATTTGGGACCCGTCCATACAATATTGAAATTTGCAGCCATATTTCACTACGGGAAATATCTCGGGGTTGAAAGGTTGACTGGCTTTGATACCAAATGTTAGATATATTAAATATAATATATTTAATATAATATATATTAAATATAATATATATATATATATATATATATAAAATATATTAGAGAAAGAGGGAGAGAGGAATGGATAACTTGATTGATGATAAAAGCTTGAATACAAAGACTATTTATACTAGATAAGATAACTAAAATTAAGGAATTAATGCTCCATGTAAAGCTAACATCATGGCCATGTACTGCACCTATAATTACTCCCATTATTTTTAACCAATTAACTAACTACTTGGTTTAATATTACTAATAATAATAATAATAATAATAATAATAATAATAATATTATTATTATTATTATTATAACATCCCTGTTTCTGTCGACCGTTCCAACAATTGTGTCGTACTTTTGTCCGGTTGGATGATTTCTGAAAATAATAATAATAATAATAATAATAATAATAATAATAATAATATTATTATTATTATTATTATTATTATTATTATTATTATTATTATTAATGATATTTTAAAATGTGTATAGATAAATTTGTTCTAAGTGGCGACATGCCATGTAAAATTATACATCGTATAATACCAAAACTATATATAACCCTATTGATGGGTACCTGATATTTTAAACTCAATTTGACCGCCTAGTTCCGATTAGACCACTTAAACCCGATCAAACCTCCTTAACCCCCAAAATAAGGCAAATTATGTTCTGGAAACGTGTTCACCATGAGGCGAACACGGATCCAAACGGTGCCATTTTTATGAGAAAAAAAATTGCTAATGTGGTAGAGTTAATTCCACTTTTAGTCCTACATTTATTGCGCGATGGACACATTTTGATCAGTTTTATTAATTTAGCCACATTTTGCCCAGCCATTTTAAAATGTGGACACTTTTGGTCCACCGTTATATTTGCTTGTTAAACAATCGTGAAGTGGGAGGGAAATTGTGTCCTTTCACGTGCTATTCTTTCTTCTGCAGCAAAGGTTAGCGGGAGGACAAAGAGTATTCCAACATTTTTTTTTCAAAATGGTGTCTGCCACCTTCCTCCAACAATACTCTTAATCCCAATGAAACTTCCCCACAACCCTGCCAGAAAACCAATTCTGGTGGACTACTCCAGCAGAAAAACGAGAACAAAAACGAGTGAGCCGCCACCACGAGCCCATTTTTTGATGCTCTTATGGACCAATTCCGACATCAAGGCAAGAAAAGCAAGAACAAAATCAGATGAGTCTGGATTGCCTCATTTTCTGTTTTTAAAATACTGGATCCACAAGGCTTTTTTTTTTTCTCTCTGTGACTGATCCTATATATATGTTATCAGAATTCTGGTTTTGATCGACAGTTTTATTGTATTTCATGTACGTATGAAGTTTGGTGCTCTGCTTGTTATAAGAGAAGATTTAGTTTCATTTCATAGGAAATGGGTTACACCATAGAATGACCCAAAAGTCCAAAATCCAATCAGATTTATCACTCCCAAATTAAGTAAACGAATAAATAATAAATACAATAATAGAATGAATACATTAAGGGTGAAACTGAAAGCTTAAATGTAAATTTAGACTTAGAAGGGCCATGGACAGTTCTTGAGCTCTTCCTCATCGTGAACAACCTTGGCGATCCTCATCGCAACGACGCCATTGGTGTTCGCGGCAGCCTTGTACTTGAGGATGAATGCAAAGGTGAGGACAGTGCCCACCATGCGAGCGCAGAGGATGAGAGGGCAGAGGCCGCCGGCCAACCTCAGGATCATTTCGCCGTCTTCTTCCCTAACATACGACGTGTGGTTCCCAAGGAAGTTACTGGTGCGCGTGAAGATGAGCACAAAGACGGAGCCCTAGAAGATGGCGTTGAGGACGGTGCCCACCATGCGAGTTCCGTACAAATTGACGCCATGTCCGGAGAGACAGAGGCGCAGCCGAGGACAACGCCGCCAATGGTGAAGATGTGGAGGAGGTTTGGAGGATGAGGAAGAATCCGTAGAGAGGAGGGAGGAGGCGGAGGGAGAGGGTGAGGAAAATGCAGCTGGATGTTGCACCCAGTAGAACGTAGTTGCAGTCTTGCAGAAGAGGAAAGCCTTTTGAGTCCGGGAGGAGTTGGAATCGTTGTTGCCGCCGAGGACACCAACGGACAGAATAGCACGTCAAAGGACATAATTGCCCTTCCACTTCACGGTGGTTTAACAGCAAATGTAACGGTGGACCAAACGTGTCCACCTTTTAAAAAGGTTGGGCAAAATGTGACTAAATTAATAAAATTGGGCAAAATGTGTCCATCGCACAATAATTATAGGACCAAAAGTGGAATTAATTAATGTCGCACGTTTGGTCAGATTATGAATTTTCTGTTATGAGATTATGAATGTACTGTAAATTCATAATCTCATAACAGACAATTCATAATTGCATAAAAGAAAAACATTTATTAAATTATGAATGTTCTGTTATGATATTATGAATTTACAGCTATGTAATTATAAATAATCTCATAATAAAAAATTCATAATTTCATAATAGAAAATTCATAATCTCATAACAGAAAATTCATAATCTCATAAAAGAAAATTCATAATTTCATAACTGCACACTTATAAATCCATGCAATTATGAATGTGCAGGCATGGATTTATGAATGTGCAATTATGAAATTATGAATTTTCTTTTTATGAGATTATGTTGAAGAAGTTTGCACGAAGAGGAAGTGAAACCGCAAAATGTAAAACTAAAGAAGAAAAGTCACGCGGTTAATTAACAAAAAAAAAAATAATAATAACAATGCACTGTTACCGTTGGGACCGTGTTCACTATAGATAGTGAAAACAATTCCATGACATAACGACCCCAAAATAAATACCCTATTAAATTACCCATAAATTCTCATGAAATACCCATTGACCAACCGTTAATCTTCCATCACCCCACATCTCTTATAACCCACTAACTACTAATAAATCCCTCATTTAATATCCATAACCCACATCCTATTTACTATCCTATTAAATTACCCATTATTTCCCTACTGACTATTCATCCCACGGATACTTCTTCTTATTCTTCCAAAATGTTGAACCACAATCCAAAAGCTCTCCACACCCCGGTCTGATAAAGAGATACTTCTTTTTATTGCTATTAAGAGGCGTTGGGTTCAGGTTATATTACATAACCAATAGAGTATAACATTCCAGAGATTACATTTCTATGTTTGTTTCATATTATCAGAGGGAATATAACATCCCCAGGGAATAAAACATTCCCTCCACATAAGATTTTGAAGGGAATGTGATTCCCTTCATTTTCTTAGATTATGTAAGATAACATTGGATATTTATAAATTTTGCCATTTTAATTTTAATTATTTAAAAATATATATTTTATGTTAGCTTATATATATATATATATATATATATATATATATATATATATATATATATATATTCTTAACATATTTTCATATGTTTTAATAAATTTAAACATTAAAAATCATGTAATTATTTTAATGTTTAAATTTATTAAAACATATGAAAATATGTTAAGAATATATATATATATATATATATATATATATATATATATATATATATATATATATAAAACTTTAAACCAAACTTGATTATATTACATGCCTCAATTTTAACCAAACAAAGCAATCTTACATTCCCTAAGGTAATCTAATATTCTGTGAACCAAACGGCTCCTAAAAGACAAGGAGAGCACAAGGAGGGGGACACACTATTCACCTACACATTGGAGGACTCTTCCACGCATCACTCTTCCAAGGGGAGAAGACTCCACCACTCTTCCACTCTATCACTCTTCCCCGCTACAAGAAGGCTCCAAATATTGGAGAAAAGGAGAGATAGTTTTATTCCTACAGAATATTACATTCCTACAGAATATTACATGTACAAAAATAGACATATACTATGTACCAATACTTACAAAAATAGTAAAAGTTTTGGTTTGGCACCGCCCAAAGAGGTCCGTGATTTTCCTTTTGATTTTCACGTTAAAATCATTGTATCTAATTTCTTTTAAGTTCATCTTTTCTATTTAATATCCAGTGAATCCACCAACTACTGTAGTTCAATTTTTTTCATCGTCAATTATATAGTACCTTAACTAATACTCCGTATTTTGTAATTTGAATAAAATGGGATGAATTTCTTCTTCTTCTTTTTTTTTTTTTTTTTTTAAATGCTTCAAGTATATTTTTATAAAATTATATTTGGGATCCCGTGAGATCTTTGTCAACTATGTCACACCAAAATAATATTTTTCCCTAGAGTTTTTACTTTTTAGGCACACTGCACCAGAAGAAAAAATGAGACTAACTTCTAATAAATTCAAAGTTTATGGGATTGTTTCGTGTTTTTAGAGTGAAAAATATTATGTGTATTTTCATTTTATACTTTCAATTTTTATTTTTACTTACAAAATATAGATTTAGACACTTGTATTGGGATTCACATGAAAAAGTAGCATTTGTCTACCACATCAGAGAGTAAAATTGAGAGAGTAAGTTTTGAAAGTACATGTAATAGAACACTTTTACATTAATTAAAAGGAAAAATTGCATCTTTAGTCCCTGTGTTATATTCAAGTTCCGACTCAGTTCCTAAGTTATGACCGTATCCATTTTTAGTCCCTCAGTTATGAATGAAGTGACGCATTTGGTCCCTGACCGTTGAAATTGATGGAAAAATTAAAACATATTTAAATTTTGAAGGGTAAAGTAGGAAATTCACATTTTATTCTCCTCCTTATTATATCAAAACCAATTTCACAACATTATTTTTCACTTTTTAGCCTCTTATTTCAAGATTGTTCAATTATAAAAGCATTTCAATAAGTTTAGTATGACTTGTTAGGAACCTGACTCTCGTATAACAAACTTAAGACTTAACACAAACAAAGAAACACTTGATCATTATTTTCAGACGTGTGAAACACACTATCCTCTCAATTTTCAATTTTTTTGAAATTTTTAGTATGTAAAATTTTTTCATATGTAGTAGTTTAGTCAATAATCATTTTTAGAAGTTACAAAATTTTTTAGAATTTTCATAACTGAGTCTTAGGTTCCTCATTCATTACTTTGGTTTTTAAGAAGACAGAAGAGGTGATGGATATATATATATATATATATATATATATATATATATATATATATATATATATATATATATATATATATATATATATATATATAATTTTCATATATTGTCAGGATATATGATTTTTGATTAAGTTACTGCAGAGCATACGAAAGAACTTTATGTATTAAAAATCTCAAGTTACTCCCTTGGTGAATTATTCATAAAAATAATCTGAGAAATTTGATATCTTCTTGTATTTTAAAAGTTATGGTTTGATTGCCATTATGTTCAGTAAGGAAAATCGGAATCTTTTAGGATGATGTGTTTTATATGATTGAAGACAATGATCAAGTGTTCTCCTGTTTGTACTGAGTCACAGGTTCCTTATACGAGACTCATGTTACTAACAAGTCATACGAAGATTATTGAATTGTTTTTGGAATTGAAGAACCTTGAAATAGAATGCTAGGAAGTTGAAAATAATGTTAAAAAAGTGGTTTTAATATAAGAAAGGGAATAAAATGTGAATTTCCAACTTTACCCCTAAAATTTTAAATATTTTTTAATTTTGCTGTCACTTTTAACGGCCGAAGACCAATACGTCACTTCATTCATAACTGAGGGACTAAAAATGGATACGGTCATAACTCAGGGACTGAATCGTCACTACCATTATAACTCAGAGACCAAACTCGCAATTTTCTCTAATTAAAATTTTGATTTTCTATAGAACTAGCTCAAGTGATAAACCACCAAATCTAAAATCAACACTTAAACAACAAGGTGGGAATTCGGCTTCCATTAATAACTATGGGAATCAAGGCTCCCCATACTAGAGTTTAGACTCTTGAGCTCCTTAAATTGAAGATTGAGCTCTTCAAATTAGTAAAAGTGCAAAGATGAATTAACGACATAAAATGAGTGAGAGACTTACAATTTACCTAATATATAATAAATTGTGAAACTTAATATATAAAAAAATCAAGAAATAAAAAATAAAAAAATCTGCGCGTACAGAATAAGACTGATACGCTGTGGTAAGTGATGATTATAAAAAATGGTTCAGCTTTGGGTTCCCACTGACGGACAAAGCCTGGCAACTCTACGCAGTAGCAATTATTCTGCTACGGACTCGCCTCACTCTGTAGTGTGTACTTGGATTAACTCTAAAATGAATATTTACATTTCCAACTTTTATAATAATATCATATTTTAAAAATAAAATCTAATATGAATATGTTTAGAATTTTTTATAAGTTGTATAGATAGGCAAGTATGTACTCACTTATTTTTATTTCATGTGTCTAATTTTGTTAACAAAACTTAATTGAATTTATTTATAATTTAATTTTTCATAATGTTAAATTTATATATTTAAAAATTAGATTAAAAGTATTATTAAACAAAAAAAATATAAAAAAAAATTTAAAAAATAGATGAATTGACGGATGAATATTAAATATGACAGGTAAAATAGAGCATATGAAGTACTTATTTTTAGATGCTTTAGTTTTTATACATGGTATCATTTCCCAATTTAGTTATAAAAAATGACCAATTTGTCATAGTGTCATGTGGACATCCATACAGCTATGGCTGTTTGCAATGGTGGACAACCATGGTTATCTTTATTGAGGTAGTCTTTTGTGTTTTATTTATTTATTTATTTATATTTTTTTTGTTTGGCTTAAAGAAATATAAAATAGTATATATGATGTAAGGAGGACCATATATGGTTCATTTCTAGTTCTGAATTATCAATTTTTTATTTCATATTTCAAGTAAGCAAAGTAATTGGAGTTGAAACTTGGTGAAAAAAAGTTTGATTCTAATTCATTGAATTATTGATTCGAATCTTTATTTATTTAATCTTCACTTTCCAATGTAATTGAATTTCCTGAAATAGTTTAGTGTTTCATTTATCTCTTCTTTTATCAAAATATAATAAATGTTATCCATTATGCTGAATATATATTTGATATGGACCTTTAAAATAAAAGCGACAAATATTAAATATAATGGCGACAAATATTAGAGAGGTTGATATGAGATATATAGTAGCATTGAATCCAGGGAGATATAGGTGTTTCACTTTTATGTTCAAGTGCTTTGCACTGCCACCGACTTCATATCCACTTCCCCTGCATTCAAACTTCAAACCAACATACCAAATTATGTAACCTAACTTGACCTACCATGTCTCTTCATTTTTCATGCAAAATAGTTGAAAGAAAGATAAAAATTAGGGGTTAGTTAGTACCATCAAGAAATATTTTATGAATTTAATTATATAAATTAAAAAAAAACTTTTTACATGTAAAATACTTTACATTTACAATTAAAGATGTTTTTTTTTTTTTTTTTTGGAATGAAAATGCGATTTGATTATCCATTCAATTAGTATTTGGTGAGATTTGATTACTCATTCAATTAAAAATCTCATTTCCTAATTAAAAGAGGTGTTCCATCTTATTGATAATATAGATTTTAAGTTTGAATTAGTACTTTTAGATTTTTGTTTTTATTTATTTTTTGTTCATATTGATACTTTGGATATCATTATATTAAAATCAATTGCCTTATTTTTTATTTTTGTATTTTTTAAAAATCTTTATTCTCATTATAGCGTCATATACAACCAAACATCAATATTGGTAATCATTTCAATTCCACCGTACTATCAAACATGCAAAACACTTTTACCAAAACTCATTATCATTTATCAAGTATTCGATTTCGATTTCGATTCCAATTTCTATGTGCAGACCAAACACACCCTTACTGTGTAAAAGAAATGTACTTTTTTTGAGTGACCATAAAAGCATGTAATTACTATTTAATTGTGTACAGTGAAAAAACTTTATTCAACAAATGGCCACAAAAAAATAAACCAAACATAAGTTACTCATAACAGATTTGTTCAAATAAAAAAGACGAATAGACTACTTAGACCAGGATTCAAAATTGTAATATTGTGGTTATATGGTTACCAAGAAAAGTAATTAATGAATATAAAAACAAGAATAAAACTATGAAGGTATAATTATTGAGGTGGCATATAGAGACATGAGCAATCCAGTCCATTTTCACAAGTAAAGTGAGTGTTGAAGGCTCGTCTTTTGCGACAGGGAAAAATAATAATAAATGAAGTTTTCACCGCGGGGGTGACGAGAAAAAGAGAAAATTGCGGCCATGATTTGAGGAGGAGGAGGAAAGATAAGCGGCGGGGACCGGAGAGAAAGCATAGAACTGCGAGCAATATTCCAAAAAAGCGAACCGGTCTGTCCGGCCGCCCGGCCCGTCTTAGTCACATGCTGGACTGTCCGCCATGTCCTTGTTTCCGACAAATTTCTGCCAGCAAAACTCCGTCTTCTTCTTCTTCCTATTCTAAATCTCTATTACTCTCCCTTCTTCATCTTCGTGCCTTCAAAATCTTCTCTTTCTTCCCCTCTGTAAATTGGGCCGAACATCTTTTGACTTCTTCTCTAACATCTCTCTCAATCATTGGACCATACATTAATTGCATCCTTCATTTTTAATTCTTTTGGTTTCTTTCCCCCCACTTTATTAAATTATCGCTTCTTTCTCACGAATCTCACTCTCCCTATTTGCTGCTTGCTGATTCGCTCCCTCCCCTTTTCAGATTCACACTGCCAACTCTTTCTCAGTTTATCCCAGGTGAGCTCCTCTCAAATACCCACTTTTTCTTTTCTTGCTCTTGCAATGCTGAAACCCTGAAAGATTAGATATATGAACTGGGTTTATAGTGTGGGGCTGTAACATATTTTAGTGTTTGGGAAAATTTTTGTTGATTTATTATATACATGGTTGTACTAGGAAGGATATTAGTGGTCCAGATTGCAGAGACTTATATTAGATTCTGCAGGTAAGAATGACAGATCAATAGTCAATGCTAGGCATTTAGGCAAGGACCATTATTCTAATAGCTTTAGCTGTTTTGAAGGGGAGAAGGTGGTGTAAAAACTCAGAATGAAAATATGGTTCTTTATGTAGGGTTTAATAGGATGATGGGGAGTTGTAAAGTTTGGATCTTTTTAACACTTGGGTTTGAAATTCTTCAATTATTGTTTTCAGGTAAGGTGAATAGATCAATAGAATAGTGAGATTTGGCAAATGGTAGGGGCAATGTGGGCTATACTTTGCTAGGATTGAAAGCTATGAGGAAAAATTCTACTTCATTGCGAAATTCGGGTACATATACGAGCCCTTCGACGCCAGAATATGGAGATAACCATGTTGGTGGGATTCAGAAGGGTTGGAGTTCTGAGCGAGTTCCATTGCCTACGAATAGTAGCCGGAGGCACGTTAGTGCAACGGCATTGATGCCATTCAATAGCGGGAGGTCTTTTCCTTCGAAATGGGATGATGCCGAGAGGTGGATCACGAGTCCATTGTCGAGTTATGGCGTTTGCAAGGCATCGGCTGTGCAACCTCGGAGACATGCTAAGTCAAAAAGTGGCCCTCTAGGAACCCCGGGTCTTATGTACTTGCCCAATTTTTCGCCCTCTATTCCAGTCTATGAAGGCGGAAGCATTGGTAATTTCGCGGGGAGTTCGCCGTTTACAACTGGTGTACTGGTTCCCGACGGTTTATGCTTTCATTACGGTGCTGGAATTGATCCAAAGGCTAATTCTTTATACACCACCGAGAAGAGGATTGCTCGAGCTAGTAGTGTTCCTGGTCTGTCAGATTTGTTGAGTGAAGCTTCGTTACCGAGCTCTCAAGGTAAATTATTTATCAACTCTCTATGGCTGTTGAGCATATAACCATTAATGTGCAATCCAACTATCAGCTTAGGCTTTTAGTTGAGATGGAGCACATGCTCGCCACACACGTGAGGGGGCGTGTTGAGCATATAACCATTAGCTTAGGCTTTTAGTTGAGATGAAGCATATGCTTCAATCGGCCCTTTTTGGTCATCTGTTTTGCCTACTTCGCTTATGCCCTTTTGTTCAAGTTTATTATTGTTAGCATAAACGTGCAAATTGAATACAATTGTCAGTGTCTTATGATTGATTTTGTAACTTGGAGATTACTGACTATTAAGGAATTGACAAAGCAGATGATAAGCTTGATGCCAGCAAGGTTGCAGAAACTGATGATTTGCATGTTGTTTCGCGGAGAGATATGGCAACTCAGATGAGCCCGGATGACAGTATTCACTCATCTCCCAAAGAGAGCCCGCCATTGCCTTCCTTTCCGCTTCCAGTCCCTGGAGTGGAGGAACAGAACAAGTATTCTGCAAAAGTGGAAATCAGAGATGTACAAGTAGACAAAGGTGCCACCATTTCCAGCCAATATGGGTCGAGAAAAATGAAGAGAGACTCACAAGATACCAACAACTCGTTCTCGCCTTGGGATGTTGTCGAAACAACAAAAAGCACGTCAAAGTATGCTAAATTACTTTTTATTTAAGTATTTGAATTTATTATCTGAAAAGAATTGTAGCCAAGTTGGTCAGACTGTTGACTTGGTAACCACTAGGTTACAAGTTTGACTCCCAGCCAGAACGGCCTATTAACCTTCTTGGTTTGAGCTGATCAGCTTTATCGGCTAGGGTTACATGAAAATATATATATATCATGCTTTTCAGAACACAAATATTGACTTCTCCATGTCCTATGTTGCGAAGGGAGGAAGCTAGGATTAGTGCCTGGGAGAACTTGCAGAAGGCAAAAGCCGAAGCAGCAATTCAGAAACTTGAGGTTTGTACACTGATACTTCAAGAAAATACCTGTTTCTTCTGTTGCTCCATTGATATTCTTATACTCTGTAGATATCCCATTTATGCAATTACAATTCATTTTCAGATGAAACTAGAAAAGAAGAGGTCAGCATCTATGAACAAGATTATGAACAAGCTTAGAACTGCCCAGATGAAAGCTCAAGAGATGAGAGGTATAATTTCAGAGAAACACGACGCCAAAGATTCAACCAAATCCATATCCTTCGGGAAGCAGTTTAAGATGGCCTTCTTTAGCGGTTGCTTTTCCTGCCGTGTCCATTAGAACTAGGTTCTCAAAATTCACCAGCATTGTTCATTCTTGGTGAGCAATATTTCAGGTAGCTCAGCATATCCGCGCCTCGATATCTAGTTTTGTACCAATTTTTGTAAAAAAGGAACAGATTGGTGAAAATCACTAGACTACCTCTCGTACACGATTGTCACATTTTATGTACTGTCTGGAGTCAGATTATACATTCAGTAAACATAGTTTCTATGTGTAGTATTTTCCCTGTATTGACAGTTCTTAGGAGCAAAATGCCAACGCTGATATGCCAAAAGACCCCCAACAACTCGGCTCAAGTTTGGGAAAGAAAAGACAGAACAAAACCTTGACCAATTAGAGGTGATGAAGGTCCTTTATGCGTAGAATGTACATGCAAGGGGCGGGAACTTGAAGATTGACGGGACGACTTGCAATTTACATCATAAAATGGCTCTTGGACATGAGTTCTGAAAGTTTAAAATTAGTCTGGCGTAAAGTGAGAAATATAATCACAAAAAGAAACGATAGAACAAAGGACAAAAGATGTGCCAGCAAATTAGTATAGAACCTTTTGATGTGCTACTGTACTCTGTCCAGCCAAGGGGGGAAATTGTGCACTACAATAACAATCCATTGGGGCAACCAAAGAAAAAGCAATAAGTTCAACAATGGCATTAGAAAATTGTGAATTCAATTGTACATTACAGTGGGGCATCCTTTCTGGCCCCTGCAAAAGCTTTCTAAACTTATGAAAGTAAAATATAACATAACTATTCCAGTTACACCATAATCAATGGTTCAAAGATATAATGGCAACAAGTGGCTGCATGTTGCGTTATAACTCCAGGCTTGGCCAATGATACGATTTTTCGTAACTGCTTTTAGCAAGGGGCACACATCCTTTATGCTCAAGACTGCTATCAGAAAGGCTTGTAACTCAGATCAAGATGGGACTGCTACTAATAAGGCCTATACCTCATATCTGCCCGGGAAGGTCTCCCTCCCCCCATACTACTACCCATGCCACCGTTCATGCCATATCCCCACTGTTGAAAAAGAACATTTAGTACATAGTTCACAACATTGAATAAAATGCGTAGCATGTTTTCTAAGTGCACGTAAATTGTGGACAAGCAGTAGTCTGTAGACAAGCAATGTGTAAGCAGTTAAGATATAGTAATTATATGTATGTATACACACACAGGTTAATTGAGTAAAATCTAAGCATTCATTGAACAAAATCAGGAAACTTACATCATCAAAACCCAGGCCACCATACATCCTGCCATAGGTCCGCATTGGGCCACCATAACCCCCGTATGGTTCTGGGTGATTATCTATCATGAAACCATTACTTGGACCACCAGCATCATCAAGTGGTGTGGCAGAATCTATTGCAACCTACAAGGCAAGCAAAAACTTCATATGAGAACTATTACTGCCTTCTCCAATGGACCCAACAACCCTCATGGCTAAATTTCAGGGAAAGTAGTATTACAATTCCTTCAAATTATGGAGTATATATGGTGTTTCATGAGCACATATAATATACTCCGTAATAATTACAATAAACCAGCACCTGCTGTCCACAAATCTCATGAGTCCTTCGAGAAACACGGTCTGCTACACCATCTTCAGCAAATGTAACAAAACCAAATCCTCTATGACCTGTCCTCTTGGGATCCTATGACACAAAGAATAACATTTTACTAAGAAAACACTTAAGTTTCATTTGCAGAATTACAAATGCAAATCTTACCTTAGGAACATAAACATCTAAAATTCGGCCAAATCTACCAAAATATTGGCGGAGATCATCTACAGTTGCCTCCTGAGGAAGCCTTCCAACAAAAATCTTTCTTCCCATGCCACGAGTGGGTAACCCCCCTCCTAATATTAAAAATTACAAAGTCAAGCAAATAATCAACTATAGTGACAAAGATCACATTCAACTTATGAATATTCTATTGGTCAAGATTAACTTACTTCCATACATAGAACCTGGATGGTCATACAATGTTGGAGCACCTAGGGCGGCATATCTAGTTGTTCCATTGATATAAGCATTGTATGCTCCATATCCACCAGTCTGAGGCACTCGACTTACTGGTCTGAAATCCTCTTCCTAAAAACAAAATATCCACAGTTATCACTCGTAGTAAAAAAAAAAAAAAAAAAAAAAAAAAAAGAAGCAAAGTTTTGACTTTCAACAACTGCCTTAATCCTTATACATGATCCCCAAAAGTATACAAAACTTTAAGCGGGTGCACTATATAGAATGTATGACTCTAGCTTGGGGTAACCAGAGGGTTTTGAGATGGAAAACAGATATTGCTAAACTAGTTCAGCTGAATGCTTTGCTATTCCACTTGGATGCTTAAACTCAAAACAGAAGCCTTCAAGGATGGAAGATACTCTCACTTACCTTAGGTGTTGCTCGGTCAACAACAACAGTAGAACCACCCAGTTCATGACTATCATGCATCAGGTCATCAACTGACTCTGAGAAAAGAAGATATACAGTCAGATACTTTTTTAATACAGACTTTCAAAATGGTGTAAAAAAGCCAAAGAAATTAGGTTTGATCAATTTCAACTGAACAACATGAAACAATCAATAGAATAACTAAAAGCATTGATATTATGCAGTTATGCACTACAGAAATTAAACACTTGCCAGCATTTGTGAAAGTGATGAACCCAATTCCACGATGGCCCTTGGTGGCTGGATCCTGAATAATTTCATAAATTAGATTTTACTTGAAGTACTGCATTATAAACCAGGTTTATTAAGTAGTGGCATGAGGGCAGAAGAGGAGAGCAAAAGATATAAACCTTTGGCATGTATAGATCTGTTATATCACCATATTTCTCAAAATAGCTGCAAGAAAAAAATACAATAGATCAGATTTAAATGTTCAATATTTGCAAATCATTTCCTATCACAACCAAACTGATTAAAGATAGTATAAATTACAATGAAATAACTTGATTGGCAAGAACAAACAAATACCTTCTGAATGTAGCTTCAGTTACAGATGGTGGTATCCTAGCTACAAAAATCCTGCTCACTTTCTTTGCAGGTGCCCTCATCTCCTCCTGCAAAAAAATTGTTTTCAATGTTTAGATAAGGCTAAAAATTATACGGAGACACGGAGTACAATGGTAAAATGTAAGATAACTGTTTAAACATTCACATTAACTAGTACAACCTTTGGTGTCGCTATTTTTACTTCCAGCACTCTGTTTCCAAGGAAGTGCTCCTTAGATAATGCATTCTGCAGTACAAAGGCATAATAAAAATAAAAGAAATTTTAACATTAGCTATCACTGAAATAAGAAATAATATAAATAAATAACAAGCATTTACAAAAGCAACAATGTGTCATCACCTTAGCATCCTCAGCTGTTGCAAATGTTACATAGCCAAACCCTCGAGAACGGCCAGTGGATCGTTCCTAGAAACATGGAAAAGAATTGATTGCCTTAAATGCTTGATGATGAATTGCAAGACATTTAATTTCAGCCACTTGTTCAACTAACATTTAAGCTTATTCCATAACAAAATTTAAGTTTTTGTAGCATAATTATGCAAGATCTTGCTTTTGCTACCAAATTCAATATCACTAACATCAAGACTATGCAATATCATATGAAGAAAACTGTAAAGCAAATATGAACCAAAAATCAGCTACCAGACTGACCTTCATTACAATACAGTCTTCCAATTCCCCAAATTTGCACATGTATTCTCTTAAGCCCTCGGTATCAATGTCCCAAGGGATACCCAAAACCTTCAAAAATCAACACATAAATGAAAAGAACCAACCCAATTGGTACAGGGGAAAATAAGAACACTTACAACAAGCTTCCTATCCGACATGGTAAAAGGGGGCGCAAAGACAAATCTAGCTGCAGAGATAAAAAATCGCTCGAGACACACACAATTTCTCTCCTCTGTTCCTCTTGCGCTCTCGCGATCCCACCACCTCCCTCTCTACAAATCAAGCGCTCACACTCGACGACGATGAGGAGAAATCCTGCACACAACACACACACCTCTTTCTCACACAAAAACATCATCATCATCATCTTCATCATATACCACAAAAAACTCACCATTTTTCTTTCTAGAATTCTCAGGTCAAAGGAACATACAAATGTTATGGAAGAAATTTAAGCGCACTCACTAACCTTGGGCGATTCAGATTTTCAAAACCCTAACTCGCTCTCTCTCGCTCGCTAACTCGCTCGACTCGCGCTCTTCCTCTCGCCGCTCAGCGACTCCGTTTCAAACCCAATCTACTCATCCTGTACCCAACTCCCTTATTACCCGATCCGATTTTAGGTATATAAACGAATAAACTATATGCTCAATTTTATTCTATATTTAGAAATTTATTGTGCATAAAATTAGAAATAATAAACAGTTAATAATTTTATGTTTACCACTCACAAAAATACTTCACTCTTTGTTGTTTTCAAAAAGATGGAATCCCCACTTTTTAATGTCCTTACGCGCGTTTCAATCTGACAAAATATCTGGAAAGATGTAAGCTCGTTACTGGTAAAACTCGATTCTGAATTATTATTTTCAAATTTCATTGACCAATTTAAATACTCAGACAAATTTACTAATTCATATATATCTACACTTTAAACATTGACATATTTATAAAACATTCATATCGACTTAACTATTTAAGAAACTTTTTAAATATAGACATGAAGTGAAAATACTATAGCTTGGATACTCATACCTAATCAATACAAAAATGAGATAGTTGTTTTCTACTTTGCCATAAATCAGAATAAAAGCATTTTGGTGATCATATATCTACAAAACAAGTTTCATAGGTTTGCAAATTGCAAGTATATTAAATATTCTTTTATTTGAGACTATTGTAATTACACTCATAGAAACTCATTTAAACTTTAGAATGAGGAGTTTTAATTTTTTACTTTTAGTATACATTGATTATTGTATATTTTTCATAACGTATTATTATATAAAATTTATATATTTAGAAATTATATTAAAAAGTATTATTGAATATAAAAATAAAATTTATAAAAAATATTAAAGAAAATATATACGCAAAAAAAGAAACATTTAGCTTAACCAATAAATAGTAAACATAACAGGTAAAATTGGACAGATAAGTATTATTTAACATGTATAGTAATACTAGAAGAATATATATGTGTTTCTGTGTGTGTAAGGGATAAAAAGTGTGAATACATCCACACTATCCAACTTGATAAATCAAAGGCTAAGATCTTATCATTACTACTAAACTTTCAAATTTTCAATAATTATAAATTATCAACCCGCCAAGAGAAGACATGAGTAAGAGAAAATATCAATCTTTATTATTCATTATTATTCAGTCCAATATAAATAGGATATACAATGTTGTAATTGTATAGTTATAATATAAATCGTCTAATAATGTTCGCAGTTATTTATTTACAACACGCACCGATAACAATATACATTTAAAAAAAAAAAAAATTAATAAAATAAGCCATCAACTTCTCCCAACTGGATGGAGTTGATATATTCTTGAGGAGCATGAGCAGGAAAACCAGGGATGATGAGTCCAAACAATCTACAACCTTTGAGAATCCACCCTTCTTTATATTCAGCTCCATATATACCAGGAAGAAGAAACCCTCTCACTATTTCCCACAGAGCATCCACCCTCTTCGTTACAAATTCCCTTAAGGAAAAATAGTTCTTTAATGGTTCCTCTTCCACAACCTGTTTCACATTGAAAAGAATTAACATAAAAAAGCTTATTATTACTAGCTTTTCACAATTCTAAAATCATTCATTTCTATTCATTTTTTTCGACTATTAAAAAGTTTACAAAATTTTACTACTAAGTTTTCTAGGTTTCTGTTTCTCATCTACATCACTATGGTTGCTGATTTTTATTTTTTATTTTTGTTGACAATAATGGCGTTTTTAAATGCTAATAGAAGAGTAAATTGCGCAAAATCATCAAAGTTAAATTAAGAGTAAATACCAGGACTATGTGGTCTAATGGTACCCGGGTTGGACTTCCATTTGGAAGATTATGAGTTCGAGCCTCAGTGGAGGCGTTATTGGTTCTTTGTGTTTCAGTAGGTTGAGAAAGTATATGAACAGATCCTACAATGTAATAGAACCAGTAACTTTCAAAAAAAAAAAATTAAGAGTAAATACCTAAAATGGTCCCTCAACTTTCAATTTCAACCAATTAAGTCCTTAACTTTGTAATTTTGACACGATTTGGTCCTCCATCTATTTAACCGTGATTGAAGATCTCCAACCAATTAAGTCCTTAACTTTGTAATTTTGACACGATTTGGTCCTCCATCTATTTAACCGTTTGTTGACCGTGATTGAAGATCTCCAGAAGAACCTTCAGCTCTCTTCGGAGCACGTGGAGGCCTCCAGGATGACGTTGCACTGGTTCGGAAACACGTCGTCTTCTTCGCTCTGGTACGAACTCAACTACATTGAATTCAAAGGGAGGATGAAGAAAGGCGACCGTATTTGGTAGATTGATTTCGGTAGTGGATTCAAATGTAACAGTGCGGTTTGAAAAATGCAACCAGAACCTTAAAAAACCGACAATGGACCAAGAAATTACATATATATCCTCAAAAATCACAGTCAACAAACGGTCAAATAGACAGAGGACCATATTGTGTTAAAATTACAAAGTTAAGGACTTAATTGGTTGAAATTGAAAGTCAATGACTAATTTGTGAATTTAGCTATAGTCAAGGGACCATTTTGGGTATTTACTCTTAAATTAAATACAAAGGAATCATCTAAGACTAAATCGAGTAAAATCACTATAGTCGATGACTACATTGAGTATTAACTCTGATAAAAATACACCCACCCATCTTTGCCACATCAACCTAGCTAAAGGTAAAAAAAATTAATAATCTTTTTAGGTGGCCCCGGTATTACCAACCACTCTTATATATAGGCGTTGTCTGCACGACTGCACTACTGGAGTGTTTTTTTTTTTTTTTTTTTTTTTTTTTCAAATTTAAAAAATGGTTGAAAAAGTAATCCAAAAGACGACCCCTTATGTTCTGCCTTTGACCATAAGTTAGTTATTGACGCGTTCAAACTAATAAGGTCAACTGATCAGTTGGGTTTCTCAACTTGGAATCTTATAGTTATCAAATTAATTATTATCTGACTAACTCAATCAGTTGTGTTTCTCAAAATATATTGGGCCTATTTAGTAACATAGTTAGCTTATTAGTCAATTTTGACTTATTTAGCCATTATTAGGTGTTTGACTTGGATAAACAACCAGTATAAGTGTTTGGTTAATTAGCTTTTTGTAACAGCTTATTACTTCAAAACGCTA
Organism: Ipomoea nil; assembly: GCF_001879475.1. Lineage (NCBI taxonomy): Eukaryota > Viridiplantae > Streptophyta > Magnoliopsida > Solanales > Convolvulaceae > Ipomoea > Ipomoea nil. Next base: position 3,616,066 of record NW_017617233.1, on the reverse strand, counting down.
AAATTCAAAAAGCTACTCAAAGTAGCTTTTTCGATTAGTGTTTTTTTCAAAAAGTCATTTTAATGTAAATCAGCTATCAACTAACAGTTAATTTACCAAACATCTTTCTACAATAAGTTAATACTATCAACTAGTCAAACACTAGAACTAAATAAGCTAACAATAATTTATCAAACACTCCATCGTCCTGACAAATTAAAAAGTACGTGGTATTACATACCTGTCCTTGGAATAGGCAATCATAGTAGAGACATGTCCCAAAGTGTTTAAACATCATGACGTGGTTATCAAAGGGCAGTCTAGGCACAATATCATGACTGTACACAAATCTGTAGTACCTAAAAGAGTCATAAACCCTCAACTTCTCTTCCATGAATTCCTTAAACCCCTCGTCTCCAACCCTGGGCTGCCCAAACGTGTACACCGCCGCCAACCTTTCCAGAATGGATTCTTCGCCGTGCAACGCCAGAACCGCCGGAAACAGAACCGCCAGTGCGCCGCCCAGGCTGTGGCCTGTCACAATGAACTTGGTCCGACTGTTTTTCTTCAACATCTTTCTCAGCTTTTGCCTTATGAAATAGTAGGCCAATGGGTGTTGGGGGTCTTGTTCGATTTCTGTCGGCCATGTTTCGCCCTTCTGTAAGCCCAGTGCCTTCATGAAACCGCTGTGAACTCTCCCCCTGTCGGCAAACTCGTACAAGGGAAAATCGATGTCCGTACGCCAATCCTCTGAGTGGAAAGGTTCCGTACCTCGGAACACCACGAAGATCATGTCGGGATCGCTGCTCTTGTCGTGGAACATGAAGCCTTGTGTTGAGAATTTCCGCTGATACTCTTCCAATTCGGAACAAAAATATTAATGCAACACATAGGTTCTCGGAATATAATAGTTTTATCACGTTTAGTCCTAAACTTAAAATTGACCATCTATCCTAATTTTTAAATTTAACCATTTCTGGTCCAAGTTAACAACCCATAGTCCTTCAATTTTCAAAATTTAACCGGTCATCTTAAAAGGACCATGGTTTGTTAAAATTTAATAATTGAAAGACATGTGTGGTTAACTTAAACCAAGAATGGTTAAATTTGAATGTATAGTCACTTTGAAAGTTTAGGATTAAATGTGGCAAAATCATTATACTCGGGGTAAATCAAAATATTATATCAATTATTGACTTCTTGTTCAAAACAACGTTACGTTAATCGAAACCCGAATTCAAGGTGTATATATTATTGGTTCACGTTTTCCCCCTATTTAAGAATGGAAATTATTGTACTCTCTCGGTCTCATTTTATCTTCCTATATACTATTCATTAGTCAAATTAACTTTTTATTTATTTTCTTTAATATTTTTTTTACTTGTTTTAAAATTTGATTGTTTGTGTTTAATAATACTTTTGGTATAGTTTTTAAATATATAAATTTTGTATACTAATACTAAACTTTTTTTTTTTTTGAAAATAATACTAAACTTAATATTATGAAAATTTGAATTAAAAATAACTTCAGTCAAGTCTCATTAACTGAACCAGACACATAAAATATTGGGACGGAGAGAGTATATAAAATATTTCATATTCATCTAGTTCTTGAACATATATGTTCTTATAGATCATCAAAATCAAACCGTTATCAAATTTAGCCTAAGAGTTCGTTTGGAAACCTGAAAATTGATTTTCAGAATAATTCATTTTCTAAAAAATATTTTAATTTTCTATGTTTGGATGAAGGTTAGAAATATATTTTTATGTGAAATTGCATTTTGTCTATTTGGTCCATTTTCAACATATTATTTGTTGTAATAATAATAATAATAATAATAATAATAATAATAATAATAATAATAATAATAAGTGTTAGTGTTTAGAAAGTATAGAACATATACTACTTTGTAAAGAATTATAAGTATTTCAAAAAAAAAATATTGTTGTTGGTGCTGGTAATAATAATCCGTAAACTGACTTGAAGAGAAATGGAAGAGAAGAGAGAAGGGAAAATAAAGAATTCCTATATTTTTTTTGAAAAGAGAATTCTGATATTTTTTCTTATTAAAAATCTAAGAAGACATTTTTGGTCTAATTAAATTTTTTTCAGTTGACTAGAATAATATTTTTAAAACTTTATTTTCTTGGAATAATCCCGACAAAATTCGAAAATGACTTCATTTTGCAGTTTCCAAACATACTAAAAAAGAATCATATATAGAAGTTTTTCAATAATATATAAGATACTATACTCCAATTGTGGAAGTATATGAAAAAATATGTTACCATACCATTCCAAAAATCATTGGCACCCAAGAAGTCCATCTGCATAAAATTTGAGTTGAATGGGATAAAAGTCAATTATATATGTGCTTCCAAATTCTAATTAAACCGACATGAATGCAAGTGATGTATGTTTAATTAATTATTAATTACCTTCCAACGATGTTCGACCACAGACTGGATGAATGCCTTGTTCTCGTAGGATATTTTGGATGCCATGGCACAAAGTGCTCCAAAATATTTTTTGTCTCCTGGTTTGAACTTCCCCAAATCCACTCTCTTGTCTAAGTGCCCAATGAACGACATATAGCTAGATGATTTTTCATCCGGCATCTCCAGTGTACCTATATATTACATGGACAGATCAAATGAGAATCACGGTTGCATGCTAACGTGCGAATTGTACAATCCTAAAATTACATAAATGCACAATCGTAATTACAGAAGCACTGATCAGTAACTGACCTTGCAGAGCACGAAACAACATGATACAAAAGCTTTTGTTATGTGAGACAAGGTTGAGGCAGAACTCAAATTTGGAACCAATGCAAGACAATGATAGGAATGACATTATGAGTTGGTTGAATTGACAGTGTTGGTTGAATTGTTGGAAGATGGTTAATTAATTATGAGTTGCATGCGGGCAGTGCTAATTTATAGCAAGGAAAAAGGAAAAAAAAAAAAAAAAAAAAAAAAAAAAAAAGCTAGGGAATTACACTTGTAATCCATTCCTTCCCTGTTGATCAAGTAATAAAATTATTATATTCCTCCCCTAAGCTACAAGTTTAAGTTGCACTAAGAAAGGCTAAAGAATGTAGAGGTGTGCAGTGCGTGCAACACATGGAGCAAGTGGGAGCCTATCAGGGGATCACACGTGTTATGATTTGTTTTTCTTTTTATTGCTCGGGAAATCTGTAAATAGGCCGCTCTTGTTGGGATTCGAATGTGTAAGTTTTTTATGGGATATGGACCTAAGATCGAACGGAAGGTTAACGTTGGCAAGCGACGCAATAAGGAAGGCAGATAAGGAACTGGGCGGAGTATAGCAAAGGATCATCAACAACCAAGTCAGGCAAGGGAGCCGGAGAGGGCACAATTGGGGGAATGAAACAACCATATCAAGACCAGATCGAGTATTATTGTAACACTCCCGTTTTCTATTACTAGAGCCTAGATAGATTACAAGCTTACACAACGAAATAAAATTTAGGATTTTATAAAAACAAGATAAAACTAGAATCCTTAAACACTAACAGGGACTGCTACCGCCGTAGCCACCCATGCTAGGATGACTACCCGGCTAAACTACTAAGATAAATCCTCAAAATAAACATAAAAGGGTTCACGGACCCAGAAACTAGAGTCATAGCTCACAAGGTAAAAGAAATGAGGCTCACAGGCCTAAGTGTCTAAGCACTACCAAAACTACATAAAAGGATAACAGATTAAGTTCATAATTCTACACCTCAAGCTAGACAAGACTAACAGTAGCTGAACATAAGGAGCTAGAAGCAAAAAGACTAAAGATTTAATTTCTATCTCCCTCATCGCGCGCTTAGCATTCAACCAACAAATCCTGAAATGGGTTTAGTAAAAACATACAAAGGAACCCAGTTAGCATAAAATGCTAAGTATAAACCACAACCCTGTAAAGTATATAAAAGTTTAAAAAATAGTAATTTTGGCATTTAAACATATCAACACATGTAGGATCAAAGAGGATCACAAAAAGTATAAATATAGATAGGATCACATGTTTACATATTTATAGGTATATATAACATATATATATAACTCAACTCACACTCATGCTTATACAGTTGTCAAGTATCCACCAAACATGACCATGCAAAAGATGCAAATAAATGAGGATGAGTAAATAGGGGTAGGGTATACTGGGAAGCAATAAGTGTAGAAAAAGCACGATACTGACTTTAAATCACCGCAATGAGTAAAACTGGAAGGTTAAGTAATAATTGCATTTCAATAATAATAATAAGCAAAGGAATTATCAAAGTAAGGTAACCTTTAAAGATATAAGTAGATATCATTTCATATAGCACCTTTTCACTTGTTACTTTCGCTTCCTGCGATGCTATAAGTTTCTAGCAATGATAGTGAGAATAATCATAACCCGTTCATCTAGGAAGTTGAACATTTGTCTAGATAACGTGTTAACAATTTAGGAATATTGATATGCCCTTAATTGTAATTGTTGGTCCTGGTAGGGTCGAAAGTATGTTCGAATAGCTATTAAATGTTATTTGTTACTATAATAGGCATATTATAGTAACATTTGCTATAGATTATTATAGGAACAATTACTACTTTACCATATATTATTATACTAGTATTTCATATGCGCGATGCGCAAAAATATATGCCCAATATTAATATTTAATGTTAAAATCTTAGTTATATATATATATATATATATATATATATATATATATATATATATATATATATATATATATATATAATTGTAGAATTCATATTAATATTAATGAAGTAAGAATTATAGAAATAATATATTACTAAATATAACTATAGTAACATTTAATTAAATCTAAATAAAATCAACTTTACCAATTGAAGAATGTAAGAAAAAATATTGTGTATGCATGTGCATGGTAATAATAATGTGAAAGATAACAGAAGTTATAACGGCATGGATATTTCTGTCCAAATAATTATGTAGTACAACATTTATAGCATAAGGTACAAAAACAGTTAACAGAAAAAACGGACATAAAACCAGGGACATAACTTGGATTGAAGTTTATTATGTTTTTAGATATGTCGACTTTATTACTATAATAGGCATATCAGTTATTGAATGTGATCTACTATAGTAATAGTAATAGTTACTTTTTTATTAAAATAATAGGCATATTATAGTAATAGTTATTATATATTATTATTATTATTATTATTATTATTATTATATTAACAATTACTACTTTACTATATATAATTATATATGTCGATTTTATTACTATAATATGCATATCAGTTACTTTTTTTTTTTTTTTTTTTTGTTATTACTTTACTAATCTTTCGCAAATTTCACTTTTAGTCCCTGACTATTGTCGCATTACTGCATTTAGTCCTACTCTATTAATTTACCACATTACATAGTTAACTTTAGTTTACTTGTCATAATTTATCCAATCTTCCATTTGTAATTTCGTTCTTCCACTATTTAATTAATAGAGTTAATATGTAATTTAATCATTCAATTAAAAGTCTTTAACTATAAGAGATGGATAGAAATTACATGTCGGGGCAGGACGCTTAAACAATAACATTACATATTAGCCCTATCTTGTTACATGGAGAAATGACAAACATTTAAATGGATGACTATTTGTTGAAAACAAATAAATGTGAAGGTTGTAGTAAGACAAACATTAAAGAATATATATAACTAAAAGTGAATTTTTGCTCATCTTTTAATTTATATTATTATATATAAATTTATTTTGGTATAAACAATAATTATTATCATTAATCAATAACTATTTTGGATTAAGAAACATAATCAATAATTAGTCACTATACAACAACAACAACAAAAAAAAAAAAACAATTTTCTTGTTTCCACATCAACCTTAAATCAAGATAATATATTGGATTAAGAAACTATCTCGTTTCCACATCAACCTTAAATCAAGATAATATATTGGATTAAGAAACTATCTAATCATAGTTAAATTGAATATTGTGCGTTGAATATTTAATACTTTGTTTCACCATTACAAATTTCTATCTTTTGATATATCAATGATAATTTTTTAGCTAATTCTATTTTTATTCTAAATTTATAGGTAAAAGTCAACTTTTAGTCTTTTTCTAGTATGTACGAGCTCTATGCACTAATAACATTCAATTCAATTCAATTCATTACATATATGTGATACCCAATATATATATATAGTTTTCAGAAATTGTTCATTCATCGATTAATCATAGCATTACTCTATCATCTAGATATTGCTATCAATTCGATCTGCAACTCGCTCATTTACTAAATTCAAATTTTTGCGACTTGACCATGACTTTATTTTTACCCCCATATTTATATTGGGCGGAACGCATACATGACATATGCAGATGCCACCCGGTCCAGGTCCTGCACAAACAGCTGGAGGATCGCACGGATTAGTCGCGTTGCATGGTCTTGATATATTCCTTGCTTTAGCAACTAGTGAAATGTCTGCAAAGATTTTATAATTTTACATTAGTGATGTTAGAGAAAATAATGATTCAGATTTTCAAAATAATAATATTAATAATAAACACACACATCACAAACAAAAATGGATTTAAAAGATATAATCAATAATATTATAACTTCAGCTATTAATTATTTTTGTAAATGAAATAATAACCACGGTCACCTGTAGCAATAACCAAGGACAAAATTAAAACTAACATGGATGTCATTGTTCCTGGATTCATTGTTGTTTATATACTAGAGAAAAACTAAGAAGCCTAGACGGTAATGTACTGAGGGTGGGATGTGTAACATAATGTATATTTATAGGTGTTTTGTAGCCAATTATATTTTTAAATACATTAATATATAACTAAATTAGTACTACATAGTAATCTATATATATATATTATAGTAATTATTTTTAAATACATTAATATATAACTAAATTAGTACTACATAGTAATCTATATATATATTATAGTAATTATTTTTAAATACATTAATATATAACTAAATTAGTACTACATAGTAATCTATATATATATTATATTAATTAATTACGATATAGGGAATATTACTATTTCTCAAAAGGTATTACTTTGAAATTTTTTAAATAATTATATTTTTAAATACATTAATATATTACTAAATTAGTACTACATAGTAATATATATATATATATATATATATATATATATATATATATATTAATTACGATATAGGGAATATTACTATTACTATACTAATAGTAACAATTTGTCTTTTTGTTTTTTCTTCTTATCTTACAATAATAGGGATATTATAGTAATAGTTACTATATATTATTATAGTTACAGTTACTACTTTACTATATATTACTATATATTTTTATTTTATTACAATAATAGACATATTAATTATTGAGTGTGATTTACTATACTGATGCAAACAGTTACTTTTATTTATTTATTATTACTATATATAATAAGAATCTTGTGCTAAGATGGCATGTAGTGACATGATATTGAGCTTCATGGAGGCGTTGTTGACTTTTTGTGCTTCATTAGGTTTAGAAAGTATGTTTGAACAGATACTACAATGTAATAGAGTCATAATCATTCAAAAAAAAAAAAGAAGAATATTATAGTAACAGTTACTATATGTTATTATACATGCCGATTTTATTAGTATATAATAGATAATAGACATATCAATTATTGAGTGTGATTTACTATATTGATAGAAACAGTTACTTTTTTTTTATTATTATTATTACTATATATAATATGAATCTTGTGCTCAAATGGCATGTAGTGACATCTCCCATGTGAGAGGTTATGAGATCGGGCTTCAGTGGAGATGTTGTTGAATCTTTGTGCTTCATTAGATTGAGAAAGCATGTTCGAATAGATATTAAATGTTTTTTGTTACTATAATAGGCATATTATAGTAACATTTGCTATAGATTATTATAGAAACAGTTACTACTTTACCATATATTATTATATATGTCGACTTTATTACTATAATAATAGGCATATCAGTTATTGAATGTGATCTACTATAGTAATAGTAACAATTACTTTTTTTTTTATTAAAATAATAGGCATATTATAGTAATAGTTATTATATATTATTATTATTATATTAACAATTACTACTTTACTATATATAATTATATATGTCGATTTTATTACTATAATAGGCATATCAATTACTTTTTTTTTTTTGTTACTACTTTACTAATCTTTGGCAAATTATTGTCGCATTATTGCATTTAGTCCTGCTCTATTAATTTTCCACATTACATAGTTAACTTTAGTTTACTTGTCATAATTTGTCTAATCTTCCATTTATAATTTCGTTCTTCCACTATTTAATTAATATAGTTAATATGTAATTTAATCATTCAATTAAAAGTCTTTAACTATAAGAGATGGATAGAAATTACATGTCGGGGTAGGACGCTTAAACAATAACATTACATATTAGCCCTATCTTGTTACATGGAGAAATGACAAACATTTAAATGGATGACTAATTGTTGAAAACAAATAAATATCAAGATTGTAGTAAGACAAACATTAAAGAATATAACTAAAAGTGAATTTTTGCTCATCTTTTGATTTATATATAATTTTATTTTGGTATAAACAATAATTATTATCATTAATCAATAACTATTAATCACAAAAAATAGTCACTATACAACAAAAACAAAAAACAAAAAAAAACAAAAAAACAAAAAAACAAAAAAAACAAAAACAAAAAACAACATTGTTAACATGTGCATACACCCCTTGAACCATTTCTTCAAGTCTGTCCACCAACTTTAGGATAACAATTTCCAAGGTTTTTAACCTTTCATTTGCCAGATTCTCTTGCATGCTAAATCGGCCTTCATGATTATTTGCTTGAAGATTTCCCACTGCCTCATGAGCAAGAATATCACCAAGGATGTGAGATTGTGCTTGGTCCCCAAGGTTTTGCCTTGCTCCTTCTTGAGCACGATCCTCCAAGACAATAGTTTCACCTTCGCGACTGCCTAGATGTTGAGAGAATTCTTCTCCAGTATGTTGACTGCAGTGCACGGTGTTGTCATTTACCAAGGTGTTGTTGGTCACCATATCAAACAGTTTGTATTCATTGGAAAGAGTTGGAAACCTAGCGTACCGCCTAGCGTTGCCTGCCGAATTGGACCGTGTGCATAACGTTTTCCATGTGTCCCAACTCACGTTCTCCAACCGGAAGTGGTGTGTTTGGATGAGACCTTGTCCTATGAAGAAAGACCTGTGAGGATCTTAGACACCAAAACGAGAGAAAGCCATAGGGAGTCGGTGAAGATGGTAAAAGTCCTATGGTCCAATCACGAGACCGAGGAAGTAACCTGGGAACTGGAGGATGCGATTAGGGAACGCTACCCCAACTTGTTTTCTCAAGGTATCTTGGTTACCCCCTAGCTTGTGTTACTTAGAGTTAGGATCAGGTAGGTTGTATAGTTCGACTTAGTGGGGACCTCGTTGAATCTAAGCTTCGAGGACGAAGCTTCTCGTTAGGGGAAGAGTGAAACACCCCGTAATTTTACCCTTCAAACCCAAATTAATTATTAATTAATTCCGTTGGGAGTAGCTAAAAAGGATTTAATTCGGCATGAGAAGCATTAATTAATTGGTATGCTTCATGGTGGACCGTGGATCCTTATCTATAGCAAAAGCCTTAAGCCTGTTAGTAATCAAATTGTAAAGGCTGAATCCCCAACCCTAAGGGCCACCGACACAAGGAATCTGCCCACTTTAGACATAATTCCCACACTACCACCGCTGAGGTTCAAACCTTGGTCTCCTACCCTAAATACTGCCCACTAAACCATTGAGCTAAGCCCGTGCAGGTTTTAATTGGAAATCCTAAACCTATTTAAAGGGGACTAGAAAGCATTTAGAAACCTTTCTTTCATCTCACTCGAAAATTCCCTCCCAGAACCTTGTCAGAGAATTCCCCATCACCAAGCTTAGGAGATATCTTTTGGAAGGAGAACTTGAGGAAAGATCTTAGGAGTCGTAAGAAGTTTAATTAAGCTAAAAGGTAACCCATGTCTTACAAAACCTATTTTCCTTGTTATCTTATGATTTGTTGGCATCCTTGAATGATTGAATGTGTAACCTTGTGATTATGGTTTGTTAGAGCTTGTCTTTAGGAGTTTAGGGTTTATATTGTGGTTCTTGATATTCTTGAATGATTATGTGTTTAATCGTGTGTCTATGCATGATTAGAACTTGTATCTAGGGTTTAATTATGTTGTTCGTCGAGTCGTTCTCTGTGTTCAAGTCCATATAATTGTTTATGTGAGTTTTGGTGGGTTTGGACTTGAAATTGGGAAAGATTGGTTAATTCCCGAAGTGGGAAAATCCCCGGTGGGTGGTGTTCTAGCGGGTAGTCAGTGGGGGGTCAAACCCTACCCAACCACCTGCCGGTCACGGTGGATGTTCCAGTGGGGGCTGGCGGGTAGACGAACACCCGCTGGAACGGTGGGGCTCTTCCAGCGGGAGTATGGTATATTGCTTTCTTTTTTGAGGTATTTATGGTCTCAAATTGTTAGACTTGACTAGTTGTTGATGTTGTGACATATATTTGTGATTAATTTGTGATTTAATGTCATATTTGATGATCTATAGATGCAAGCATGAACCCTAGTTTGAATTTGGGGGTTTTTGGTCTTGAAGTGCATGTGTCTTACATGATGAAATTGATGATGAAAAACTTCAATTGCGAGACGCTATGATCAATTTTGCATAATGTGAGTAAATGCCATCATAAATTTGCATATACCATTTGTGATGAAATCTTCCCTAGTTTAATTGAAGAAGATAAAGTTGCCTTTTGACTTTTTGATTATGAGCTTATAAGGTGAATTTGATGAATGTGCAATTATGTAGTCTTCCCTATCTCAAATTAAAGTGTGGAAATTGACCAATAAGTAGGGGAAACTATGGCAAAAGTTTGGTAGAAATTGGTCACCCAACTTTGAAATTGTAAAGGGAATATAAATGCAATATGCTTATACTAAATGTATGGTTTGATTTGTTGTTATAAGTGCATAATTGTTGATAGTGTTAATACATGTGGTCCTAAGGATAATTTACACGACTTAACTCGAGGACCGACCGGGTGCGGTCGGGTAACTTTGGGTCAAGTCTTTCTTATCTTCCAAAAGTCCCATAACTTAAGTTATTGAAGGGTATTTATAGCTTCACTCTTCATTGGCATGTAACACACGTGTCCCCTACGTGACGCCATGCCAATCTAGCTCTTTGTCGGCTCCTTCTATTGACACGTGTTTTCTTTTCTGTATTACGGCGAAGGCAAGGCGGTCGGGAAAGTAGTGGTCGGACAAACCGGTCGGGCTAACCAATTGGCAGGCGGGTCGAGCTAACTGCTAACCGATCGACAAAGGCAGTACGGTCTATGAAAAATACACGTGGAGGTGGCGGTCGGGGTTTATATTACCAATTGTGAAAATGCATCTCTTATGAGGAATTGTAGATCAACGCAAAAGGAGAAGGAAGGAGATGGCCCAGAAGCACAAGCATGATATAGCAGGCTCAAGCCATCGGCAGCAACTAGACTCTAATTCTGAGGATGAATGGCTCGTAGAGGACGAGCAAGAGGTGCTGGATAGGGTAGCCATGACTAGGAGGCTAAACTTGAAAATGGCCCAACTAGCCGTGGTGGAAGAACTTAAGAGATGAAGACCTTTTGGCGTGAAATATCGAATGGGTCCAATTTCGACTCAAACAACACCAATGCAAAGGCCATCGAATCAAATGAGTTGAAGGTTCCAAGGAGAAGAGAAACAAAAACAATTTGACTTTGGGGCACAGTTGCATTTGACAATATTTGGATACTGTGTTTAATTTTCTTGCACTTTATTTCTGTACTTTGTTTTAGTTCTTGCATTACTCTTATGCTTGACTATTTTACATTCTAGTTTCTTTTCTTGACTATGCTTTACATGGTACAACTTAATTAGTGGGAGAGTTAATATTGTGCCTAAATTAGTATAGGGAAATTATGTAAATCACAATATATCATTACTTCGTATAGTTAGTATAATTTTAGTAGGTTAATTATTATAGGTATTAGTAAATTAATATAAATAGACCATTACCAAGACTATGTGGTCTAATGGTAACCGGGTTGGACTTTCATTTGGAAGGTTGTGAGTTCGAGCCTCCATATACAACAAAGTAAAGAGAAGATCGGAATAAGAGAAAATATCAATCTTTATTATTCATTATTCAGTCCAATATATATAGGATATACAATGTTCAAATGGTATATAGTTAGAATAAAAATAATCTAATAATGTCCTCAACTATTTATTTACAACAATAATAAGTAATAACAATATAATTTTTTGGCTTTCAAAAAAAAAAAAAAAACAATAATTTTTTAAAAAAAATAATTTAATAAAATAAGTCAGCTTCTCCCAAATGGATGGAGTTGATATATTCTTCAGGACCATGAGCAGGAAAACCAGGAATCAAGAGTCCAAACAACCTACAACCTGTAAGAACCCACCCTTCTTTATATTCAGGTCCATATATACGAGGAAGAAGAAACCCTCTCACAATTTCCCACAGAGCATCCACCCTCTTCGTTACAAATGCCCTTAAGGAAAAATAGTTCTTCAATGGTTCCTCTTCCACAACCTGTTCGTTTCACATTGAAAACAATTAACATAAAAAGCTTATTATTACTAGCGTTTCACAATTCTAAAATCATCCATTTCTATTCATTTTTTTTCGACTATTAAAAATTGACAAAATTTTGTTTAAAAAAAAATGACAAAATTTTACTACTAAGTTTCTAGGGTTCTATTTCTCATGTATATCACTATATATGGCTGCTGATTTTTATTTATTTATTTATTTATTTTTACAATAATGGTGTTTCTTTTTTTTTTTTTTAAATGCTAACATAGGACTAAATTGCGTAAAACCATCAAAATCGAGGACTAAATTAAGTACAAAAAGTCACATAAGACTAAATCGAATAAAATCACTATAGTCAAAAATTGAACTATATTGAGTATTAACTCATAAAAATAGACCCACCTGTCTTCCCCATCAATCTAGCTAAATGTAAAAAAAAAAAAAAATTATTAATCTTTTTAGGTGGTCAGTATTACCAACCACTCTTATAGGCATTGATCTAAAGTGTTTTTTTTTTTTTTTTTTTTTTTTTTTTCAAACTTTTAGTTGAAAAAGTAATCCAAAAGACCCTTTCAGTTCAGTCTTTGACTATAGGTTATTCTTGACCGACTCAAACTAATAAGGTCAACAACTTAGAACCTTATAGGTACCAAACTAATTATTGTCTGACCAACTCTCGCGCTGATTTTTCCAAAATACATTGGCCTTGTTTGGTAACATAGTTAGCTTATCAGCCAATTTTAGCTTATTTAACTATTATGAGCTGTTTGACTTGGTTAAACAACCAATATAAATGTTTGATTAATTAGCTTTTTGTAACAATTTATTGTTCCAAAACGCTAAAATTCAAAAAGCTGTTCAAAATATAACTTTTTTTCATTAATTTTTTGAGAAAGTCATTTTTTTGCATGTAATCAGTTATCACTTAACAACCAATTTACCAAACATTTTTCTACAATTTACTAATGCTATCAACCAATCAAACTCACTAACCCAATCAGCTAAGAGCTATATATATCTATCAAACACCCTATTCTTAGCAAATTAAACAAGTACCTGTCCTTGGAATAGGCAATTGTAGTAGAGACATGTCCCAAAGTGTTTAAACATCATGGCGGCGTCATCAATGGGCAGTCTAGGCACAATATCATGACTGTAAACAAATCTGTAGTACCTAACACCATAAACCCTCAACTGCTCTTCCATGAATCCCCTAAACCCCTCATCTCCAACCCTCGGCTGCCCAAACGTGTACACCGCCTCCAGCCTTTCCAGTATGGATTCTTCGCCGTGCAACGCCAGAACCGCCGCAAACAGAACCGCCAGTGCGCCGCCCAGGCTGTGGCCCGTCAGAATGAACCTGGTGCGACTATTGCTTTTCTTCAACATTATTTCTCTCAGTTTTTGCCTTAGGAAATAGTAGGCCACTGGGCGTTGGGGGTCGTCTTCTTGGATTTCTGTCGGCCATGTTTCGCCCTTCTGTAAGCCCAGGGCCTTCATGAAACCACCGTGAACTCTCCCCATGCTGGCGAACTCGTACCAGGATAAATCGAAGTCCGTACGCCAATCCTCTGCATTGAAAGGCTCCGTACCTCGGAACACCACGAAGATCATGTCGGGATCGCTGCTCTTGTCGTGGAACATGAAGCCTTGTGTTGATAATGTCTGCTGATACTCTTCCAATTCGATCAACAAATTATTCTACGTTAATCCAAACCCGAATTGAAGGTATATATATTATTATTGGTTCACGTTTTTCATTCCCTATTTAAGAATGGAAGTTATTATATTGTATATAAAATCTTTTAAAAATATTCCATATTCATCCAGTTCTTGAACGTTTATGTTCTTATAGATCATCAAAATCAAACCGTTATCAAATTTAGGTTGAGAGTTGGTTTTGAAACCTGAAAAATGACTTCTAATTTTGTGGTTTCCAAACAGACTCTAAAAGAATCATATATAGAAGTTTTTTAATAATATATGCATGATACTATATATACTCCAATTGTGAAAGTATATGAAAAAAGATGTTACCATTCCAAAAATCATAGGCACCCAAGAAGTCCATCTGCAAAAAATTTGAGTTGAATCAGATAAAAGTCAATTATATATGTGCTTCCAAAATCCAAATTCTAATTAAACCGACATGAATGCATGCAAGTGATATATGTTTCATGTTTGTTTAATATAAATAATTACCTCCCAACGATGTTGGACCACAGACTGGATGAATGCCTTGTTCTCGTAGGATACTTTGGATGCCACGGCACAAAGTGCTCCAAAATATTTTTTGTCTCTTGGTTTGAACCTCCCCAAATCCACTCTCTTGTCTAAGTACCCAATGAACGACACATAGCTACTATCTTCTTCATCCGGCATCTCCAATGTACCTATATACAACGACAGATCAAATGAGAATCACTCATTCGTGCTAACGTGCAAATTACACAATCAGACATTACAAGATGAACAGTTTTAAAATTACAGAAATACTCCGTAGTATTTAGTAACTGACCTTGTAAAGCACGAAACAACGTGGTACAAAAGGATTTGTTATGTGAGACAAGGTTGAGGCAGAACTCAAAAGTGGAACCAAACCAAGACAAAGGCTTTGAAACGTAGTGAAAATACTTCTGGGCGAGGATGGAGAGAAAGATGATCCCTCGACGCTTGAAGGTTGTGCTTTTCTCTCGGATGCCATCTATGAAGTCCAAGTCTTGGCTCTCTATGTCACGGTTCGATAGTACGCGAAATAGGTCCGACAGTTTTGCTTTGTCTGCTCTCAGATGAAGGTGTCTACGACTACTAAGACGACTTAGATCTTTATTAGGAGCCATGGATGGATATGATGATGAATATAATGTCTGCAGATTATATTGACAGTGTTGAATTGGTTGAAGTTGGAAGCTATATTATGGTTAATTATGAGTTCGTTTATAGCAAGGAAAAAGGAAAAAAAGCTAGGGAATTACACTTGTAATCCATTCCTTCCCTGTTGATCAAGTTTTCTTAATAAAATTATTATATTCCTCCCCTAAGCTACAAGTTTAAGTTGCACTAAGAAAGGCTAAAGAACGTAAAGGTGTGCACTCCGTGCAGCACATGGAGCAAGTGGGAGCCTATCAGGGGATCACACGTGTTATGATTTTTTGTTTTCTTTTTATTGGCGGGGAAAACCCGCAAATAAGCAACTCCGGATGGGAGTCGAACTTATAAGTTTACGATTACTAAGTTAACAATTTGACCAACTTGACTGGAGTTGCCACACATGTTATGATTCTTGTGATTAAAAAGATGGGAATTCCATGTTTTATGATAATGGTCCGCTAGTATGAACCATGGAAGAATGATTGAAAGCAATCAAGCAAGAACAAAAATTTCGTGGTAGAGTGTATATTGCCAATGTTATAATAATATTATTATTATAATTATTAAACCAAGCAAGTAATTAATAATTAGTTAATTTGTTGGAAATAATGGGTGTGGGTCATGCATTGTATGTGAAGAGTGGCCTAAATTATAGCATTAGTACGTGGAGCATTAGCTTCCTGATTAGTAGCTTTCATTTAGTATAAATATGTGGTTTGTATTCATTTGTTAATCATCCCTTCAAATAACATTATTCATTCCTCTCTCTTCTCTCTCAATATATAAATATAATATATTGATATATTATATTTAATATATATTATAGATATATTATATTATATTTAATATACATTATATTAAATATATTATATTTAATATATCTAACATTTGGTATCAGAGCCAGTCAACCTTTCAACCCCGAGGTATTTTTCATAGTGAATTATGGCCACAAATTTCAATATTGTATGGTCGGGTCCCAAATTGGACGGGAACCTCGATTACAATTATTGGCAAATTATGATGTCCACACATTTGCAAGCTCAAAATCTTTGGAGCTTTGTTGATCCCGGTCTACCCGAAGGAGCTGATGCAGGCGCTATACGGCGAGATAAATTGGCCTTGGGTCAGATTCACCAAGGTGTTCATTATTCCATTTTTGGGCAATTAGCTCGTGCTCAAACAGCAAAACAAGCTTGGGACATCTTAAAGGTGTCACACAAAGGAGTCGATCGGGCGCAGAAGTCTAAGTTGCAGTCGTTGAGAAGGTTGTACGATAATTGTGAGATGACCTCTACAGAAACAGTGATGCGTATTTCACTCGTCTTATTGATATGGTGAATAAGATGAGGCTATATGGAGATACGATTGAAGATGGTGCAG
Organism: Ipomoea nil; assembly: GCF_001879475.1. Classification (NCBI taxonomy): domain Eukaryota; kingdom Viridiplantae; phylum Streptophyta; class Magnoliopsida; order Solanales; family Convolvulaceae; genus Ipomoea; species Ipomoea nil. Next base: position 3,599,134 of record NW_017617233.1, on the reverse strand, counting down.
TGGTTGAAAAAGTTCTTCGAACTATGCCGATGAAGTATGACCATGTGGTGGCTTCAATAACAGAGTCACACAAAACCGAGCTCTTATCAATTGCAGAGCTGAAAGGTATGGTAGAAAGTCATATTGACAGGATTGCGTCAAAATCGGAACCACTAGCAGAAGAAGCTTTGAAGAGTCAAGTCACCCTTAATGTGACTGGCACTAATCAAAGAGGTGGAGGATCTGGTAGAGGTCGTGGAAGAGGAAGAGGAGGTTCTAGTGGAAGAGGTCGTGGTAACTTCAACCAAGGAGGAGGACGTGGTAACTCCAACCAAGGAAGAGGTGGAGGTAATACCAAACAAGGTAAATTTCCATTTCATTGCTACAATTGTGGCAAGTATGGGCACAAGATTGCAGATTGTTGGTATAATGAGGACAACAATCGTGGAAATCAAGCAAACATTGCTGAAAAGTCTGGTGAGAGTTCTGAAACTTTACTTTTGGCCAGCGATAGTTTTTCTGCAGATAAGAACATATGGTTCTTGGATACTGGGTGTAGTAACCATATGTGTGGGGAGAAAGAATTGTTTTCTGAACTGGATGAATCAATCCGGTCTGAAGTGACATTTGACAATAAGTCAAAGGTGCCAATTTTGGGAAAAGGTAAAATCTCTATTCAGCTGAAGGATGGTACTCAAAATTTTATATCCGATGTGTTCTATGTTCCTGAACTAGACCAAAATTTGTTGAGTATGGGTCAGCTGTCAGAAAAAGGATATAAGATACATATTGCTCAGGGGTGTTGTACCATTGAAGATGCTAAAGGAGTTTTGATTGCAAAGGTAAATATGTCCCAAAATCGACTATTTCCTTTGAAAATTAAGCATACTCTCCTTGATTGCTTTAGTTCTGAAGTTTGTGATGATAATTGGTTATGGCATATGCGGTTTGGGCATTTTCATTTTTCTGGGTTAAACTATCTTGCGAGAAAGGAACTTGTTTCTGATTTACCTGTTGTGAATGTCCCTAATCGTATCTGTGAGATTTGTGTGATTGGGAAGAAGCATAGAGATCCCTTTCCCGTGGGCAAGTCAAGGAGAGCCACAAAACAGTTGGAGATTGTTCACTCAGACCTGTGTTCGTTGGAGGTTCCCTCATATGGAGGTTGTAAGTACTTTATTACTTTCATTGATGATTTTAGTAGGAAAATATGGGTTTACTTTCTGAAGCAAAAGTCTGAAGCATGTGATGTTTTCAAACAATTTAAGGCTTTTGTTGAAAAGCAAAGTGGTTATGAAGTTAAAATCTTGAGAACTGATAGAGGTACAGAATATATTGCTTGTGATAATTTTCTGAAAGAAAAGGGTATTCAGCACCAAATGACAGCTAGATACACTCCACAACAAAACGGAGTGGCTGAGAGGAAGAATAGGTCAATCATGGATATGGTGAGGTGCATGTTGAAATCTAAGGATCTGCCTAAGCCTTTTTGGGCAGAAGCTGTTGCTTGTGCTGTCTATGTGTTGAATAGGTGTCCAACTAAGAGTGTCCGTGATAAGACGCCCTAAGAAGCTTGGAGTGGGAGAAAACCCTCTATCAAATATCTCAAGGTTTTTGGATGTTTGGCATATGCCCACGTGCCGAATCCATTGAGAAAGAAGTTGGATGATAAAGGTGAGAAGTGCATATTCATTGGTTATAGTGACGCTTCAAAGGCTTATAAACTATACAATCCTGAAACTAAAAAGGTTGTTATAAGTCGTGATGTCACTTTTGATGAATATGGTGCTTGGGATTGGTTAGCTAAAGATGAAAGTTCAGTTGTTATTCCTGCTGTTGAAAATATTGTTGAAGAGCAAACGATTCCAGATAATGTCCAGTCTCCCTCACAGCCAGAATCGTCAGTTCGGCGATCTCAGCGCGAGCGCCACTTACCAGCTCGCTTGCAAGATTATGTTTTGGGTCATGATAATGACCTGTCTGATGAAGAGATTGTTCAATTTGCTTTCTTTGCAGATTGTGATCCTTTAACTTTTGAGGAGGCTGCTACAGAAACTCATTGGCTTAAGGCGATGGATGAGGAAATACGTGCCATTGAAAAGAATGGTACCTGGGAGTTAACAAATTTACCTCCTGGAAAGAAGCCAATTGGAGTGAAGTGGGTTTACAGAACGAAGTACAAGTCAAATGGAGAAATTGACCGTTTTAAGGCACGGTTAGTAGCAAAGGGTTACAAGCAGAAACCAGGTATTGATTATTTTGAGGTTTTTGCTCCTGTAAGTAGACTTGATACAGTTCGAATGGTTATTTATCTTGCTGCTCAAAATGATTGGAAATTACATCAAATGGATGTCAAGTCTGCTTTTTTGAATGGTTTTCTTGAAGAAGAAATATATGTTGAGCAACCTGCAGGATTTCTGAAGAAAGGGGAGGAAAATAAAGTGTACAGGTTGAGAAAAGCCTTGTATGGCTTAAAGCAAGCGCCTAGGGCGTGGTATGGTTGCATTGACTCATATTTTGTTGAAAGTGGTTTTGTGAGATGTCCTCATGAACACACTTTGTATGTCAAATGCACGGATTCTGGTGACAACAAATCAGCAATATCGTTGTCCAAAAATCCAGTCTTTCATGGTCGCAGCAAACACATTGATATCAAGTATCACAAAATCAGAGAGTTGGTTGCTGAAAAGCAAATCAACATTGAGTATTGTTCAAGTGAATGTCAAGTTGCAGATATCTTTACGAAGCCGCTGAAGACAGAGACATTTCTCAAATTGAAGAAGGAAATTGGAATGACCAATATATCCAACTTGGTTTAAAGGAGGCAATGTTATAATAATATTATTATTATAATTATTAAACCAAGCAAGTAATTAATAATTAGTTAATTTGTTGGAAATAATGGGTGTGGGTCATGCATTGTATGTGAAGAGTGACCTAAATTATAGCATTAGTACGTGGAGCATTAGCTTCCTGATTAGTAGCTTTCATTTAGTATAAATATGTGGTTTGTATTCATTTGTTAATCATCCCTTCAAATAACATTATTCATTCCTCTCTCTTCTCTCTCAATATATAAATATAATATATTGATATATTATATTTAATATATATTATAGATATATTATATTATATTTAATATACATTATATTAAATATATTATATTTAATATATCTAACATTGTGTGTCAGAAATTGTGAACTCTTTATGACCCTTATTCTATGATGTTTGTACAAGCTAAGAGCGAGCATTGAATGCCTTCAATATAATTAGAAACCAAATTCTTAAAGACTACTAATTGATTACAATTTGATTAGGTTCTAAACATATACTGGAAATTATGGAATTTTCGACCACCTGAAAGTGATCTTAAATCAAGTTGAAAGTAAAAAGTGGTCGGAAATAGCAACAAAGATTTTTCCGGATACCAAAAGTGGTCGGAACAAGGCTTTCGACTTGATTTAAGATTACTTTAGTGGTCGAAAATTCTATAATTTCTAGTAGTGCATAGTGTTTCAAAATATGTATGTTAACAAATTACCCAGATCACACATTTCTAGGTAAGTGATGGAGATATTAAAAACGGTCCAAGAATAGAGATGCAGGGCCCCACAACACCACTCGAACCCAAATAGGTGGTCTAGGATTGGCAACGCGGGGCCGGCCTCCGAAGCTGCCCCAGCACTATCCATTCTTGTCCTAGCTAGAGCCCGTCTCCCTGTCCAGAATAATGGTGGGCTTTGGCTAGGTTGTGCAACCCGTCGCAAATTATGCTGTGAAAACGTGCTCACCATACGCATGGTGAACACAGGAGTAGATCCATAATTTCTATGCTGTAGAAATTATGAATCTACAGTACGGTATAGAAATTATGAATCTACAGTATAAAAATTATGAAGATTCATAATTTCTATGTTGTAGATCCATAATAATTATGGATCTACAACTTAGAATTTATAGATCTTCTAGGTATAAATGGCCATTGCCTTGGCCTAGAAAAATCATGTCCAATTTTACTACAAAACATCATTTGTAATATTGTTACATCCATCCACGAAATACTATTACAATTGTTCTATCTTACCATTTTACCCTTATAATTATAGACATAGTGTTTCAAAATATGTTAACAAATTACCTAGATCATGCATTTCTAAGATATGCAAAATGCGTTCTAAGATTTCAAGTTGACCAAAGACGAGGATAGTGGTCAGGTACAAGGATGAGCACAGTGCCCCTCGTCCGCCACCCATCATCCATCATCCCTTAAAATGTAAAGATCAGATGGGAATAAAATTGTCAAATAATAATTTTGAGGGCATGCAACAACTAACCGTAATATGTCATTAGTATCTTAATTGGTAGAAAGCAATATTCCGTATGAAAAGAAAAAAAAAAAGTTGAGATCCAATATATTTTATATGTGACAAGTAATATTCAAGGCCGAATAAATTCAACCAGACTTACCATCATATATCACTATATAACTATTAACTATACACTTGTTTAATTTTTATGTTAACGGCATGGAAGGTTGAGGCTACCCATACCTTAGGATAAAATGGTCTCATGGGATGTCCATATGAGACTGGAGTTTTGTGGTACATGCATGCATGCATTCATTCATTAATTTTGAATTCATGGCCGGTTTTTAGATTGAAGATCTAATTCAATTCCTCCAGGGAGAGGGGATACACTAACAAGATTGGCTTCTATCAAAGCAGGCAGCTTTGGTCTTTGAAACATCAACATTTCCATTATTAGACCCTTTCTTGGGTTGCAAACCTACCTCACGTACTATATATTACTCACCCAACTAACATTTCTATCTCCCATACTTCATGTCTCATTAATTTAACTTGGTCCATTATTGTTTTTGCTTTTTGGATATGGGAACTCACACTTAAAATACATTTATTCTTTCACTAGCATTATTATATATAAATTAAACAACATTCTAGATGCCTATATAACATTCCATCTAAGATGCTATACCTATTTTACATACAAATAATAATAATAAGTTTATACAAAGTACATAATTGTAACAATAACTAATTGATCGAATTATACACGAAAATTTTATTTTTAAGCATACACAAAAAAATTGTGAAGTAATATTATAATATATGCTTTTGGGTTGTTGTATACAATCGAACTCGTGGCCTGGTTTTAATTGTCACATCAAGTATTTACTCTAAAAATTATAGTTAATAGCAAACACATAACTTTATTTCTTTATACTCATTATTATACTGACTTAGCATGCAGCGTCATGTTTAGATTGCAAGAAGTTGGACTCAATTGTTTATACACTAGTGGAAATTATGAAATTTCCGACCACCTGAAAGTGATCTTAAATCAAGTTGATACCAAAAAGTGGACGGAAATAGCAACAAAGGTTTTTCCGGATACCAAAAGTGGTCGGAACAAGGCTTTTGACTTGATTTAAGATCACTTTCGGGCGGTCAGAAATTTCATAATTTTCAGTAGTGATACTCCTTATACCACGGCTGGAAATTATGGAATTTACGACTACCTAAAAGTGATCTTAAATCAAGTCGAAAGCAAAAAGTGGTCAGAAATAGCAACAAAGGTTTTTTCGGATACCAAAAGTGGTCAGAACAAGACTTTTGACTTGATTTAAGATCACTTTCAAGTGGTCGGAAATTCCATAATTTCCAACTATAACGGGCAGCGTCACGTTTGGATTGCAGGATGTTGGACTCGATTCTTTGGGGGCTACCAATAACTATGCTAGAAATGGAATGTTTGGGTGGAGGGGATGGAGAGAGAAGGAGAAGAAGAAGAAGAAGAAGAAGAAGAGAAGAAGAAATTTCTTTATTATTAGAGTAGGTGTTGCACAGACAAAGAGGGATGATTATTATTTTAGGGCGGTGCAGGTCTGCTGCATAATATATATTCATGTGTGGTCAAGTGGTGGAGTCATATATATGTTACAGTGATATATGTCTTCAATTCAAAGCATAATTTTCTTCTGAATTTGAGATTAAGGTTACATAAATGGCTTCAGAATCACGTGCAGGAAATCTGACCAAAGTTTTACACACTAATAATTTCATTTCTAGGTAGCTAGCAGTTGTTGTAGATCGAGGAATCTGGTAAATTAAAGTACAGTAATGAAACAAAAGTACAGAGAGAGATCGATGGAGTTGAAACATATATAACTAACTTAACATTTGTAAGTTAGACCCCATTGATGGAACAGCCTGGCAGGCGGCTTTCATGGAGCCCGACGACGATGATGATGAATAATAATTCATGAGATTCATATTCATATTCATATCCAATAATGTCGGCGACATTGTTGTCGGAAACCCCGGCGCCGCCGCCGCAATCGTCGTCGGCCCACTCGCCGCCGCCTCTAAATACTCCAATTGTTTCTTCAGGAACTTCACGTAATGCACCGCCTCGTCTAACATGGACGCCGTGTCCATCTTCGTTCCCCCGGGAACCAGTCTCTGCAGGATCCTTATCTTCTCGCTAATCCTCTCCCGCCGGTGCCGCGCCGCCACGCTCTGCGGATCTTTCGAAATCTTCACGTTCTTCCGCCGCGGCGGCTTCACCGACTCCGGGTCTATGTGGATGGGCTGCATCATCGCTATGCGGAAGATCATCTCCCTCATCGCCTCCATGGACCCGCCGTTTGATGAGCTTTTGTGCCGGGGCGGATCTGCGGCGGCGGCGCCGACTGGGTGTTGCTCAACCCCCGAGAACGACAAGGTGGCGCCGCCGTAAGGATTGTGGATTGAGAATCCTAGGTTGTCGTCGAGCGGCTGATGAGGAGGATTATTGGGGCGCATGGTCAGCAGTGTCATTATCTCCATTTCGTTTTCCGATGATGATTTCATGAGGTTAACGTCCATGCTTTCCGACAGGTTTTTTGTGTAAGAGGAAATAGGAACAGAGGGATCAAGGAGGAAGGGGTGTACTATGGTAGTGTAAGAATGTCAGTGACTGTGTGTACACATGTACACAATGTGTATATATATATATATATATATATATATATATATATATATATATATATATATATATAATAGTTTTGGTGAGAACCTGTGAACTACTGCATAATCATGCATTTTATGATACACAATTATAAAATTATAAAATGTACAATCAAACACTACAGTGCACAATCTTAATTACAAAAATATCTGTTTTTAAGATACACAGTCACTTATTCACAAATATATAGTAAATATTATAAAAATATAGGTAATTTAGACGGGAGAGGTGGTTCTCATTTGATCTGTCCATATATAGAACAATTCAATTAGTAGCAAGCCACTTGTCTTCATTTTTAATATATAATATGCTATCATCTTTGAATACTCCTAATTTTTTAATGTTTTCCCCTTTTTTGTTAACACAATGTACACTGCACCAGGGGCTTCCACCTTTGACATGCTTTTAGTGCACTAGTGATGGTGCAGCCTGCTTTACATGACTTACATAAAAATATTTTTTAAAAAATAAAATAAAACAATGCTTCTAATTAAGAAGCAAGAAGCAAGATAGTACTCCAACTTGGAATCATAAGTAACAAAATCATTATCATATGGGCAATTAAATCATTCTGATTTAATTAATGATATAACCTAGTCTCGTAACCCTAATTATATGATATATTAAAGTCGGGTTAACTAACCAAACCTATCTATGCAACTATTTCATTAATGAAATCCAAAAAGGGTTTTTTTTTTTTTTTTTTTATTTGTTTTTTTAGGGGGGATGAGATGCAAGGTATTGAAGATGAGTATGTACAGTAAAGGTGCATGAACCAAGATGAGTAGAGAAAGTAATGAGTTATGGTACTCAAGTGAAAAGCTATAGCTTTGGGTTGAAAGATTTACACTTCAATTCTTTTGGTTGAAAGGTAACCCCACAGTCACATGACATTTGTCAGGAGGATAACAACTCTGGGCCTTCAGAGGTGGGGTTTCAACGTAGTATAGACTTCAATTCTTACTTACCTGTAAAACTATGCATATATGTAATAATCCCTAAACTTCACTTCTCATCTACTGTCATATATACATTCATATTCATGTTCACCACCGACCACTGTACTGCTCAGGCTGCATGCCACACATGACAGACAACGTTAGAATAGCTCTTGTCCTCACCACCATCATCAACTTATGTAATAACCTATACCTAGATCCTACCTAGATGTCCAAAAACATGATGTAATAACCACCCGTTGGACCATATTTAATTTACTCGATCAGTGCAATAACGGCAACAATAACATCATTTTAGCAGTCAGTGTCACGTTTCGATGGCTCTCAGGCCAACATTGGTGCAAGCTAAGCCAGCTTCCAAGAATCTATTACAATTCTGGCCGGTGCAGATGGATGAGGTGAGGAATATAATGAGTTGGGAGGAGTTGAAGCAACTTAACTTAACCCAAAGCAGATCAGAAATGCAGAATCCATGATGGGGCCCTCCCCCCACTAAAATTTTCTGATTTATACAACCAGCTTATATGCCATAAATGGTAAATAATCCTATCAAGATGACATCTGCTCAGCATTACATTTATATTATAACAAAAGGACTACTGCATATATATATATATTTTTTCCTTTTTTAGTGAAGAGAGAAACTTGCACCCACTACTCGAGAATGTGCATTGAGTAATTAAATTCTATCTTGTGACTAACCGGCAGAGAATCAGCTCAAACCTGACCCTAACCAGCAAAGGATTAGCTCAGACTAGTCTATGTTGCCCAAAATTCATAAACTCTAACCGGCAAAAGACCGACTCAAACCAGCCTAGGTTGATCATAATTTGTGACCCTAACTAGCAAATTGTCCGCTCAAATCTGACCTTAACCGGCAAAGGACCAACTCAAATCAGTTTATGTTGTTCATAATTGACCGACTTAAAATAAGAAGACCAATAGGTCAACTCCAATTGAGAATAAAACATGTAATGTTATAGTTACAAAGTTAACAGTATGATAAATTTGATTGGGTTTAGTGAAGGCATATATTTCTTGGTTATGAGAGTGGAGGTGGGGAAGAAAAAGTCCAAACACAAATGGTGTTGGTGGAAATAATTTAGCATATTTTGCAGTGCAGAGCCAGCAAATATTGAATCACCCCCTGGCCTACAACCTTAATCTTTTATGCCACATGAAGATCACAGCGCTTACATTTGATAACAAAAATAAAATAAAATAAAAATGATGTGCGGTAGGGCCTACGGCCTGCTGCTGCCATTAGAAGATATTGTTTTTATGCACATCATCACTAATATCACCATTTCTTGGATTTCATATTTTAGTATTATTTTTTGGAAATATTGTGCAATTACTGCTCTGAGTGTTTCACATGATTCAACTAACCCTGCACCCTGCCACTCTCACTTCACCATATATAAATAAATTATAATCGTGGAATTTTGTTTCTATTTTATTATTCTCTCCTGCCCATTATTCGATGATTGTAATTTTGTTTTTATTTTAAACATTCAAATTAGCCACTTGATATCACCAGCTTACCTAAAATAATTTTGTATTTTAAAAACAAAACACTAACCCAGGAAAAAAAGTTATGGGAATCTAAATTTTGGATTAGTATGCAGCTTAACTTATCAAAATTAATTTGCTAAACGTTTAACACTAACAATTTTATTATTTTAATTTTTTTTTGAAAAAACAACAACCTTTCATATATTAATTCAAAAAGTTCATGCACCCAGAAATACAAAGAGGAATATAATCGAAAAGTTCAAACAACGATCAAAGCTCGGATTACATAGAGCCATTCTTGCCATTCTATGAGCCTGGACATTACCACCTCGACGCACAAACGAAAGAGTAATAGAGTCAAGCTCCTACAACATAGTGCGAATATCATGAGTAACACTAATAATTTTAAAAGTTAAACTTATATATTAAAAATAAATTGATCCGTTTGAAAATCTGAAAGATATTTTTAAAAAATATTTTAATTTTCTGGTGCTTGGCCTACTCAGCTCATTCGATTACTTCATCTTTCTATTTTTCATTTTTTCAGTTTTTCGTTTCTCCAATTTTTCATTTCTCTAATTTTTAATTTCTCTAAGAACAAAAGAGTTAGAAATATAATGTTGTTGCAAGGAATTGAAGTGTGAATCTACATTCTCCATTTCTCTAAATTTGGAGAATTAGTTAAATGGATTCTCCAAATTCTAGAAAAATGGTGATCAATTCTCCATTTTTCAATTTGAAAAAAATTATTTTAGTAAACAAGATAAATTGCAGTTACTAAAAGTTAAGAAATTACATTTTTATATTTTCTTGAAAATGAACATAAATATAGAGTTAATTACCAAAATGGTCCCTTGACTATAGTGAAATTACCGATTTGGTCCTAGACTATTTTTGTTACCCAATTAAGTCCTCCAACTATAAAAATGTTAACCAATTTGGTCCTTTGGTTGGGCAGCCGTCAAACATATGTTAAATGTGAGGGTATTGTGGGAATTTCACCACCACTTTCTCCATCTTCTTCGTGTCAACCGGCGGCGAGTTGTGTTGGAAGCCTAGAACTGGTAATTGTAGATGTTCCTCAGGTGGAAGATACTGGCGAAGGTGAAGTGATAGCTCAGTCTGATTTTAGACGATGAGTAGAGTTCCTCCGCGCCATGATACTCTGCAGATTCTTTGCTCAGTTTCGCTTTCAACGAAGAGAAGCTCAGCCCAGGCTTACCGTCCGACGACAAGCCTCCAAATCGATCAAAGTGGACTGATGTTTTTTGCTATTATTTTTTTAAATGGAATTTGACGTCTTCTGGTTAGCCACCCAAATCATGGAGGTAACAAAGCAAATTCCTAATTTGGTCCATGTTTTTCAGCTTTTGAAGTGATAAATTAAAAAATTAAAGCAGATTTAATTTCCTGCCCCAATTCACCCAACCGCACATGCCCAGAGCAACCTCTGAGATCTGACTGCGACCAGCAGCGGTGGCGGGCAGCATCCTTCCGGCGAGCTTGGCGAGCAGCGAGATGAGCCAGCATCTGTCCTCAGTCCCTTTTCCCCTTTGGTCGATGGCAGGAGTCGGTAGCTGCAGGTGGCGCGGGCTGGCGGAGATCTCCCCGTCGACTGCGTGTTTTCTAGCGAGAGGCAACGACGGTGATACCCTCTGTCTCCAGCGTGGACAGCTCCGGCGAGGGCAGATCAGAGTAGAGCATTCTAAAGCAGTGGGTGATTGGATATCTTCTCCGATCTTCATCTTCTTTTCGCGCGGCGTGAAGATTTGCAGCAACGTTCTCCCTGCGAAGGGCCATAGTCGCACACGATGAATCTTTGATCTCGCCCTAACGGCCTTTGTCGGACCAAACCTTTTGCAGCGATGTAGATTTTGCAAATTAGGGATTTTTAATCTTCAAGTCTTGAACCAAACATTCGACTCTAATTACATGGGCAGCCTGGGCAGTCTGGGCAGCCTGAGGAGAGAAGTGAAATTCCCGCATTACCCTCACATTTAACAGATATTAGACCATTGACTTAACGGAGGACTAACTTGGTTAACATTTTCATAGTCGGAGGACTTAATTGGGTAATAAAATTAGTCAAGGACCAAATCGGTAATTTCGCTATAGTCAAGGGACCATTTTGGTAATTAACTCATAAATATATTATAAAGTTATTTTTTATATAAAATAATAACAACAATAACAATAATCCAGAAACTAGTTTGAAGAGATATGAGAGAAAAAAGATAGACTGAACAATAAAGAATCTAGAAAATGTTTTCCGACTAAAAATTTAAGAAGACATTTTTTGTTGAATTGAGATTTTTTTTTCCCTTGACCAGTGATAAGTATTAATTTTTATTACTTTTATGTGTATAATTTACATCAAACTAATATGAATTTGTGTTAATTAATTGGAAGCTTGATTATGTGCTTATTTGATCCCTTTGTGTCATTAAGGTGATTTGGAGGCATTGATTGTAAAATTATGTAAATTGGAGCTCAATTGGATGTGTTTGAAGTCATATTGACACAGGTGTGTTCTACGTGTTTGAAATAGCACAACTTCTATGAAGACCACAAAATCAATCCAATTCGAACACCTACAAATTAAAGTAAAAATTGAATTAGAAACTAGAATATAATTTTTGCATAGAGTCGGAAAGAAACTTTAGAGAGGACTTCAAAGTTGTCACGAGACCTATCACACATGTCGCGTGATAGGCCTCGTGACATGCTAAATTTTAGGTTATAAATTGAGAAAGTTAGTTTTTCATTAGGCGTGTTAGACATTAGTTTCAATTCTTAGTTCTTAGAACCCTGACTACAAAATTTATAGCCTATATACTTTCATTTTAATGTCAATTCTCATTGCAATTTCAAGTTAGATTCAATTGTTATTTCTATTTCAGAAGCATGGGTTGATGCAGATTGAAAATTCAATTCATTTCTCAGCTGCAAGTATACTTCCAATTAGCTAAGTTAATTTCAATTTCACTCTTCCAATTAATTGCAATTTGTTACTTGGTTGCTTTACTGCTTTGATTCATTATTGCCTATTGTTGATATGAAATTTTCCTTTGTCTTTGAATCTATGTTAGTTTCCATCATAATCATGCATGTGTTAGTAGTCCCTTAGGAAGGGGATAGGAATGAGTATTAGGTTTATATGAATGTGACTTTGAATTGGTTAAATAAGATTGATGGGACATGACTTTATGAAGTTAATTAATGTGATTGAGTTCCAATTGGAATCTGATTACTTAATTTAGACTCGAAAGGTTAATTAGCCATACCCCACCTTTGAGAAAAGGGGAGTATGGAATTTCAAGAGTACAAGATGTTTGATGAAATGTCTTTTAGACACTTATGAGTTATGAGAATGTTTATGTGTGTTCTAAAAAAGCAAAATAATAATGATAACCTTGAGAAAGGCGTTACTCCCTTTTGATGCATCCGTTACCAAGTCACTTAGCTCTCATTTTTGTTTCCGGCTTGGTCACGTTACTTGAGCCTAGTTTAAACTCTTATCCTCCTCCGTCTTTTCTATTATTTGTTATTCCTTCCCATTGCTACTCATTTTAGTTGTTACTTTTATTTGTCAACTTCTATATTGCATGAAAATAGGGCTGGATTTCTAGAGAGGTTTTAGTACTTTGTGTTTGAGAGAAACACAAGCATACATCTATTGTCAATTCTCAAGAGAACACCAATTACTGGCCTTAAGCAAAAAATAGTAAAATATTTTTCATCAATCAAAATGAATATTTTTCTTTAAGAGTGTGTTTAGAAACTCGGAAAATGATATTCTGAAAATCATTTTTCAGATTTCAAAGTGTTTGGTAAAGAGTGAAAATATGTGAATCAAAGGAAAATGAATGTTTGATCAACCCTCATTTTCTTGAAAAATTTCTCTTCTAGTTTAGGAAGTCATTTTTCAATTTTCACACCAACACCAACACCAACACCACACCACCACCACCACCACCACTACTACCAGTCTACCACCACCACCACCACCGCAACTACACCACCACCACAACCACCAATACTCCAACACCACCACAACCACCAATACTCCAACACCACCACAACCACCACCACCACCATATTATTATTATTATTATTATTATTATTATTATTATTATTATTATTATTATTATTATTATTATTATTATTATTATTATTATAAACAAAACAATTAAAATGTTTAATTATACAATTATGCTAATTTTTCATAAAATGAACTAAACACACCAAGACAATTTTATGGAATGCAACGTAACCAAACATTGAAAATTAAATGTTTTATGGAAAAGACTCATTTTTCAGAAGTCATTTTCTTGGTTTCTAAATGCATCCTAACTTTATTTTCTTTGCATACCTATACACATAAAAATTCAAAAAATTCAAAAAAAAAACAAAAAAAAAAACAAAAAAAAAAAACAAAAAAAAAAAAAAACTCTCATAAGTTATTTTTTCAGGTTTTCAAACGGACCTAAGACCATATTAAGGACTAATGAAGAAACTTAAGTGTTTTTTATTTTTAATACTATTAGAAAACAATAATCCAAAAAATAAGTAATTAAGACTAAGAGGCATTAGTGTGTATAAAGTCATAATCACGGCCTCACTTCTAATCATGGACCTCTTGGTCTCCATACCTGAGACGAAGAGCTCTTTGTCCCCAGCCCGAGACGAAGAGCTCTTCGTCCGACAGCCTAGAGACGAAGAGAAATCTTGTTTTAAAAAATAAAAATAAAATTGTTATTTAAAAAAAATATTTTTTTAATATGATAACCTCCACGTTAGCAAATTAAGATGTAAACATGTCATTTTTTGTTTAATTGCATCATTTTACATTGTTCAGGGACTCAATTGCATTTTTGTGTGTAGTTCGGTGGCTTATTTGACATTTATTCTAATATTATATTTTCCAAATCTCCACGCTGTAAAGGATTTTGGGCTCATTTGAATATTATAATTTGGAGGATAAGGCGCTTGACTTCTAATCAAGCGATTGTGGGTTTGAGTCCCTCTGGGTGTGTATTTAATTTTCTAATTCTCCACTTTTAAAGGATTTTGGGCTTATTAGTATATTTAATTTTGGACGATCAAATAAAATCATTGGCGCCCGTGGCCTAATGGATAAGGCGCTTGACTTCTAATCAAGCGATTGTGGGTTCGAGTCCCACTGGGCGTGTATATTAAATTTTTCAATCCTTCACCTTGTAAAGGATTTTGGGCTCATTTGGAAGTATTTTAGACTTCGGACGTTCAAACTGGGCCATTGCCCATTGGGTTGGCAGTCTTTATGCCCCAAAAATCATACTTAGATCCATTGCATTGTTCCTCCTACATTAATAACAATCATCATCTTCTTTGAAGAAGTTTACCGGAAAATGCTTTTGCTGAAAAATACCACCACCGGAAACAGCTTCACCTCTTCATCCAGAGGCTTGACAAAGGGATTTGGAGATTAAAGCCTTATTTGACAATTAACGGTTACTGAATTGTATTAATATTTTTTTTTACTAGAAAAGTGTTTTGTAAAATTAGTTAATTGTTGTTTGTGATAACATATAAAAAGACTTATAAATGCATTTGTATAATAATAATTTTTTTTAATATTAAAAAAAAAAACAAATTAAAGAATAAAAGATTAAAAAGAAATAAAAGTTATACGGGGAGTCACATGCTATCCTTGTATTACTAAGAGCAACCATAATACTATCCTTGTATTACTAAGAGCAACCATAATAGTTGTTAAAATGTGTAAGTCTTTTGTTTAATAAGGGGAGAGGATGGGAGGAAAGTGGGGCGGGGTGAGAAAGAAAACAAATAAAATTACCGCTAGTGCGAGCTTTCTTAAAAAAGAAAAAAAATTATTTTGTGGGGTCCAAAAAAATATCATTCATATTATGTACATACATGCAATTAAGAGATTATATACTTATACCATGGACCAGGGTCCACCTTGCATTGTGGATCCTAGTAAAAAATGTCATTCATATTATGTACATGCAATTAAGAGATTATATACTTATAAATAAATTAAAGATACATAATATGTTAATTACACGTATATAATCTGAATGTCGTTTTGAATCAGGGTCCACAATGCAAGATGAACCATGACCCATGGTAAAGCATGCAACCTAAATTGCCAATCGACTTAAATAAAAAAGACCAATAAATAGCTCCTATAAAAGTTGAACTTGAAATCTTGTGATTACGAAATGAAGTGTGGGACCAACTTGGCATAAATCAAAATCTCGAAAATAAAAGTTTTGGACTTTAGAGAAGGTACCCTCGTTTTAAATGGTGGATGCAGTTTCCTTGTCATTGTTTGAAGGTTTTGTGTTCCTTCGCGTCTGACATGGGGTGCGGTCGTGGCCTGGGGACGTCTTTATATTGTCATATCTATCGTTTTAGGCTTTGGTATTAGCCATTACAATCCAATCCTCCATAGCGTCACATGAAAATCGTTAACAGATGAACGTACTCCGATCCTGTCAAAATGATGGTCGAATCTGTTATCTTTCATTTAGAAAATCATAGTTATGCTGCTTGACCACAAATGCTCTGTCTATGTCCTTACACAGTCACACCCACAAATGGTGGTTGAACTTGTGACCGGCATTTGGGCGTGATTGTTGAACCATTAAGTCATTGTGATTTACATTCTCCCAAATGTTCTGTTGGACCGAGATGTGGGGGTCCTTAAGGTTGAAAATTCAACCTTTTGGGAGAAGAAGATGATGTATCATGTTGTGTGGACTTCCATTATTTTGTGTTGTAGTATATAAATTGTTTTTAATTTGTTTATTGGGGAGATCTCTTTAGTGTTCCCACTGCAATCCAACATTAATGACATTGAGGACCTGGATGTGTCCCCAATTTTACTGTGATTTGTTCATCACCAGCTGGATTCGATCTCTATGCTCATACCTTAGCTTTACCAATTTGCTTTCAACTTTATTCCCATTACATAATGCAGATAAGTCACATTCTATTAAAGGTTGATTGGTGTATGGTTTTAGAATTTAATGTGAAAAAAAGAGGGGGGGGGGGGGGGGGGGGGGGGTGGTGGAAGAGAAAACAGATGTAAAATCATATATATGCTTAATTGTTAATTTGTACATTTAGATGTTGTAGGCATATATATTTACTCATAATATGTATAATTAGATTGTTGTTGGATAATATCTAATAGTTTAACCACATCAATCAGCTTGTAATTACTTGTTTAATTTGAATATAATGTAAATTTTTAATATACTACATTTATAATATTTGATGATATATGATCCACACAATCATTCATGATTGAAATATTAATTTGTGGGTGTGGGGCAGTGGCAAAATGGGCTACCAGTTTCATGTGAACTAGCTAGCTAAGTTGGTAATTTCGTTTTTTCAACCAAAAAGAGGGTTGGTAATTTCGTGGTGTGACTGTGAGGGCCCACGACCAACACCAACGTAGATTCAACGAAACCGACATCCGGTCCACGTGGTCCGACTCACCCTCCGCCTCGGCCGTGTCCGTGTCGCCGGTGGCCCTGCATGCGCTTTCCTACCTCAGCTCCCTTCTGCTTCTTTTCTGCAAATACCGACGATTTTTGTACGGTCCAAATTTGCCTTCTTTGTTCTTTCCCTTAATTAGTACGGTAGTACTACTTTCCTCATCTCTTCATTTCCCCACCCCAATCATCGCCAACTACACGTGAATTGCACCTACATAATCATAATTATAATAATAATAATACAATTTTAGAATCCACACAACATAATCGAATATCGAGACAACATTATATTACCTGATATATATACAATTTAACTGCCAAGCACTTTATGCTAAAATGGTATGTAGTGACCTATCCCATATAAGAGATCATGAGATTAAGTCTTACTACAATGTAATAGAATCAGTAACATTTAAAAAAATATACAATTTAACTCCACATTCAATTCATTAAACAATACAAGTTGGCCCTGACCGG
This sequence comes from Ipomoea nil, assembly GCF_001879475.1. Taxonomy (NCBI): domain Eukaryota; kingdom Viridiplantae; phylum Streptophyta; class Magnoliopsida; order Solanales; family Convolvulaceae; genus Ipomoea; species Ipomoea nil. The sequence continues at coordinate 3,581,661 of NW_017617233.1, read as the reverse complement.
CCGATTGATCTCCATACCTAATAAAACCAACGCCGAGGATATATTGGAAATTAATAATTTACAGTAAAGAACGTGCCAACATGTGAATCCTACGTTAAACAACCAGGGAAAATGTGAAATGTTTTTTTTTTCTTTCTTTTAATAATATATATTTCCTTCTTTAATACTACTACTAGTATATCATATCATTGTTGTGCTTTCAACACTGTCCGGTCCCATACTCCCATACTGATTATACATATGCCTTTAAGAAAAGATGAAAACGTAATAATAAATTTTACGTCGCATTCTTTGCTGTCTTTTTCCGCTTTAATTTTTGCAACATATATATCAAAAATCCGTGAAATGAATAACCTCAACCTCTACCATTTAACTAATTTAAAACCCAACAACGTCACCAAAATTCTACAATATTATCCGTACGTACTGTCATTTCAGACAATCAATCAAGAAAATAAATGAATAATAAATATTGATATATATAAAAGTGTACAATATTTTACGATCTCATGTCTTGATAGTATGCTTAATTGCTAGTGTACCTTCCTACTAGTATTTTACATATAGTACAAATTATAAAATATGGTATAAAAAAACATGACAAAATTTTGCATATGAATTAATTAAAAATTACACTTAAGAAAAATTAAATTTACCTACAATGAAACCCATAAATATATAATTTACATACGAGTTTTTATAGATATTTAAGTTGTAGACATTTTAATAGGTAAATATTTCAATATTCTAAAAAAAAAAAAAAAAGAAGAAAAGATTAGTACTACTATTAAGTTAGAAAGTGAAAGATTTTGTTAATGAGAAACAAAGATGTAACTAAAGGGGTGTGTGTGTATAATATGTATATATATATATATATATATATATATATATATATAAAGAAAAAGTTCAAATGCGGCGAACCCTTCTCGTGTGACGGTGCGACGGAGTTCTAGAATGCACTAATAGTGTTAACGATAAGCACCAACAGTGTAAGGTAAGCACACCACAATGAAATGCAAAAATACACTAAAAAATACACAACATATTCAAAAAATATACTATATAACTCACCCCTCTAATGGTGTATTTCAGAACACTGTATGATGCTTTTACTCACACTTAATAGTGTATTTTTGGTGATGCGTACGTAATTTGTGTGTGTTTTTGTGATGCATTTTCTAACGTTGATGGTGTATATTTACTTAACTATTGATGATGTCGCAGTGTACTGCTGCACGAATAGAGTCCGCACCTGAACCATTATATATATATATATATATATATATATATATATATATATATATATATATATATATATATGGAGAGCATAGCATTCTGTGCCGCCCGGCCAGCTGACACAACTTTTTCTGGGATGCACGCAATCGCTGGCGAAAAGAAGTCGCAAGTCGCAACTTCCTACTTGCCTTTTGGCTTTTCCTGCTGCGCCGCAAAGATGAGAATCTTTACTGTGCTGTTATCACATTATATATCTTCTACATACCTAGCTAGGTTCAAAGTATTTTTCTTCTCCTAACTTTTTTTTTTAGTTTTTACTAGATTTATTTTAAAAAATATCATCAAAATTCTATATTACCAGTAACATGTATTGATGTCAATTGTCATGAACAAATACTTACTCATAGTCTCATAGATATATTAGAGATGGACCCAGACCAAATTGACCTGAGAAGAAGTGGAGATGATTCGGAGGATGACCTAGGCTGGGGGCGGGCTCAACCCAGGGCGACCTCGGCCGGGGTGCCCACCTTGCGCATTACGTGCGTGGACTCCGTCACTAAGATCCAACCACCCACCATATTCTTATGAGGCGATTGGGGGAAGTTTAGTATAAAATAGCATATCATTGTCTTGTTTAGGACAACTAATCACATGTTCTATTATGACAACTCTTTGTAATCTTCCTACAATGCTATATTAATACAAGAATTGTCTGGCGACATATATTCCTTGTCTTTTTCCTTTTATTATATTTATATTTTATTTATCAGGTTTAGTAATTCGGGCTAACCGGATTAATTAAATCCATCATTTACCACAACCTCAAAAGTTATAGCTAGTAATAAATGTGCAACTCTATTTCTTTATACTTGTGTGATCGTCAACGCTACGTTTCAATGGTAAGATACTGGATTCAGCTCCCTAAGCTGCCGGTCAATAATTGTTAAATAGAGTAAACTTAAATCAAATAGTGTCACATTAGGATATGAATATTAAAATGGGAAATATAGGAGGTGTGTATAACATTACTATTCTTAAAATATGTGTTTGTTGCTCGGTAAAGGGTGATCGAGTAGGTGGAACATGATTTTCATATCAGAATGTCACAAGTTTGATTCTTTTCAACACCCTCTAGATCAAGTTCGTCGCACATGGTATTTCTAATGTTGTTCACCTCTTCTACACTAAAGCGGGAGTTACCTAGTGTAGCCCTTTTGAGTAGTGGCTATCTCAGCTAGGGTCATTTTTTGGATTTTTGTGGTCTCGTTCTTGTAAATCAATGAGGCTATACCAAAAGTATAAGCGTAATCTTTTAAATCAAACCATAGGAATCCTACTAACCTACTATCTCCAAAGTCCAAACAAACAGAAAAGTCGCTATCCTTTGGAATGCAAGTAGAACGATCTGTTAGGGAAAAAAATCAATTACTCAGGCGGTATTGGTGGTGAACTGGTGAATGGTACAAGTTTCAAGTTATCTCGCTCTATCGATTCATGACTTGAGACATCATTTGTGCCGTTGGAAAAACCAACATACTCAATTAATTATGTCCTAATTATTCGGATTTATTAGGAGATTCCAATTTTTTTTTTTTATTTCTTAAGTAGCTAGGTCAAAAATAAATATTGGACCCTACGCTCTTGGGCATTTTACACACTTTAAAATCCAACCCTAATCTCAGGGCACTGGTCACCCATCTCGTGATGGTTGTAAGTCAAGTACGCTTAACCACAGAGTTTTTTGGTTATCTTGTTGTCATATCCTACTTTAAACCAATTGATGATAAGTAAGTGAACATCAACCATTTAACTACATCCCTTCATGGTAAACTACAACGTTACATCTCGAATCGAGTATGGGCTGAACTCGACCAACCTAGACGACGCCCAACAGATAGTATTACTATGTTGTATTTGACAATTAAGTGCTAATTGATTATATTAAATTTTTTGACCGATCAGTAGTAATACTTAATAGTGTCTATAAATAGACGCTTGGTAAATTAGATATTACAGTTAGTTTATAAGATGTCAAATGACTTATAAGTATATTATTTTATTTATTTAACTATCCTTTAATTATTTAAGTTGCCAAATGCAACCATACATTTTAAAATAATTTAAATTAAATTAAACTTTTTAATATAAGCTAATCTCGCAGTGTTACTTGAATAACATTTTTCATTTTTAGCTTATTAGCATCCGTTAGTTTAAATAAACAATTGTTTACAAAACATCTATTTTAACTATTTGACTTAATTGAACAACTAAAATTTATAAAATGAGCCAAAAATGGTTGTAAGTGGTTCACCAAACACCCTCTATAGGTTAATAGACACATGAATAACTAGATCAGGTAATTAATTGAATACTGCAAAAGAAAAATGTTATTTTTTAATAATAATTTTGTTTGACAATTTTCAATTAGTAGAATAGTAGTTAATGGAATGTGTTAACGATTTTAACTATCAAATAGTATTAGCTATTTGTGTAGAGGTGTTTGGTAAAAACACTTACTCTATATTTTTTTATATTGTAAACTACGAGGTGGTCTGTGTCATTTCTGGCCCAAGAAGAATCGTCACTTGTGGGAATTGCTCATTTGTCACTTGAACTATCCACATGTAAAAATAATATATATATATATATTGAATACTACTGGCTCTATTACAATGTAGTACCTGTTCATATACTTTCTCAACCTATTGAAAAACAAAGAACCAATAACACCTCCACTAAGGCTTGAACTCACAACCTTCCAAATGAAAATCCAACTCGGGTATCATTAGACCACATAGTCTTAGTGTATATATATATATATATATATATATATATATATATATATATATATATATATATATATATATATATATATATATATATATATATATATATATATATATATATATATATTTATTTATTTATTTATTTATTTATTTATTATAATAATAATAAACAAATAACACAATTTGAGAGAGAGAGAGAGAATGAAGCTTTCATGTTGAAATCGACTAGCAACCAAAGTGGTGAAAGCTCTCAAAAAAACTCGATCAATTTTTTTAAAATGTGTTTTTAATTTTTTTTTTTTAATAATGGACAATAGGTCAAAGCAACGTTGGTTTTCAACTTTAACATCTAGATCCAAAAGACAAAGGAGAAAAGATAGTTACAAAACACCCACTTTAACTATTTTAAGTAACGTAGTTAAAGTGAATTAAATAACTAAAAACTAACCCAAAAAATGTTTTAAAACAAGCCCAATACTTTGTATACAAGTTTATGCATGTTAAGATTATTTTATAACTCTTAGTTACAGATATCAATCGGGCTACTATACTTAATTTTGCACATGTTTTCTCGAGTTGTTGGGATTATCATTTTCGAACTTACTAGCTAAATTTTATTGGCTCAAGTGTCAAATTGCACCATGAACCAATTGCGATATGTCATGCCGCACCATGAACTTTCATATCTGCTGTTCCGATGCACAAACTATAAAATTTTATTCGTCTAGACCTTTTAGCAGGTTGCCATCAAGTTACAGGTTATAATATGCTGATGTGGAGATTTTTTTTTATTGACCAACATTTTTTACTTTTCTGCATCGTCTTTCTCCATACAAATTCCAGCATCAACATCAATACTTTCTCCATTTATAACGCCGGGAAGCTTCGTCAGTTTCGATCGCCGCAGTCACAGCTCAGCTTCGCCAAGAGGACGCCAGACCTGCTATGACACGAACGAGAGAGTGTTAATGCCGCCGGAGGTCCAGCCACCGTTGCTTCGCTCGCCAGAAACAGACAGCTCTCCGGTCATCACTACAGGAAGTCGCCAACCACTAACACCGCAGCCGTCTCGCCGGTCAGATCCAGACGTGTCTCGTCACCGCTGCTGCTTCCAAGTGATGCCGTCGTTGTTGCTGACCACGCCGCCATCGCTCCACTGCTGCCCTCGTTCACGCCATGGCTGCCGGCGAGAGTGGAGACCAAATGCCTCTGTCGCACACCTTCGTCGGGGCTCCTGTAGTCAAGAGAGTGATACAGAGAAACAGATCAGCTAGAGAAGAATAGAGAGATAAAGAGAGGGGTGAAGAAGCTTATGAATTGCTTGAACAGAGAGATAAAGTGACCCTCAAGAATCTGAAAAAGGTGCTTCTTCACCAAGTGGTATATATGTTGGTTTTGGTATCATGATTGGTCTTTAGTTTAGTTACAAATTTACACCATAACGTTCGAGATCTTTGAACCATTTTTGTTCTACAGACTACAGGCACTGTGAGAAAATTTGGAAAAAACAAGGTTGTCACCTCCCAAATTGCTAGAACCATAACCATCAAAGACGTAATTGTTGCCCTCGAAATTGAGCCACAGATGTCCAGATCTACATTAGTATTTCACTATTTTGTTTGTATGAGAGAATCGGAGAATGAAGATCAACCAGAGAATGAAGGTTGCGAAACTTCCCGTCGATTTTCAGAAGGAGCTTTGTCGATGGCGTTGAAGATCAATCCGACGGCCTTCAGTCCACATCAGCTCATAGTCCTTAAATGGGTGTTGAATCTTAAAAATAAGTCAACATCAACACATAACCGTTGCCATGTCATCAAGGCAACTTGGAAACCTACTAAAAAGTCTAGACGAATAAAATTTTATAGTTTATGCATCGAAACAGCAAATACGAAAGTTCATGGTGCGGCATGACATATCACAATTGGTTCATGGTGCAATTTGGCACTTGAGCCAATTTTATTTTATCATATTCAATTCTTTTTTACTTTTACCCTAAAACTTCAGGCTATTGAGTTCATCGCCAGACTCAACTAAAATTTGTGACTAAAAATTATGACATTTTAAAATTAATCGTCTAAATTTTCAATTTTAACAAACTAGCACATTTACATTATAAATATAAATTTAAAACATTGTTCAATTAATCTAAATCTCCAATTTTAAATTCCAAAGTAAAAAATATAATGTAACAATTATGCGCATTTGTATAGAATATATAAATAACTAATAATTTTTTTAATTTAAATTTTAACAAATACAAATAATTATTATATTTGCATTTATAATATAATAATTATAATAATTATTACACAATTTATTTAAAAGTTAAATTTAAAAATATTAAAGATGAGCCTACGTACAAACTCCACTCTATAATTTGTTTCAAATCACTTGTGAAACAAAAAACAGCATTGAGCGACTCGAGTTATTGAGATAGCATGTCAAGCTAACCCACTAAATTTCGGATTAGCCAGTTCAAGTCATTTGACTTTTTTGTTTTAGGTTAATTGAGATAAAACATTTTGGTTCTAACCCTTAAATTTTTCAGTATTATTAGAACAACCCATTAATTTAAAGTTAATATTTACATCATATTCCTAATATTCATTGAGAACTTATCACTTATCCGACTCTACTAAGAGTTACTTTTTTTTTTTTGAATGCTACTAGCTCTATTACATTGTAGTATCTGTTTATATACTTTCTCAACCTACTGAAACACAAAGAGCTAATAACGCCTCCACTGAGGCTCGAACTCACAATCTTCCAAGTGGAAGTCCAACCCGGGTACCATTGGACAACATAGTCCTGGTTCCTAAGAGTTACTTTAATTGTATGTAAAAGCCTTTAATTTGTCCATATTATACCGAGATGTCCCGTGTTTTTTTTTCCCCATAAACACAACAACATTTATAAGGTTATTACCTAAAATACCATACATTTAGTGTGAACAAAAGTGAAGAGATCGAAAATTTGCAATGCATCGCTACAAACAAAAGTCTTGACTTAGCGTAGTTGGTTTTTTGTCTGAGTTAAAAGATCATTATGATTGGAGATAGCAATTTGGAGTTCGAATTTTACTAGAAGTATGTATGGAAAAAAAAAGCCCAAAGATGCTGGAAAGTTTGAATTATAGGCTCTAGGGGCGGAGTCTGGTGAGTTTTGGATTAGCCCAGCGAAACTGGATCACCTCAGTTTAAAAAAAAAATGAAAACATATTTGATTAGTATAGTAAATATACTCTATTAAATTATTTACTATATTAAATTGATATATTTGATTAGTATACTAAATATACTCTATTAAATTGATCAACAAGATTTCCCATATCGATCATAAATTGTCTAAGGTTATTATTGCTCATATTAAATTGATCAATTAGATTTCCCATATCGATCTAAATTGTCAATAAAGATTTTATTAAATTGATTACCGTTAAAGTTTAGATTTTTTTAAAATCAACACAATACACTAAAATCATTCATAATCGAAAAGATTTAAATTGATCAACAAGATTTATGGTAAATTGTCTAAGGTTATTATTGCCCATATTAAATTGATCAATTAGATTTCCCATATCCATCTAAATTGTCAATAAAGATTTTATTAAATTAATTACCTTTAAAGTTTAGATTTTTTCGAGAGTGAATACATACAATACACTAAAATCATTCATAATCGGAAAGATTTAAATTGATTAACAAGATTTTACATATCGATAGTAAATTGTCTAAGGTTATTATTGCCCATATTAAATTGATCAATAAGATTTCCTATATCCATCTAAATTGTCAATAAAGATTTTATTAAATTGATTACCGTTAAAGTTTAGATTTGTTGAGAGTCAACACAATACAGTAAAATCATTCATAATCAAAAAGATTTAAATTGATCAACAAGATTTAGTTACAATATAATGAAAATATATCACTTAATATTATTGAATAATATTATTGGGTTGAAAGGAGTAATTAAATGAGGTTATTATTATCCATATTAATTTGATCAATCATATTTTCTTTCACCATGTCAATTAGTTTTTTCATATCGATCTAAATTGTCTAATGTTATTATTATCCATATTAAATTGATCGATTAGATTTCCTAAATTGTCAATAAATATTTTATTAAACTAATTACCGTTAAAGTTTAGATTTTTTGAGAGTCAACACTCTGCACTAAAATCATTCACAATTTAAAAATATAAATTACACTGAGTGTTAATTAAGTAGATCATATGTTATTTGATTATCACACATCATATTGAGATGCCCCAAAAAATATAATGTAAAAAACAAAGATTTTTTTTTTTGGGGACGTCTCAATATAATGTGTGATAATCAAATAACATATTCGGAATAATCTACTAGATTGTTCATATTAATCTAAATTGTCTAATATCATTATTACCCATATATTAAATTGATCGATCAGATTTCCCATATCAACCTAAATTGTCAATAAAATTTGTATTAAATTGATTACCATTAATGTTTATGTTTTTTGAGAGTCAACACCCTGCACTAAAATTATTCACAATTGAAAAATGTAAATAACATGAGTGTTATTTGATTATCACACGTCATATTGAGACTATGCCCCAAAAAATATCTTTTGTCCATAAATACAACTTTTATAAGTTTATTTTATTACCTAAAGTACCCTACATTTATTGTGAACAAAAATAATGGAAAAATTTTTAAAAGCACTTATTATGCACAAAAAATGAAAATATACCACTTAATCAAAATATTAAATATATTCACCTAAATTTGTCTGTATAATATTTTTGGGTTGAAAGGAGTAATTAAATGAGGTTTTTATTACCCATATTAAATTGATCAACCAGATTTTCTTTGACCACATCAATTAAATTTTTTATATCGATCAAAATTATCTAATGTTATTATTACACATATGAAATTAATTGATCAGATTTTCCATATCAACTTAAAATGTCAATACATTTTTATTTAATCGATCATCATTAATGTTTAGCTTATTTTTGGGTTGAAAGGAGTGATTAAATGAGATTTTTATTACCCATATTACATTGATCAACCATATTTTCTTTGACCAAATCAATTAGATTTTTTATATCGACCTAAATTATCTAATGTAATTATTACACATACTAAATTGATCGATCAGATTTTCCATATCAGCTTAAATTGTCAATAAATTTTTTATTAATTAAGTCGATTACCATTAATGTTTAGATTTTTTAAGATCATATGATATTTGATTATCAAACATTATATATTAAAATTGGGGAAAAATCTAACTTGCATTTGTTCTTAAAATGAAATAATTTAAGGTCATTTGATAATGTAGTACTGAAATATATGCTAATTAATTAGGTATTCCGATGCGGTAGGAGATATATGGGTCCTTTATTTTCCACCTACTTATTTACTCATTCCACATAATGCATGGCTCCGGTGTCGTTTCAGAACTACTTGCCAAAAAAAATTAATTAAATTAAAATAAATGATACAACACAATTTTCACATGCATCTTGTATTCAGAGTGACGGATTTTGTCAAAGTCTTGACAACTCAAGAATCAAAGATGTGACGTGTATAATTAAGAGGTCGAATTGACCATTTGCCAACAATTGAATGATCTGAATTGGCATTTTTATGATTGATAAGAACAAAGATAAACGATTGGAGTATGCCAATATCATAATTATTTTATTTTGAAATCTATTAACGTGACAATACTAATCAATAGTTTATAAACCTTTAATGTGCATAATAAAAAAATTAAATAATATATATATATATATATATATATATATATATATATATATATATATATATAACGTGAATAGAAGTCCTACCAAATCAACTTGTTTAATTAACGTATGACCTTGTGACCTCTTGCAATGTACAGCTTAGCAGAATGGGTTTAGTATTACTTTTCTTGAATAGACAAATAAGGATTTCTTTTGCTGCACACAATTGCATGTGTCTAATATGCCTTGGTTTTTGTTTCACTTGGGTTAACTTGCCTCCTCTTCTCACCCCATTACTATCATATCTCATTTCTTTGTTATTTACAGAAGATATCTCAGTTTTAACAGACTAATCTTGGGATCTTCAACTCCCTCCTAAAATTATTATATTTTAATTTTCACTAAATTAATAATAAATATAAAATATAAAATAATTTTTTTTGGGTCTAATTTTGTGTCTAGTTCAGTTAAAGAGACGTGTACATTGACATTAAATCATTATATAAAATGATTGTGAGGCAAATTAGGGGTGTGCATCACACAATCGAGGCCAAATGAGGACCATAAAGAAATGCTCCTATAAAATGTGCGCTTTTATAAAGACAGCGACGCCCCAACTTGTATTTTTGTGTTGCTCAAGCTTTCCAAAATATAAATTGTACGTGATGAGGAAAAATGTGGTGTGGGCTTTCTTTTATTAAATTACTTTTTATTCATTTTCACTTAATTTGAGTGCAATACAAGAGTGTCGGCTGAATGGTATTTTCTATTATTTTTGTACAATATTTTATGCCCTTTGTTATATAGTGGACCGTGGTCTATACATCGCTATATAGACTATGATCGTCAAATGAAACTGTAGTAGAATTAAAATGATACTTTAGTATTACTATAATGAAAGAAATGTGTGTGAAAATGAAACTAAAAAACAGAACACATAAATGAAACTAAAAAACAGAGCACATTATTGTCAAATGAAACGATAGTATAATTAAAATGATACTTTAGTATTACAATAACGAAACTAGTGTGTATTGAAAATGAAACTAAAACCCAGAGGCATACGATAACATATATTGTCAAATGACCTGAAGTGTAATTAAAATAATACTTCAACATTACTATAATTAAACTAGTGTGTGTGGAAAATAAAACAAAAAAAAAATAGAGCTCATGCAATAATGTATAGGAATAAGGTTCAAATTAGGCACTGAACGTAACCTGAAAATGCAATTAGGCCACTGAACACTCTAAATGTATGCAATTTTACCTGATAGCATGTTACCATCAATTTCAGCAGGTCACCTGCTTACGTGGCAACTGAGTTGACATTTTTAATATTTTTAAAAAAAAATTAAAAAAAATAAAAGGCCGAGGTGGCCAACCCCAGCGATTTTTGTTTTGTTTTGTTTTTTTTTTTTAAATACTTGAATTTGATTATAAATATTACTCCCTCCATCCCATTTTATGTGTTTGGTTCAATTAACGAGGTTTGACTGAAATTATTTTTAATTCAATTTTTCATAACATTAAGTTTAGTGTTAGTATAATACTTCCTCTGTCCCATTTTATCAGTCCTACTTATTATTCATTGATCAAAATAACTCTTTCTTCTCTGTTTATTTTCTTTAGTATTTTGTACTTATTTTTAAATTTGATTTTTTGTGTTTAATTGTACTTTTAGTGTAGTTCGTAAATATATAAATTTTTTTATACTAATAGTAAATTTAATATTATGAAAAATTGAATTAAAAATAATTTCAATCAAGCCTCGTTAACTTAACCAAACACATAAAATGAGACGGTGGAAGTAATATTTATGATAATAGAAATAAATTCATCCAATTTTTTTTAATTTTAAATTTCTTTAAAAAAATTATTACTAAAAATTATTTAAAATGCCAACTCAACTGCCACGTAAGCAAGTAACCTGCTGAAATGGATGGTAACACCTGCTATCAGGTAAAACTGCATACATTTGGAGTGCTCAGTGACCTGATTGCATTTTCAAGTTAGGTTCAGTGGCCAATTTGAACCTTATTCCTAATGTATATTATCAAATGAAACTATAGTAGAATTAAAATGATAGTTTAGTATTAATATAAGGAAAAAATGAAAGTAGAAAATATAGTAATATTATCAAAAGAAACTGAACTGTAATTAAAATGATACATCGTATATATATAAAATCCACTTCACGATACGGGAGTAATATTTTGTATAAATAATCGTATCTATAATTATTACCCGGCCCAATCATATTCACAGATTTGATATGTGTTAAAAATAGGTAATTTTTAATTATTCCCACGTTTGCGAAAAGTGACGTTGTACGTTATGAAGAACAAAATCCTCTCCAGATCACGTGCTGGGATGGGATAAATAGCCTCCGCCCCTGCTGTATAAATTCCACTCGATGTGAATCAAACTCAACAGTGAATTCGTGACTTTCCATTTCTTTAATCATCGGAAAACCCAAAAATTCTCTGTTCAATCAATCTTTCCATCCCCACCAATCGCCATGGATTGGGTTCGTGGCGAAATGATCGGCCATGGGAGTTTCGGCAAAGTGAGCTTGGCAGTGCCGGCAAGTCAGACCAGCGCCGCCGTTCCACCGGCGGCGATGGTTGTCAAGTCTTGCTTGGCGTCGAGCGCCGCTTCTTTGTTGAACGAGAGAATTGTGTTGGAGGAGCTCCAAGGTTGTCCGGAGATTATCCGGTGTTTTGGCGGCGGGTATAGCGTTGAGAAGGGGGAGAAATTGTACAATGTGTTGTTGGAGTTTGCTTCTCAGGGGAGTTTAGCCGACAAGGTTAAGAATTCCGACGATCGCAGGTTGTCGGAATTCGAAGCTCGGAGGTATGCTAAAGGGTTGGTTAGAGGGCTAACCTTTGTTCATAAGAGTGGGTATGTTCACTGTGATATTAAGCTTCAGAACATTCTTTTGGGCGACGATGGTGGAGTTAGGATCGCAGATTTCGGGTTGGCTAAGAGGGACCGGGAGGGAGTGAGGAATTCGGGATTTGAATTGAGGGGAACTCCGATGTATATGTCGCCGGAAATGGTCGCCGGAGGGGAACAGGGGACAGCGGCGGATATATGGGCTCTTGGATGTGCGGTGGCGGAAATGGTCACCGGAGCTCCGGTGTGGAAATGTTCAGATGCTGTGGGACTGTTGATGAGAATTGGGGTTGGGGAGGAAGTGCCGGAAATCCCCGGCAAGCTATCGGAGGAAGGGAAAGATTTCCTCGGAAAATGTTTTGTAAAGGATCCAAGAACAAGATGGACGGCGGAGATGCTTTTGAGTCACCCATTCGTGGCGGATCATGATGATGATGAGCTTTCTTCTCCGTCAAATTCTCCAAGATGCCCATTTGATTTCCAGGATTGGGTATCTGAAGCAGAGCTCCTTGAATCGTGTCTGACAATTCTGCCCTCGCCGGAGCCGGAATATTCTCGTTCCAAATCGCCGGCGGAGAGGCTGCCGGGACTAGTTAGTGATAACCTACCCATCTGGTCTGAAGATGGTGACAGTTGGATCAGCGTTAGGTGATGGCACCTTCAAAATTCAGGGCTTAAAAAGATTTTTTATGTGCAACTCATTCCTTATTCAGTTTTCCTGATTAAATTTGATTAGGAAGATTTTTTGATTTTTGATTTTAATGTACATAACATATTGAGGGAATTGAGTATGCATGAAAGATGAAATGGTGTTATCATAAATGCTTTTGGCACTTTGTCATGGACTCGTTTCCCTTTTAACATCTCGAGCATCTCCTCAATGGATGGTGGAGATTGATTTGATCCTATGATTAAGATTTGTTCTCTAGAATTCTCCAACTCTCTACAAAACTAAGAGGATTCCCTAATGTTTTAGAAATATTCTAAAGTATCCCTACATCTTCTAGTGCTATGTATATGCTTCCAAACTATTCTACAAACTAAGGGATGATATGTACAAGTGTTAAAAAATTCTAAGTGGCGTAGCAAATCTCGGAATCTCGTAAGAATATTGTCCGGGTGTTACAACTTGCTCATCTCCTACAACCCATACATACCTTCTTGCTCACTTTAACTTGATATAGACTAAGAAATTGATAATTTTTCATAATTCATAAAAGACGGCTTATCATTTTTTTGATCATGAGTACCGTGTAGCCTAGTTAGTACATATAGTTCTCATCGTTGATAAATGATAACTCTCGAGATAGGCAAGTCTACCCGATCATCCTTTAATGCTTTTTCACTCTAAAGGGCACCTAATGTCCCTCTATTGGTCATTTTCTCGGGCCGTTATCTTTACAATACCAATTGAGATCTTTTTTAACACAAATTTTGAAATCCATTTTCCGTTATATATATCAGTTGCATTCTACCCCTCGTACGATATATATATATATATATATATATATATATATATATATATCATCTTTTTCTTTTCTGGTTAAATTTAAATAATTTTGATATTAACTTTAAGCTCAATATGTTAGTCTGTTTCTTCTTATTATTATTATACATACAAGTTAACTTGGATTCCCAACTAACTAGTACTTTTTGCATGGTCTTTGGACTAATAAAGGAAATATTTTAAAGTTCACAAGGTAAATACAACTCCCACATAATATATTTAATTGTTGAGAGAATTCATTGAATAGGGTTTGATCAAAATTTGACTTCAACTCCATGCGGGAATAACCTATTGGCGTTCTTAATTTTAGTTGACCGATTATAGGTAACTTAAATTGGTTTATCTCTTCTTTCCTTCTTCGAAAATGTTGAATTTCCAACCCCAAGGGCCCCCTCACCTTGGTCTTACAGAACATTTGGGAGGATGTAAATTACGGTAACATACAAGGGATTTGCCCACTTTGGGCATAATTTCCACACTGTCATTGCCGAAGTTCGAATAACCTTGGTCTCTTTTTCTAAATATAGTTTACTGAACTAGTGAGCTAAATCCGTGCGGGTTTAAATTAGTTTATCTCATGTTGATCGTTTGTCGGCTAGAGTTACAAAGCAAGATTTACCCAATGTACATCTTCAAATAGTGACTACAAGTTTCTCTAATCACTCGAAAAAAAAAATCAAATTGAGTTTAAAAATAAAAATAATAATAAAAAAAGAAAGAGGTATAAAAGAATTTAATAACTCATCCACAAGTGCATCCAAAATTTCCAATTTAATTAAGTAGTCCTCCATAATTCTTTAAAAAATTAAATAAACATCATAAAAATTTCAAAAAAAAAAAAAAAAAAAAAAAAAAACACCCTCCAGTTTTATTTTTGCCCCCACTATCATTCCTATATTACACAAGTAGGTGAAGAAATTATCTGTAAGTGCAATTGTTCTTCAACTGCAGTGCCTTGTTCATCTTCTTTGGGTCCATAATAACCGAGCAGCGGACTTCTCTATAGAACTTGGGCTTCACGAGCCGGCCCAATACGTAAGCCCTCGCTCGCACCGTGAAACCCAGGGTCAACGGCACCGGCGCCGTCGGCTTTCCATTCATGCTGTTCAAGTCAGCTCCCCCGCCGTACAACGGGATTCCCTTCCCCCTTAACGTCACCGTCAACGTCCTCTGGCTCTTTCTTGATTGATAGAACTTGTTAATCTGACAAGGAATATCAACAAAACGTCAAGTTCAGATCGTTTCTGTGTAAAAAAATGGACGGAAAGTTTTAGGGTTGTAGCTAGGTTACTGTTCCGGTGGCGACGGGGAGCTCGGAGAATGAGAGATCTAACGGCGTTGACGTCACGTGCATCCCAAAAAATGTGCCTTTGTTCCGGAACACAAGCTTCACGGTGGAGTTCATGGACACCATCTCCGTCGCAACGCCGGAGTGATCCATCCCCGCTTGAACCACAAATTCATCAAATGAAATGCTCTGCAAAATGCGACAACCCAGCCAAATTGGTCAGACTAATTAATATTCACAAGGATCAAAGTAATTGATATTCAAAAAAGTACAAGTCCAACGTCTAAATCGTCTATTATCATTCTTGATTTGAACTGATCAGATAACCTAAACTAGTATAATGAGACAATCAAGTCAAATTAGCCCCATTGACAAAGGTCTATTGCCCTTCTTTAATTTGAGCTGATCAGATAACTTAAACTACTTTACATTGATGTGATCTTTTGCTGATTAGGGTCACATGAAAAAATTGACCTAGTTTTCTAAATTTTTGATGACATTATAGAAACTCCGGGTGTGTAAGAATTTGATGAATTTAAGAATGAATGAGTATTAAATCTTTAACCATTGGATCTATAAGGGGAAATGAATGGAGCTTAATTACCTTCATGGTGACTACGGGTTTCTGATTCCGGCTAGCACCCCACAGGATCAAAGAGAAGAAGCCGAAGAGCAGGAAGAAGCCGACGACGAACATCGGAAAATAGCAGCGGCGAGGGATGCCCTTCCGGCTATGGCCCTCATCAAGAAGTCCCTCTTCTTCTATGGCGTCAAATTCCTTCCACTGCTTCTCGTCTTTGCGGTGGTGGTGGTGGTGGCGCCGGCTATTTGACCGGGACCCACTGCTGGACTTCTGGGAGCCGGGTTTGAGCGAACCGGAGAATCTGGTGGAGGAGGAGTCCCGGGAGGCGCGGCCCGGAGAGCCCATTGGGCTGAGGATGGGGGTGGAGTGGAAGGAGTTGGTGGTCTTCTCGCCGTCATGGGAATCTCTCGACGGGCTCTGCACGTAGTAGACCGCCCGGTTCGGCGATGAAGGAGCTAAGCTCGTCACTTCTGAATCCGTCTTGGTATGATGCGTCGACGACATTTTGCACCTTCTTCCCCGTCAATCAATGAAGTGCAGAAATCTTGATGAAAAGAACAGAACAGAGAGAGAGAGAGAGAGAGAGCAGATCTGAGGTCAATGTTGTGAGTTCGATCTGCTAATGAATTTACAAAGTCCAACGTAGACCATGTTCCGGTCTTCTTCGTTTAATTGTTAATGTTGTCCACAATGGCAAAATCCCTAGTCTTGGACCCACACCGCAACCAGTGTTGCAAAAATAACACCTAGACGTTAGGCGGCGCTCGGTCGTGTCAAATTTAAAAATCAGGCGCTTAGCATCTTTTTCAACACTGATTGCAACTCAACTGAATTTGTGAATATGGTAAATTAGGGTGATTCACTGATCCATTAGTAGGGAGGACCAAAGTGTCCATAAGAAGTCTACAACATTGAATGTAACTCTCACCATGTTAGGGTTCGGTTAGGTATTATTGCCCATAATTTGTCACGTAGGAAGTAGGAACTAACTGGCTACCCGTGTTAACTTTTATTGTTAATGTTGTTTCCTAAAGGTTGAATCCCCAACCCCAAGGGCTTCAATCCTCTGATACGACAGAGTATCTGAAAGAATGTAAATTATCTGAACACAGAAGTTAAATTTTTATTTATTATGCACAAAAAACCCTCATCACTTTAAAAAGTTACTCCCATATTATCGCTAGTAAAATTCGATCTTGAATTATTGTTTCCAAACTTTAACTTTGTGACCACCACTTAACTTCCCATGCGGGAGCTTTTATTGTTAATGTTGACTAGATGGTTGCGTGCGGGTTTTATTTAATTGAGGCATGAGTAAACATTAGGTAGAGAAATTTTACTATATTTAGCTGGAAATGCCAGTTGGTAATTTGTTAATTAGTATTATTAGTTGTATTCCATACATGTGCTCCGGAGAATAAGTTAAGCCGCGTTGCCTTTATTTTTTTTTTAAATAAAGTTTTATGTTATTTCACTTATTTGCTAGCTTTACATCAATTCTTCATCAGTTTCATTTTGCTTGTTAATGATGGAGTAAAAGGTCTCCAACTTTCCACCAACTCAATAACAAATACCAAGGTGGTCGCACCATCATATCTATCCAACACTATTTATATTAATAATATAAGAATGAAAGTATTAAATATAAAATGTCTAAAATCTCCTTAATTACAACCCTTTGGTGCCTACAAAACTAGCTTAATTAAGTTCATTCGACCAAATTAAACACCCTAAAACTTTACTTCAACGAGTACAAAAAAAAAAAAAAAGACCCTTTGATCTTGGCCTCGACCCATACGTGCCTAAAAAATCATATATGACAGATTTGATTAAAAAAGAGTTGATAATAATCACTCATTTTTTCATACATGTTGTATATGTAGAACAATGTCAAAGAACACAGGAAGCGAACGCAGGCTGCATGGAACGAAGAAGAATGAAGCTGGAAAGTTTGTGTCGTGTTTAGACAGTGCAATCTGTGAAATATCTGCGGCCACAAAACTGTGGGTAATGTGTTTGAACAAATCACCTCGCGGACAGCGGTGGCGGCATACACCTGGTTCTCCTTTCTTCCCTCCCCATAAGGCTTTGAAAGGCCTTGAGACTTGAGAGGTTATCTATTATATGGTGGGAAAAATAGAGGTTCTCAAACTAATATGGGACAATTAGTAAGTCAAAAAGTTATTTTCTTTTAGAATGACTTCCCAACAACTTTTCATCATAATCTTTAAGTCAAACGAGTAACTAACTATACTAAACTCCGGGACGAGTTTATGACGTACTTTTCTTAAGTTGGGTTTGAGTGGAGAACACTAAAATATTTTCCTATTTTGCATAATTAATATTAATATAATACTTATAGATTTAAAAAATTTTGGCTCTCTTTATTCCGGAACGAGGGTCGGTGTGTTTCCAGGAGCGGCAGTGTGAACGGAGGAGGGGATGCATGCATGGTTGTCAGCATTAGACACAGGCCAACTATGCCAGCTAGGAAATGGGGTCCACCAGAAGCGCTGATTTTGTCCTCACTCTTCCTAAATCCTACCCAACGCCAAACAAATCTTATGTCTACCCGTATGTCACACCTCCAAAGGTTAATTCTACAATTAAGCTCACAAAATCAATGGCGGATTTAGCGTATGTTCATATATCAACACCGCTTTCACTGAGACTCGATCTCATAACCTCCCATATGAAAGAGTCATTACATGTCATCTGAGCACAAAGTGTTTATCAGCGTTTTTTTAATTTAGCTAAATTCATTAATTAGCCTTACTAATTATCTCAATTGAGTAATTTGGGATGTGATTGAATAGAAGTGATTTATCAATAAATCTTTGACTAAAAGTCAAGAGTTTGATCATTCTGTTCAATATAATGGTGGAAACACTGGATTACACTCAATTTTTTTTTTTTTTTATCTCAATTGAGTCACGGCACCAAATAACAATGAATCATGAGTTAATTTGAAAACAATCCTTTTCATACCTATAATTATCATTCCCAATTATTCACTATCTAGTTTTTTTTTTTTTTTTTTTTTTTTTTTTTTTTTTTTTTTTACATTTTATTTTCATGGACTATTAGTAAATTGATCGATCAATAAAAGAGTAATACACCAATTAATAAGAAGTGATTTATGTAAGGGTGTCAAGTATGATTCTAATTTCTATATGAGTATCCCTACCAAAAAAAAATATATTTCTATATGAGTATATCACTCCATCTTACTCAACAACAACCTATTAACTTCTACAGATTAACTATTTCATTTTTAAATAATTAATTCTTACAATGCTCTTTTTACTATTACTATATCTTAATTTTGTCATTACTTGAATTTTAATTTCACTTAAACTTTTTTGAAAGCACTTAAACTAGTCTTATGACTATTAAAATTTCAGTCAACTCAATCCTTCATTGGAGTTGCCATGAAATCTAGTTTAAAATTTAGGCATTTAGGCATTTCACACCCATAAAATTCTCATAAAATAAAAACCTCATAAAACATATCCAACTACTATACAATCTAATATTAAGAATAAGCAAATGGAGCTATTGCATTGAAAATAGTACAAAGATTGCACTTTCATAGAATTGACATCAAACTTACTTTAGAGTGTAAGAAAATAATAATGATATAGCTACATACGTGTCAAAAGGATCAAATTGAATATTAGACAAATTGTGGTGTCATATATGTGATGTATGTAGCTATATGGAACTTGCTTTGTTATGCTTTAGTAACTTTTATGTTAAGAGTAATCACAATAGTGGTTTTTGCTCGGTTCTTGAGGAAAAAAAAATTAGAAATTAATTTTTTTCTAATGAGAAAGGATGTTTTTGACTAGATTTTTCTCCAGCAAATATGGTTTCTAGGTGGGTCCACTTTTAGGGGGAAAGGAAAAACTTGCGCAGATTACTGCGTGTATGCCCAGAAGGCGCTTGCACCTTTGGTGCGTAATGCCTTTAATTTATATATATATATATATATATATATATATATATATATATATATATATATATATATATATATATATATTTTTTTTTTTACTGTCTGAATTTATTGTTTCTTTTTCTTTCTTTTTTTCCTTTATTCTCTTCCTACTTGCTTCTCTCTTCTACATGGCCTGCATAAAACTCATAAAAATCTACAACTACTGTGGTTGCTCTAACATTTGGCATAGAATTAATAATTCAGTATCTCTATGTTTGTACATCTAAACTAGGTAGAGGTTAGAACTCAAACACTTACAACAAATGGAGAGAGGAAAGAGATCAGCTCTGTTTGGTAGAGATTTTTTTTTTTTTTTTTAGAACTTATAACTTATTTGTAGCTTACAAATAAGCTATAGCGCTGTTTGGTAAAATATGTAAACTTTAAAATAATAGTTTATAGTTTATTTTGAAACGCTCCTCCAAATAGCGTTTCAAAATAAGTTAAAGACTTTTAACATTTTTTTTTTATCTTTATTAATTTATAAAAATGACACCATTTACCATTCTTTAATCAGAATCCTAATATCTAAATACTCTTATCCTCTTTTAGTTCTTTACCTTGTATTTTCCTAAATATTATTCTCTCTCCAGTTCTTTACTGTGTTCATCAATGTGAGAGACAAACAACACTCATCACCCTTGTGTTTTAATCATCCAAGGTAATCAATCTTTCTTTTTTTATCATTATTATTATTATTATTATTATTATTATTTAATCAGAGTAATATATATATATATATATATATATATATATATATATATATATATATATATATATATATATATGCGTGTGTGTTGAATGATTACAGAGTATATATATCAATACATATATGTTGTGTTGATTTAAGTAATTTAAACATTAATTTCTAAAAATTATTGTTTTTATTTTTTAATAGGAAGATATTATTTGGTGGATAAATGATATATGGATAGATCAAGATATTTGGTACCATATCTAAAAATAAGGCACCATTAATCTCAGTTTGAATAAGAGCCGTAAAGTAAGCATCTTGAGGTTATGATGGGGTCATTATTTGTTGCTATCTGTAGTTGTATGGAGAGATCATTTGGAGTAGTATTAAAGAAGAGATGGATGATACTTACATCAGAAGAGAAATGAGGGAGAATTCATTACTACTTTTGAGGTCAAAATGTCATGGTGGCAGAGAGAGAATCAAGAGAGAGAAGGGGTGGGGAGCATCTACAAAGGTTGGGATATTACTCTGCCCAAGAAAAAGAATTAATGACAGAGGAGAGAGAATCAATAGAGAAATGACATGCTTATTTTATATATATATATATATATATATATATATATATATATATATATATATATATATATATATATATATATTTATAAAATCAGTTTTGATTTTTTTCCCTCCCCTCCCACATTATTCTCTTTCCTACTCACTCTTACATTCTCCCCCTAATATCCCCAACTGATAAGGATGCTCTTAGTAAAATGCCACAATTTAGAGGTGTGGATACCCAAATTGATGTTATTTTGGCCACATTTGCATTGCATAATTACAACTCACAAGATGATATGATGTTTAATATGCTCGAGCAACATCCGAATTACATACTGTCCTATAATCTTCAAGATTTTTGTTCTACTAGCACCGACAATGAAAATTTAAGTGAGTCAACTAGTGAAATGAAGGATATTCGAAATAATATTGCTACTTTATTATGTGATGCTAGATTATAAATGTGATACAGAGTATAAATTTAGACTTTAAATTACAATATATATATATATATATATATATATATATATATATATATATATATATATATATATATATATATATATATATATATATATATATATATATATATATATATCACTATTTAAATTTGAATTTATAAATTCATAAAAATACCATTTTATGTCTTTTTACACTTATCATATTATTCACCAACTAATTTTACCAAACACCTAAATTTCGATCATTTAACTTTTTAGCTACTAGCTTTTCAACTAGACCTGCTAAACAGAGCCTTAATAGAAAACAGAAAAAGAAGAGTCTTGAATGATATTTCAAGCTTTCAACTCTCTCTCTCTCACATTTCTTAAAACTACAGTCAAAATGCTATAGTAGATAGAAATATACCATTACTTATACAATCCCTTAGAAATGCAATGAGCATACATATATAATGTTTAAATTTAAGTGTTAGTATATAGTTGATTTTTAATTAGTATCACGTGGAGACGAGACACAAGATCAGATGTTATCTTATCTAGTGAGTGAATGAACCTTAAATTCTTAGATGAGAGATTTGAACTAAGTAACACGCGTTTGTCCTTAAAATTTTATGTGAGATTTGCGAAGAGCAATAAATAATGACCCCATCATACCCTCAAAATGCTTATAAGTGCTCTAGAATGATGATTGCCCACCTTACGACAATATAGCATTCCAATTTTTTGAATCAGAGGGAGGGGTCATCCTGACAACAACATAACTCTTATATTGTCTAATAGTGTGTCTTCTCGGGTTGGGAACACCCATTTTGTCAGCTTGATACCTTGCTAGTTTAAGGATGTTGTTGAATCAATACATGCATGATATGATGCAGTCTAGTAAAGAAATATCATGCATGCATCTACCCGATATTATTGATAGTTATTTACTCATTTACTTATCAAGTTTTAGCATTTACTAGGTCTAAATTTTTTTCGTAACAAAAGCTAAAGCTCAGGAGATTAATTAAATAAGTCAATGCATGATATATATGATGAAGGGGAACCATATTTGTTCTTTTTGTGTGTAATTGTAGGCTATACAAGTCAACACAATAATTATTTGGTGGAAATTTAATTTGTATATTTTTTTATTTGTTCAAAATTCATTCAACTTTATGAATGTTTCTGATGCCACATGTAGAAACTTATTTATGGAACATAACATATTTGATCAATAAGGTATATTAACACATTCTTAATTTTAAAACACATTGGATAACACGTACTTTACAAGTAGGTGGGAACTCCATAGCATCAACAATAGTGAATTACTGGTATAAATCAAATTTATGTACCTAAAATAATGACTTTATTTACATGTAATTTTTTTTTTTTTTACAAATTTTTTAAAAATCAATATAGGTATTTTTTTTAGACTAGTTCACCTTGCAAGATAATGGACCATGGTCCATAATATAACTACTGTTTTACAAATTTACAAATTTTTTTAAAAATCAATATAATGCGTCTCCACTGTTTTAAAAATCAGTATAACTACTGTTTTATTAATTATATTGTTGTTGTTGAATTTCGTCTTTGTTTTGAATGCTACTGACCCCATTACAATGTAGTATCTGAGGCTGGAACTCACAATCTTCCAAATGGAAATCCAACCCAGATACCATTAGACTATATAGTCTTAGTTATTGAATTTCGTCTTAATCTAATGGATATTAAAAAAATTATGGTCATTTCATGAACAATTAAATAACTAAAAGTAAATACAAGAATAACTGATATATTAAATCTATATTTTATTAATTCAGGTTGTACTGTATAAGTATGTCATTTTCTCATTTATTTATATTCTTTTCATCCGACCTGCTATTGTGGACACTGCGGAGGATTGTTTTGTTCTTGGTAGATGGTCCAGGCTTTTACATTTCTTTTATGTAATAAATTCTGAAATTCGTTGAATTGCAGGTAAAAGTGCAGGTGGGTGCAACGCAGGGGTTAGATTGTTCGGAACCAAAAAATCATATCTCGCAATTTATCTCATTTATAAACTGGACCTTTGGGTTTGAGCCACCCGCAATTATACTGTGGACCATGATCCAAAACGACAGACACTATAATGTATCTAAATTGACACTGTCTCACGTATTATTTTTATTATATTATCAAATGAAACTGCAATTGAATTGAAACTGTAGTTGTGTTGAAATGAAATTGCAGTGTATACAAAATGAAACTGAATAACAATTTCACATATTTGAGTGCATATTGTCCAACAAAATTGTAATTATATCAAAATGATACTTTAGTTGTATTGAATGAAACTGCAATGTATATTTGATGTCTGGACCACAATGCATTGTGGACTACGGTCCACAGTACAATTTGCCTTTGAGCCACTAGTTGGACCATTCTATTTAACTTTATGAATATCTCATTGGATTGGACTCATTGGGTTGGCTTGAAATCCAATATCCTCCCTCTTATTGGGTAAGCCATCTGCCCATAACTGATAAGCTCAAACTAAAAAGGCCAATAGACCTCTTCGACCGAGTGTCGAACTTGTAACATTTTGTTACCAAGTCAACAATCGAACCAACTGGTTGGTATTACCTCTTCATTTATCCTTTTTGGTATGTGCCATGATGTGATATATTATGGAGCAATTTCATTTGTTGGTTAACAACAAACACAACAGGTGTTTGAACCCAAAAGCTAAGCATACATTCTTTACATAATAAATCTAAACAACCATCCCAAGCAAGAATGAAAGTTACAAGCTCAAAGCAAGAATGCTACAATGCTGCTACTGTCTGGTAAAAATGGTCCATCAGCTTAGCTTATAGCCCAGGCAAACAGGTTTCAGAAATTGCTGCTCTCTGTTTTGATGCTGTCAGCAGAAGCACTCGTTCCCGCTTTTGCACTGATAATAAAGAACAAGATTAGGTTAAGAATTAGCGAAGTTTTGGCAAGTGACAAAGGGGCATGGTTAGTTGGTTACCTATACGATTGCGGGGGAATAACTAGGGAGCAGTCCACATTTGATGGATAAGAAGCAGCATCTGATTGGTTTCTTCTCAGATAGCAGAACTCAAATGTGTCATTTCTCAAGCCAGATAGTTCAGTAACAAATGGATTTGAAGGTGTGGTGTTTTCTCCTATACAAGGAGAGAACAATGTAGTTTAGTTAGATTAGATTAAGGTCTAATGTTGTCAACTAGGCAATGAATGAGGCCACTCATGACTCACCTATTGGCTTTGTTCTTGAATGACAACCATCCATTTGCTCAGGAGACAAAATCCCTGCCCTACAATTCTCCTTTGTAAAGCACACAATATAAAACTGGCTAGCAATATCTCATATATAGCTGTGAAATGCTCGGGACTAGAGTGATTGAGGTTACCTTGAAAGAAATGGGAGGCTGGAAGGGGTGAAGGTGAGGCTGCATTGCTGGTTCCATGTCAGCTGAAGCTTCGGAGCTCACGATATTGGAGAAAGTTGCCACAGATGTGAGCTTTGGGATTGGACCATTGTTGGATGGGGTGAACATAGCATTCAGGAATCCATCTTGGTTCATATGAACCGCGCCAGCCATGTTAGCATTCGGGGATCTGTTTCCCCCGTAAGCCCCCATTGCTACAATGGGATATTGGTTCTGGTTCAGCACTCCATTTATGCACATAGGATACAGGCTTAATCCATTTCTGATTGTCAACATCTACAACAACCCAAATGTAAGTCGCCCAGTGTTAGATTCAAACGCTTATCACTACGCCAAAAGTTATAACTAATAGCGTAAGGGCAGCCAATGCCACATTTCGAAATGAGGTGCTGGACTTGACCCTTCAGACCTCCGCCCAGCAATCCTCTAGCCATATGGTGCTGGACTTGGCCCTTCAGGCCTCCGCCCAACATTTCCTAGTCACATGGTGTTGGACTTGACCCTCCAGGCGTCTGCCCAACAATTTCCTAGCTACATTATGCTCGATTTGACCCTTCAGACATCTACCAAACAATACCCTAGCCACAATATGCTGGATTTGACCCTTCAGGCCTTTACCGAACAATCCCCTAGCCACATATGCTGGATTTGACCCTTCAGGCATCTACCGAACAATTCCCTAGCCACATTATGCTGGATTTGACCCTTCAGGCATCTACCGAACAATCCGCTAGTCACATTGTGCTGGACTTGGCCTTTCAGGCCTTTGCCCGACACCTGGGATCTCAAATAACATGTACTCAAGCTGGATTTTAATCTTATTTTACCCTTTTGCAGATTTTATTTGCACTAGAAAGCAAAGAAAAACACACCTGCACTTGGAGCTGTAGCTGCTTAAGGTATTCAATGGCTTCATCAAGCATGGAAGCCTTGTCAGTCTATCCAAACAACAGATTAGATTTTTGTGAATCATAACCACCCTTATGTTCTTAGACACAAACCAGAACTAAAGATTTGAAAGATAATGAAGTATATATTTCACCTTGTTTGAGTTTGGTATTAGATTCTGCAGTGCTTTCATTTTCTCATTGATCCTACTCCTCCTCCTCTGTAACAAAATCCCACATTATACCCAACCCCAAATCACAACTAAAACAAATATCATAACCATTATAAACATCAAGAATACACAAGAAAAAAGAAGAAGAAGAAGAAGAAGAAGAAGAAAAGAAAAAGATCCAACCTTTTCAGACAAATTGTGAAACTCAGCTGCTCTGCTTCTCTTAGAGTTTCGAGTTGGTCTTGCTCCTTCTGCTGATGCTTCTTCCACCACAGCTTCACTGTTCTCCTGCACACAACACAAAAGCAGAAACCTAGAAAAGTTGCAGAGATTATAAGAATAAAAAGAAATTGTTCCCATCCCAGAAGTTGTGTCAGATTTAACTTACCTCACTTTCACAATCATACTGATCTGGTTCGTTCTCAGCAGTCCCAACAGAGGATGAACGCACATCCCCCGCCGGTAAATACCCCAGAGAAGGAAGAAACCCGGCGGAGGAGGAGTCGGCCACGGCGGCGTAAGGTTGCGTTTCTTGCAAAACTTGTGGGTGTGAGGAAGAACGCAGCAGAATTTGATTGACAAAAGCAAAGATATCATCAGGCTCAGAAGAAGAGTGTGCGGTGGCATATGCATTCGCCATTACTCACTCCTCAGAAAGGCCAAATTTTCAAAGGGATATATGCTTTCTTTCTTCTTTTTTTTTTTGGTTTTCTCGGGGAAATGAAAGTTTGGTCGTATTGGTTTCGCTGTGCTGCTTTATCGGGAAAACCCCATTACCACACTCCTTTAATCTCTGCAACTCTGCTAGCAATGTTGCAAACTGCCACCAAAACACTTATTTCTAGCCTATAGCTTAAATTAAAATCTGTGTCGTCGTCCCAATTTTTTTTTTTTTTTTTTTTTAGGTGGGAAAATGGGAAATGAAAACTTTGCTCAAAAAGAAATATATCAAAAAATCAGAGGCCTCAAATCAGTAGAGCAGTAATTTTGAGACGACGTGTGGGATGAAAACTATGGAAGTCAGAACAGAGGTGAAGGAGAAGGCGCATGTGAGAGTCACTAAAAAGTTTTTCTTTCATCTATGCTCTCTTCCAGAGAACGTACAATCCCACTTTCTTCCAACTTTGCACGCTACAATACAAAATTTCATATTTCCTTTTTTTAACATATATTTCCTAAATGTCTGCAAAAACTTGTGTAAGATCGTCTGGAATCATTGTAACCAGTTTCACGGATCCGTGAAACGGTCTTTTTATGAATAGTTTATAATAAGGAACAATTGGGAGCAACCTCTCAAAGTGAGGGGTTCCTTGTGCGCAGTGAGCACAGGTCTAGCCTCTGTGTTTCATGTTCAGTTAAGTTACTATGATTTACATCCTCCCAAATGCTCTGTCGGGTCGATGTGTGGGGGCCCTTAGGATTGGGGTTCAGCCTTTTCGAAGAATGAATAGTTTATAATAAGGAACAGTTGGGAGAAACCTCTAAAAGTGAGGGGGTTCCTTGTGCACAGTGAGCATAGGTCTAGCCTCTGTGTTTTATGTTCAGTTGAGTTACCATGATTTACATCCTCCAAAATGCTCTGTCGGGTCGAGGTGTGGGGGGCCCTTAGGATTGGGATTCAGCCTTTTGAAAGAATGAATAGTTTATAATAAGGAACAGTTGGTACAATCTCAATCAAGTTAGTCAGTTTGTTAACTTGGTAATTACAAAGGTACAAATTTGATATTGATTTTCTAAGAGAGCGGCCTATTGTGTGATTAATGTTAAATTGTAAAATTTATAATGTAGTTTGATTTGTGATTAATTAACTCAGAATAAGTTGAAAGCTTTGTTTTGCTAACCAGTGATTGCAAATTTCTTACCGACCAACGAACCAAAGAAGAAAAGGGAAAAGTAATATGGCAAAAAGTGAAAAAGGAAAAAAGATAACATTTAACAACTTTTGTACTTCATTAAATTGATAGGTGGTGTTAATAGATTTGAATGGTTGTTCATATGGGAGGAAAAGGGGATGAGAAAGTAAAGAGAGTTTCCAGTTTTAGGTGAGAAGAAATGTCAACAGAAGAGCATATGTTTCCTCAGTTGCAGTGTGTTGTCACTTTCCAAAGATTACTTCTAAGCTGCAGCCAAGATCAGGGAAGAAGGGAGATCAATCAGATCAGATCAGATCAGATCTGTGAAATTAAGCAACACTGACCAAATTAAATGAACCATTTAATAATCATCATTCCAAACACACAAATGACAAATCCCCTTCTGCTTTTGTCCAACACAATGTTACTCACGCCTTAAATTCCTCGTTAATGTGGTAATTTTCTCCCATTAATTTCAATTTGGTTTTTTTGGTTGCATAATATGTTTGGCTATTTATGTGGGATTTGTCTTTATCCCAAAATTTGAAAGTAAACATGAAGTAAAAACATCCCCTAAATTTTACAGTGGACCATTATCTATGTAACAGCGTGGAACATGAAATATGTATCATTTTAATTACACTTCAGTTTCATTTGACAATATTATTATGTTTTTTAGTTTTATTTTTCCTCAACACTAGTTTCATTATTTTTTTTTTTTTTGGTAGAGGCACTAGTTTCATTATAGCAATACTAAAGTATCATCTTAATTCTACTATAGTTTCATTTGATAATATACATTATTGCTTTAGCTCTAATGTTTTGTTCCATTTTCCACACACACTAGTCTAATTATAGTAATGTTGAATTATTATTTTAATTGTACTTCAGTTCATTTAACAATATATGTTATTGCATGATTTGGGATTTTAGTTTCATTTTTCACGCACACTAGTTTCATTATAGCAATACTAAAGTATCATTTTAATTATACTACAATTTCATTTGACAATAATGTGCTCTGTTTTTTAGTTTTATTTTTCACACATACTAGTTTCATTATAGTAACACTAAAGTATCATTTTAATTCAACGATCATGATTCGCACAGCGACGTGTGAACAAAGACAGAGCCAAAGGAGGGGGGTGGGGGGGGGGGGGGGGAAGGGGCAGCTCCCCCCCTCCCCCCCCCCCCCCCTCACTCACTCCCACCCACCCCATATATAATATTTGTATGTATATATGTATATATAGTACATGTTTTAGTATTAGTATAAAAAAACTATTAAAAGTTAATAAGAAATAAGTTAGGTTAGTTGGTAGAGTATATGTTTTGTAATAGTAAAGATCAAGGGTTCGAATTCTTTGGCATCAACATAGTTTTACAGTTTAATTTATAATGTGTTTCTATTCAAATTATTTTACCAAATTAATTATGTTTCATATTTTGTTATGAATATTTTTATAAAGTTTCGATATGTTTTATTTTTCGCTCATATCTAACAATATTTACAACTATATTTCTTAGGTAATTTTTTTTTTAAATTATCTCTTTTGTTTTAATGTTTCGCTTTTACTGAAATTTTTTTCTGAATACGTACCTATTGCTTCGTCCCCCTCAACCGAATTTATGGCTCCGTCCCACGTGTGGATCATGGTTCATTGTATAACAATTGTCAAATGCATATAATGTTGGAAAAATTTTGTTATATTTTCCATTTAAGGCGACAATTTTGTAGTATAATAGAGTTCATTTCCAATTTTGATCATGTGAAAATGAATTTGGATTTTCTTAAGTGTGATGTTTAATTTGATATACACTAAAATTAGATAAGCAAGATTCTGGCTTATTGCCCCAATAAACTAATGTAATAAGCTATTTTTACCAAACACTTTGGTGTACCTGTAATTGATAGTTTTTGACAGTTGTTATACTGTGGACCATGGTCCACAATGCTAAGTGGACCATGATCGTCAAATGAAACTGTAGTATAATTAAAATGATATTCTAATGTTGTTATAATGAAATTAGTGTGTGTGGAAAATGAAACTAAAAACCAGAGCTCATTCAACAATGTATATTGTCAAATGAAACTGTAGTATAATTAAAATGATACTTTAGTGTTGTTATAATGAAACTAGTCTGTATAGAAAATGAATCTAAAATTAAGAGTCATACAATAACATATATTGTCAAATGAACCTAGAGTGTAATTAAAATAGTACTTTAATATTACTATAATTAAACTAGTGTGTCATGTGGATAATGAACAAAATAGAGTTTATGCAATAGTGTATATTGTCAAATGAAATTGTAGTAGAATTAAAATGATGCATTGGTATTGCTATAATGAAACTAGTGTGTGTGGAAAATGAAAAAAAAAAAAAATAGAGCAATACTATCAAATAAAACTTAAATGTAATTAAAATGATATTTACTTGTAGCTATCATATTATGTGTCAGTAATTATGATGTTATTTATTTACACATACAGAAATTATTATTGTAAGTACAAAATGTATTAATTGAAGATACATAATTTTTATATCAGAGTGCACAATGCAATATGAACCTAGTCCATGTTATACCAATTGCCCACCCATATATTCTCTCTTTTCTTTGTTTTTCTCCATCACGACGCCCTCTCCTTTTTTTTTTTTTGGGTTGAAAATTTCTTCTTTTTTTTTTTTTTTTTTTTCCTGCGACAAAATCTTCACATCCTTCACTTTCTCCGTACAAAATCCATAGCTTTCTTGTAAGGGAATTTGCGTGACATTTGGTTAGAGTGAGGGAATTAGGTAGAAAAAGAATTGTAACTTTATAGGAGAGGAATAATGTATGAATAAAGTCATAATTTAAATTCTAGCGTTTAGTTTGCAGGAATAGAATTACTAACAACTCAAATTTCAATATTATGTATATATGTGAATTGGAAAGGGATAAGTAGTATAAAGTCCAAAATGTTCATACTTATTAATATTATTACAATTACAATTACAATTATTATTATTATTATTATTATTATTATTATTATTATATTATTATTATTATTATTATTATTATTATTATAAATAACCAAATTCAAATTTTGCTTTTAAAATTTTGTGTAATACGCGGTAAATAAACCCTAGAATTGCATAACAAAAGCAATAAAATAGATAAGAGCTAGAGTTTGAGAAAACATGTTTGATTGGGTCAAACATCAATTTTAGGTTAAACAAATAGGGATAATTTTGTCTCAAATTTTTTTTTTCTTAAAATTCATGGAATTGAAATACCAATGGGGGGAGTGGGCATGAGATTCCAATTCCTTGAAAATGGAGTTTTAATTTTGCGGAATTGCAATTCTCTCCAATCAAATGAATGAATTTGTTTGCCTTTCAAATTATGTGGGAATTAGGTGAGAATGGAATTGTAATTCCCTCCAACCAAACGTCCTGTAATGAGGTACATTTTTCTACATATTTTTGTTGATTTATAATGAAGATGGAAAGAAATACGTAGTAACTTTGTAAAGGAACAAAAATTCTAAATATCGTCTTAAGTTAATCAATCCATTTCCAATATTAGATACGAATGTGACAATAAGTTATTTTGATCATTTAAAAATGAGTCATTTTCTTTCTTTAAAAAAAATCTCTAATTTTATTTTTTTTAAAATAGACAGTTAGTAAACATGTACTTAATTAGTGTTTTGAATTTATAAGTATAGCTTGAAGTTTAATAAATTCATTTCCAATATTGGGCACAAATGTGAGAAGAAATTGTTTGATCATAAATATAAAAAGTGGACGAATTTATTTACACATCATAAATTCTTGTAAAAATTCAACTAATCTAATTAAAATATTTTGCTTTTAATAAGTAAAATCTCAAATTAATGAAGAGTGTGTTTAGGAGTGTAGTAAGATTGAAGTTATAATAGTTGAAGATATCTACAACTTTCGCTAGACCCTTACCCCTGAATGTTTAAGTTGTTGTTGTTTGGCTTTTCGTATTTAGTATTATGAATTTATTATTGTATTAATTAGTTTAAATTAGTGATTAATTTTTGGTATTGTTCTGACCATGTCTTTCATTATCCTAACACTAAAACAACATGTTTGGTTCAAGGAATAATGTTATTCCATTGGAAATGACATAGACATGAAATATAATAGAATTTGTATTTCATTGTTTGGTTTACTGAAGGAATAGACTTTAAGAATGTTATTTTAGTGTTTGGTTGGTTTAAGGAATACAAATGAAATATATATTTAAAAGACATAAATACCAATATACCATTATATAAAATATATAATATTATTTATTTATTTATTATTAATATTAATATTATTATTATTGCTTCTTTTTTTTTTTTTTTTTTTTTTTGCAAATGCAAAGACAGAATCAGGTGGGGATTAAGGGATTGGTACCCAAAGTTTGGAAAAGGAGCTACTCGTCGCCGTCTTCTGCATCATCGATTGTTCATAGCTACAGATTCAAGCGGGCTATTGTGGTGGGGAAGGACAGGCACGGACTGGGAAGGTCCAAATCTAACACTCCCTTGCCAACTTGGAGAACGACACATTTGATGAGAGCCAAACGTGC
The DNA here is from genome assembly GCF_001879475.1 of Ipomoea nil. Lineage (NCBI taxonomy): Eukaryota > Viridiplantae > Streptophyta > Magnoliopsida > Solanales > Convolvulaceae > Ipomoea > Ipomoea nil. The sequence goes on along the minus strand of NW_017617233.1, from coordinate 3,548,961 downwards.
AGTAAGTCTATTATCATATTTAGTTCACGTAATGAATTTCGAAAGAATAAAAATGTTATTTCATAAGAAATGGAATATATAAGGAATATAATAAGAATTTTATTTTATTACATTGTTTGGTTCAGTGACAAATAGATTTCAAAAATTGTATTATAGTGTTTGATTGGTTTAAAAAACAAAAATGGAATAAGTATTTAAAAGACATGAATATCCTTTATACGAAATGTTATATATGTGAGAACCCGTTCCAAGGTGAGAACATGTATTCTAATCTGGGCTCTTCATTATATTTAACAAGATTTAATGGGTATTTTTAACGATTTTTTAATTTATTGCTTTAAGACATTTAGGTAGTTTTCCACGTAATTTCTTTGCAGGCGGTTTCCTTAGAGACTATGTTGCGTGATTTTAGAGAATTGTAATCGCGAGTTTAGAAAATTTTTCGGTAGTTTCCTTCGTTTCTGTTTGGATTTATTTGTCACTGTTTCCCTTCGTTCTTTTTTGGTTTTTTCCGTTGCTGGTGGTGACTGTTTTGCATAGTTTCATGGTTGTTCTCTCTCTCTCTCTCTCTGTTGTTTTTTGTTTTGTTTTGTTTTGTTTTTGTTTTTGTTTTGTTTTTTTTTTGTTTTTTTTTGTTTTTTGTTTTTTGTTTTTGTTTTTGTTTTGTTTTGTTTTGTTTTTTGTTTTTGTTTTTGTTTTTGTTTGTTTTTTTTTTTTTTTGCGGTTCATTGGAGTATTTTTTTTATTAGATTTGTTGATGAATATGTGATTTTAAGGGGGGTTTGTATCGTAGGCAATTGAGAAGTGCATTGATGCGCTAGGTGTGGTACAACGCATGCCTTTGGGTTATATATTGGTTGGAGCGTGTCAGGTATGCATTTGTGAATTTTTATTTATTTTTTGTCATTGGGGGGTATTCGTTGAGGGGTGGTGCATCATAAGTTATGTGGATGTGTATTAGTGCGCTTATTGCGGTGTATCGTAGTCATAAGACATTGAGCTGTGCATCGACTATCCATTGTATGGTCACTTTTGTGGGTTTAGGGTATAGGGTTTAGAGGTTTAAGGTGTGGGCATACAAAATTTTATACTTGTTATATATATATTTTTTCAAAAATAATCGTTTTCTTGGGATTATTTTTAACACATTATTGCAATGAGGAAGACTCTTTTTAAAGCCAGGCCTTTTATTAGTGAAATATGGTTATATTAATAATTTTTCTTAGTTCTTTTATTAATTTAATGTATTAGTTAATATTAATATTAATATTAAATTTAATTTTAAATGAAATTTACAAAGGTTTGAAGTTTGAACGTGCACCCTTGCGATGAAATTAATGCCTTTGCAACGGAAAATTTCAATTGGAATGTTCATTATAGCTTTTTGCAACGGACCCGAAATTTCATTGCAAAATTTTTCAATGGAATTGTGTTTCGTTTGGAATCATGTTCATAATAGATTTTAAGAATTTTGTTATGAAAATCTGACGTTGCAAATTGTAAATTTTCTTGTAACGTTTATAGGTTCGATCCTTATTTAATAATAACTTATATTTCCAGTTCTCATTGTATAATTTATAAAGATATATGTTTGAAAACTAATTCTAATTAGTAATTATCTTCAAAAATTTTAATTAGTAATTACTCTTTCAAAGGTCAACAAAGTTTATCTACTATTTACTGATAAAGCAACCCAAATCGAATGGGAATACCAAGGATTATCGAATAAGGTGTTGAAATACGTGCAATGTCGGGGACAACTTGAATTCACGCAACACAACATCGTTGATTGTACCTAGCAAATCATTATGAGCCAATTTCTTTTTTTTTTTCTTTTGTTTTAAGGGTTCAGGGTTTATAAATTATTATTATCAATAATGGTAAGATTTAAAGTTTGACCATAAGTTTTTTAATTTTAAAATATTTAATTTTTAACTATTATTTAGTGTGATGACATTTTGATTACTATTCTAAATTGGTGATCACACGATCGAACTTAATGTCAGGGAAATTGATTCATTAGGTTAAAAATTTTGAGAAAATATAGAACATGTACTATCTTATAAAGAATCATGAGTATTTCAAAAATTATTATTATTTTTATTATTATTATTATTATTATTATTATTATTATGTGAATGTGAATTGGACATTCAAGTCATCAAACTGTATTAATCTAGCATTCCTTCCAATCAATGTTAACTGGAGTTTATCAGCAATAACAGGTTAAATGAGGTTAATTATACTTTTTTTGTAAATTTTAAGTGTTTAATTGGAGTTTTTTATACTCAGAGTTCTTAATTATACTTTCATGAATAATTTAAGAGTTTTATTATTATTATTATTATTATTATTATTATTATTAGTACCAACGATAAAAATGTGTTGGCCCCCACCGGAAGTATCAACGTCTCCATCACCACCACGTCATTCACCCACAACCTACTTACAAGGCAACCAATAGCCTTCGCTGTCTCTGGATAAGCGGACGTGCCAATAATCTAACGCTAGATGCCTACCCATGGACCCCACCAGATGAAACATCTACGGTCATCGTTCGAAGTTGGAACGATTGCGACGCGTGGATGATGTCATACACTTGACTTCTTTTGAAGTTGGAACTTCGAAGGCTCTCCTAAACACTAAACTAGGTAAATTAATTATTATGTGGAACATGATATATCTAGCTGTGTGAACCATGAATGTTTTTGTCATTTAACATTCATCATAGGTCTCTTGTTTTTGTTAGCAATTCTAAATTTAGTACTAGACTATCATTTTTGTCATTTAACATTCTAGACTATTATTTTTTGACATTTTTAGTCCTTCTCATGACTTTTCCTATTTTTAGTAAGGGCATTTTTGTCTTTTCATATTTTTCTTTTGTTATTTTTCGTGTTTCAACCGGTTTAATCGATTTAGAATTTTAGGTAACCTCTGATTTTTAGTAACCATATTTTTCAACCGATTTTTAGTAAAGTTCTAAACCAATTAAACAGATTGAAATCGGAAAAATAACAAATGAAAAATATGAAGAGACAAAAATGCCCTTACTAAAAATAGAAAAAATTATGAGAAGGATTAAAAGTGTCCAAAAAACAATAGTTTTGAGATGTTAAATAGCAAAAACGATAGTCTGGGCTACATATGGAATTGTCACAAAGACAAGGGACATTTGGTGGAATTAACCCTTTTTAATATATTAAAAGTAGATTATTTATATACTTAATGTACATTATTTGATAATATATATAAAATTATGTACTTTCAAAATTCAAATAATGTACTTTATGTTTATAAATAATGTACTTTTAGTATATTAAAAATATATTTTTTATTTAGGGTTCATACAGATGTGTAGACCATGGTCCATAGAATAATAATCGCCTAAACTAGTTATAATGAGTTTTATTTTCCACACACTCTAGCTTAATTATAGTAATGTTGAAGTATAATTTTAATTACACTTCATGTTCATTTGACGATATATGTTATTGTGTAAGTTTTGATTTTTAGTTTCATTTTCTACATATACACTAGTTCCATTATAGCAAAACTAAAGTTTTATTTGACAATGGTTCATTTGACATTATACATTATTTATGAACTCCATTTTTTAGTTTCATTTTTCACAAACACACACTAGTTTCATTTTAATAACACTAAAGTATCATTTTAACTCTATTATAGTTTTATTTGACAATCGTATTAAACCATAGTCTACATAGCACTCTGTGGACAGTAGACCATGGTTCACAGTATAACTACTATCAACTTATAACCATTGTTATATTATGGACCAATGTCCACATTGCATTATGAACTTTAATCTAAAAATTATGTGTCTGTAAATAAATTAAAACACAAAATTTGTTAACTATAGATATATAATTTGTTAACTACAGACACATAATATGTTAACAATAGACAGACACATAATATGCCGTTAACATATTATCTATATGTGATCAACATATTATGAGTCTGTAGTTAACATATTATGTGTATGTAGTTAACAAATTATGTGCCTTGAATTTATTTACAGAAACATAATCTGTTAATTGCAGACACATAATATGTTAATTACAAACATATAATATGAATGTCATTTTTTACATTACATTGTGGATTCTAGTCCAAAAGTACATTCATATTACTATCTTTGTCCCATTTTATTTATCCTACATATTATTTATTGGTCAAACTAACTATTTTTCTTTGTTTATTTATATTAGCATTTTTTTAATAATTTTTTTTTTGTATTTAATAGTGTTTTTAATGTAGCATATATATATATATATATATATATATATATATATATATATATATATATATATGTATGTATGTATGTATGTATGTATGTATGTATGTATGTATGTATGTATGTATGTATGTATGTATGTATGTTACATACTAATTCTAAACATAATATTATGAAAAATTAAATTGTAAATAACTTCAGTCAAATCTCATTAACTGAATTCGACACATAAAATGGGACGGAGGGAGTACGTGTCTGTAGTTAACATATTATTCCCTCCATCTTATTTTATGTCTGGTTTGATTAACGTGACTTGACAAATTAAAATTAAAATTAAAATTAAAATTTAAAAATAACTAAAAACTAATAACAAAAATAAGCAAGAAAGAAAGAATTGGTATGGCAAATTAATAGTAAACATGACAGATAAAATATGATGGAGTGAATTTCTAAATTCAATAACAAATTATGTGTCTACTACAATTAACACATTATGTGTCTGTAATTAATAAATTACATACATGTAGTTAATATATTATGTAACTTTAAATTTATTTATAAGTATATAATTTATTAATTGTAGACATATAATCTGAATCTCAATTTAAATTAGGATTCACAATTCAAAGAGATCCTTGTGGTATAATTTTAATCATTATCATTATTTTATTTGTCCCATTCAATCAATTATGACTTATTTTAAAATATTTATGACAAATTTTATATTATATTTAATATTAATAACAAAAACTTTATATCTATAAAGTATACAAATATTTCATTAAAAAGTTAAATTTCACCTTTTTAATTATCTGTACCCTTTAAAAAAAAAAAAAACAATAGCAAAAAGTCGATCTCCTTTATTTTTTTGTGTAATAATGAGTCTAAATTTTTATCGTAAATGACACTTTGACTCAAAAAATCTAATTACAAATATTTGAAAAATTAAAGACTATTTTTTTTTTTAATCTAACAAAGAAATTTAATTGCCCTTTTACCATTTATCTACCACATCACTATCACTATTTTCATTATTTGCTATTTACTTATTTCTGGTATAACTTATTTAGTCTTTACCTCTATCTACTATTCTACTCATCTTTGTTACCACCACTATAATTACTACATATTTCAAGTTACAACTCAATGTTATGAATTTACCCTCCACTATACTCATCTTTATTACCACCACTACATAATTTCTATACATATTTCAACTCAAAATTACCTATTTTCAGCTCCATGTACTTAACCTGCTATACCCTCCACTATACTCATCTTTATTACCACCAGTATAATTTCTATATATATTTCAACTCAAAATTACCTATTTTCACCTCCATGTACTTAACCTGCTATACCCTCCACTATACTCATCTTTATTACCACCAGTATAATTTCTATATATATTTCAACTCAAAATTACCTATTTTCACCTCCATGTACTTAACCTGCTATACCCTCCACTATACTCATCTTTATTACCACCAGTATAATTTCTATATATATTTCAACTCAAAATTACCTATTTTCACCTCCATGTACTTAACCTACCAACCGCCACCAACCTGGTGGTCTCGCTTCTAATATTTATTACATATTTAGTTGTAAGTTGTAACACTTATCTACCATACTTTAGTATAATTATGACAATAATATTATTATCATTTAATACTTGTTTTGGACTATTTTTAAATGATATAATAAATATAAATAATTTAACATTTTATGTAATGTAATGCAATTAAATTTAAACATATTTTTAATAGTATACATAAGCATAAGCTAAAGAAAAAAAATTATAATATATAGTTTGAGGAATGTAATGCGTGCACCATAGGTGCGTTGTCCGTGCATAGTGTGTTGTACGCCCACTCGTCGCCGAAGCTTGAATTGAGTCCACCACCGTACCCAAGGGCGGCCAATTGAGGTTGAGAGAGATGTCTCCATTTCTGCCTTTTTAATTTGCTCCATTTCTTCACTACCAACTGATGTGTAAAATCTCTATGAATTCTAAATAATTTTCTAAAGATATATGTAATCGGGTTTAAGGGAGTGTTTGGTAAATGGCTGTTAGCTGATTGGAGTAGTGTGTGTGTTTGATTAGTTGATAACTGATACGTCATTGATTGGTGATGATCAATGCAGCAGGAATAATGTATATTACCTTATATGTAATTAGGAAAATAATTAGCATTTATGTGTAATTGATAATTAAGAGAATAATTAGTCATTTCATTATTATAATTACATTATTTTAGGAAGTGAGATAGTATATATAGGGTACTATATGTAATGTTAAAGGCATGCAGAAATCATTTATATTGAAGAGTTCTTCATTTTCTTTCGCTATATTATTTTACTTTTGGAGTTACCGTAACTCGAATACGGATTGAAGCTAGAAGCCTGCTCGAAAGGTTTCTTCCGTTGCGTACTAAATTTCAGTACGTAACATTAACATTAGCTGATTGTAGAAAAGTGTTTGATAAATTAGCTATTACTTGTTAGCTGATTACATACAAAATACTTTCTCAAAAAGCTAATTGAAAAAGCTACTTTGAGTAGCTTTTTGAATTTTAACATTTTGGAGCAATAAATTGTTACAAAAAGTTAATTAATTAAACAGTCATTTGATTGTTTAACCAAGTCAAACAACTAATTAATAGTGGTCAAATAAGTCAAAATTAGCTGATAGGCTAACAATTTTACCAAACAGGGCCTAAATCTTTTTTCAAGATTGCAAAAGACCTTTAGACGCTATTTGGTCCAAAGAGTGTTTTTAGAAAATAATCAAATATAATAATTTATGTGTGTGGTGTGCGTGCATTGTGTGTGTATTGTAAATATGCTGTGTCCTGAGAAGACCCTAACTGTATAAGGCACTTTTAACATTCTACCATACTCAAACTAATCTCCATTTGTATCAAGACGATTAAATTAAGGAGTAAAGTGCTAGACAGATTGATTTTTTCATACCAGCGTGTCATTGTTGCTTACTTGCTTCCACTTTCACGCTCCATTCTTGAGTTTCAATAATAATAATAATAATAATAATAACAATAATGATAATAATTATTATTACATATGTAAGTTGCGTGCATTTTACGTGTGTTGAATGTATATCATGTTTTTCCTCATAATATTAAAAGATTAAAATAATACGGTCCATAGGACAATATAGTAAATCCTATAACACATTAAAATAATGAAAAATCTAATTTCACAAAAATTGTCCATCCCCAAAAATAGAACAACATATAAATTTTACGTTGCATTTAGTATGTACAAAAATAGAAATAAATCATTTAATCAACGCATTAAAATATATACCTAAATTTATATACGTCTAGTCGTCAAACTCGATCAACAATATGTTTTGAGTTAATACCCAAAATCGTCCTCGATTATAGTGGTTTTTCTCAATTTCGTCCTAAACGACTTAGGTGACCTAATATCGTCCCAGACTTTTGTGTTTCGCTCAATTTAGTCCTCCATTTGTTATTTCGTCAAATTGGTGTTAAATTAAGGGACAATTCAGTAATGTCAATATTGATCTCTCTTTACTTTCAACTTGTGAAGTGCGAAATTCCTCCTTCTTGTACGAATTACATCCAGAATTACTCCCGGACCTGCAAATCAAATTTTATATTTGCAGTTTTAGAAGTAATTCTGGGAGTAATTTGTAAAAAAAAAAAAAGATTTCGCAGTTCACATGTCTATGAGTAAAGAGATGCCAATATTAAAATTACTGAATTGTCTATTTATTTAACACCAAATGGACAGAATAACAAATGAGAGACTAAATTGAGCAAAAACACAAAAGTCTAGGACTAAATTGAGCGAAACAAAAAAGTCTTGGACGATATTAGGTCACCAAAGTCGTTTAGGACGAAATTGAGAAAAACCACTATAGTCGAGGACGATTTTGGGTATTAACTCAATATGTTTTAGACGGATGGAGTATTCATATATTCATTTTATTGAGGTTTTATATATAATTATCAAATTATAATTTTGTAATGTACAAAGAAAGAAAGAATTAAATTCCTATCTATATGCTACGATTAAATACTCTCCTTATCTGAAAAAATTTGTCACATCCAGCCAAACAAGCAATTTTAGTTTAATTTTAGCCCAAATAAGTGCACGTTAAATTTACGAGCATAATATAGTATATTTTTTTAAAGGGTATTTTTGAATAATGACAAATTATACTATGGACCATGGTCCACATTGTGATATTGACTATGAATAAATGTTTATTTTTTTAATATATTAAAGATATATTTTTTTGTTTTTCGAAGATTCATTATTTGGTAATATATCAAATAATGAATTTTCAGTACTCAAATAATGTACATTTAAAAATGAACTTTCAGTGTATTAACAATGTACTTTTTTTTTTTGTTTAAAAATAATGTACTTTTAATATATTAAAAATGCACTTTATGTTAGTAGTTCACCATACAAGGTGGACAATGATCCATGGTATAATGCTATTGAATAATAAAGTACTCCATCCGGCTCATTTTATGTGTTTAGTTCGATTAACAAGGTTTGAAAAAATTATTCTTAATTCAATTTTTCATAATACTAATTTTATTATTAGCATATAAAATTTATATATTTAGAAACTACACTAGAAGTACTATTAAACACAAAAAAAAAAAAAAAAAAAAAAAATTAAACATATAAAATATGTTCTTTAAATTGTGTATAAAATATGTTCTTTAAATTGTGTACAGAGAAAATTTCAATTTTGGTCATATGACTATAGGGGTCTTGTTAATTTCAGCTCTTGACTTTTAAAAGTGTCAATTTAGTACCTTGACTATGCAATTTTTGTCAATATTGGTCACTTCGGCCAAATTTCGCCGCAAATTTTTAATTGGTCAAATAATGAGAGTATTTTAATCATTTTACTCCCATTCTTTCTTCTCCGACGAGTCCTTCCCTTTTCTACATTTCCGGGGAGAGGGACTAAATCAGAGACTTCGACTGCGTCGCCGGTGGGTGAGGGACGGCCGAGGAGAACGCCGTTGACGACAGAAGATTTGTGCTTGAGGGCATGGAGGACGAGCTTGATGTAGGCGTTTTGGTGATGTTTTTGCTCTGGTATAGTGCAGCCGCAACTTCCTCCATCATTTTCATCCTCGCCGGCGGCGGCGTAAAGCAGATCCCAAGCAGCTTCCTCCATCATTTTCATTGCATTTGCCGGAAACAGGAGAGAACGGGATGAACTTGCCTGGGAAGAAGAAAAGAGACGTGAAATGACCAAAATACCCTTATTATTTTAATTATTAAAATTTTCCGGCAAAATTTAACCGATAATTTGGCCAGAATGACCAAAATTGACAAAAATTATACAGTTAAGGTACTAAATTTACACTTTCGAAAGTCATATGCTGAAATTAACAAGACCCCTATAGTTATATGATCAAAATTGAAATTTTCTCTTGTCTACATTTGTACATTTGGCACTCACCCCTATATTAAAATATTACTTAGTTTATGTGTATTTTAGTGCTTTAAATTTAATGTTTTTTAATTATAGAGGGTATTTGACAAATAGCTGTTAGCGGATTGGATTAGCGGGTTCGATTAGCTGATAGCATTAGCTAGTTGTTGAAAGATGTTTAGTAAATTGGCTGTTAGCTGATTACATACAAAATGACCTTTAAGTGTATAATTTATTTTCTCAAAAAGCTTATTGAAAAAGCTGTTTTGAGTAGCTCTTTGAATTCTAACATTTTTTAACAATAAATTGTTAAAAAAAAAATGATTAACCAAACACTCATATTGAATGTTTAACCAAGTCAAACAACTACTAATGGTCAAACAAGCTAAAATTCATTGATAAGCTCACTATGTTACTAAACAGGATCATAATCTGCTTTAATCTCGATTTTTTATTTGTAAAATAAAAAACTTGATTTTAACAAATTTTGTATGCGAAATAGGAATGATGTACTAAAATTGAAAAGTAAAATTTAGGGAAGAAGCTAGGTTGTCAATTCTCTATTTTGCAAATGAAATACTAAAATTGAAAATTTATAAATAATAAAAATAAAATTTAAAAATACCCATGTATAATGTAATATTTTAATAGAGTTCAATAGTTTTGTTCATCTAAGAATTAAAAGTATAACTTTTTTAAAGAGTCATGGGTGTATATTAAAATGCTAAAGAGTTAAGAATTAAAATGACTAGTAAAGAACAATTAAAAGACTAAAAATATAATTTTTTTTTGAATCATATAATATTTTATTTGTAAATACTTTCTATCTTAAAATTGAGATATTCCACAAAAATTGTGCAATCTTCAAATATATAAAAACATTTAAATTTTGCATGCATTTAGTATATGTAAAAATAGAAATAAATGATTTAATCAACAAATTAAAATATATACCTAAATCTATACCTGTCTAGTCAAACCCGATAGTATTTTTTAGACATATTAAATGCCTCTGTATATGCAATGATTAAATACTCTCCTTATACCGAAAAAAATTGTCATATCCAGCCAAACATGCAAATTTAGGAAAATATATTTATACATTGTTTGGATACTATATTTTATTTTTAGCCCAAATAAGTGCATGTTAAATTTACGCTCACGATACATTTAATTTTTGTCATGGTGGTGTTTATTCAAAATATGCTTAAATCAAGTCAGGCAGGATTGAATCTCAATACATAGCAGTAGTCTGACTAAAAGCTGATGCAGTTAAAGTATAAGCTAAATAATTCTCTGATCTAGGAATAAATTTAACTAAACAAGAATCAAAAGACGATATGTAAGATTTGCAGCTATCAATAGCGTATCCAATATATGTGAGAACTGGGCCAACTGTGGAAGATAGATATTGCTAAACTGTTAAGCAATCTGTGTGTAACTCTATATTGCATTCCCCGCGGTCCTTTAACCAAGACAAGGCTTCTTTGCATGCAAACGCTTTCGCCATAAGTGGAGAGAAGCACTGTAGGCCGAAATGTAGCCTACATCCCCATCTAGCAAGATTGCTCCGGTCGTGGTTGTGTTTGTCGCATGGTGATAGCCGGCGTCGATAAGGCAGCGTCTCGGAGCCGTCGGCAGTGGAGCAGGTTCGTGGCTGGCAGCAGTTCGGGTGGATCCGATAGGCGCAGCGATGATGGGTGGCTCGGTAGTGTGGTGTATACCACACCATGCATGCAAGGCGGTAGTGGCTGCCGTCAACAATCTTCTTGGCAACGGGAGATAGGCCTCCCAAACTGCACCGTTTCTTGCTCTCCAAATGTGATAAAGGATTGCATGCAGCTGCGTACATTATCCCATCAGTGTCTAGAATATTTAAGATTTCACTAAACCACACATGAAAAATATTTGTCACAGTAGTAGGGATTGAAAGGTTGGATTGTCTCCATATGGTGCTTGCAAAGTCACACAAAACCAATGAGTGCAATAGTGTCTTCATGGGTGATACTACACATGGCAAGATGGTTCGCCATCTACTCTCTTTATAAGCAAGTTCTTGGTGGTGGGAAGGATATCACTTAAAGCTCTCCATAAAAATGTTTTCCATTTGGGGGAAATTTTAGTTTCCAAAGAGTGTGCCATTTGTCAAAAGTGTCATCATTATTATCAACATAATTCCCAATAATGCTTCTGTAACCATTTTTAACAGAGTAATTCCCCTTAGGGCACTTTGAATAATGAAGTAATAATTTTTGATTTTTTGTCATTAAAGTGGTATTTTTGTTTTATACAAAAGTTTCTATGAGTCATATTTAAATATGTAATATTTTTTAGCAAAAATATAATTTTTTTTTCTGAGTTTAATTACAAGTATTACATTATCATAGAAATATTTTATTTGATTGTTAAAAAGTAATATTTTCAATAAATTTATAATATATGTTAACATATAGAAAAATATTACTCCCTCAGTCTCATTTTATTAGTCTGATTCCATTAATTAAAAATGTTACATATTTGAGATTCATTTGATCCCTATGTGGAAGTAAATGTTTAAATGGGTGAGGGTAGGTACAGATGAAACAATGTTACATATTTGAGATTCATTTGATCCCTATGTGGAAGTAAATGTTTAAATGGGTGAGGGTAGGTACAGATGAAACAATGTACCATAATTGAAGAGTAAAAATTTAGTAAAAAAAAGTTGTCAATTCTCTAATTATTTTGCAAACGAAATACAAAATTCAAAAAGTTATAAACAATAAATATAACAGTATCTAGTATGCAGCTGTAACAGATATAATTTAAGTAAACTTGATCTTTGCAGCAAGCTAAGGTTATAGTCAAACACTTGTATAAAAGTCTTAACAAAATGCTTTCTAATATAAAATCAATTATTGTAATTATCCTATCAAAGAAAATAAATGTATAATACGTTCCATACAAAATTATAGAAAAATTTATGTCACAATCTTATACTGAAAAATTAGAGTATTCCGACTCAGCTCACAGACAAAGCTATAGCCCTGCAAATTGGGCAAGTGTTGTTTTGCTTCAGCCATTCCAATATGCACATGAAATGGAATTTGTGGTAACAATTGATTTTTCCCAGCTCATCCCTGGTTGAGAACTCATCCTACAAATTTAAAATTCAACTATCTGAAATAATTCATAAATTGATTGATTCCATCACAAATTACTTGAGTGAAATACTAGTTCAAATGCGGACAGTACTTTCCGTGCGGATTCACCATCAGGTATGTATAAATGCACCACACAGTATTTGAAAATGCACTAATGCAGAACAAAATGCACTACACCTAATTACACCTAATGGTGCATTTCCGTACATTTTGTGGTACATTTATGCGTACCTAATTGTGAGTAACCGCACAATCGCTTGGGAAGCAAAACTTGACCCTATATTTTGAAGCAAAACTAATGATTGAGAATTTAAATAAGTATTTTTCTTACCAAGCAAATGCAGCAGGAGTCCTTATCCTCAGATGATGTTTCAAAAGTAGAGGTACCCAAATGACTCATAATAACTTCCTCACTCAATCCAGGATGATCCTCCTGCTCATCGTATGAGTCCTCCATAATCGCCCCCATAATCTCCTCTAACTATCATATATTAGGAAACATTAACATATGTCTATGTATAACCATTCAAAACTAATTTTGAAGAGAAGAGTATTATTATTATTTTTTGGTGCGCAGAGGGACCGGGAGGCCCCAAAAATTAGTAAACTCTTCTTGTAACAATGTTCTTAGTATTGCGCTCCAGGATGTCTCTTACGCCGTCAGGTGGGTGAATCATAATCATTGTTCCCCAGCGGCTGCCTTCCCCATGTTAGCTACGTAGTTAGCACATTGATTACCCTCGCGAAGCACATGTATGTACGATCTCACACTCAAGAAATTAGTTCATAAAAACTTGTACTTTAGTCAGCAATCAAAGTTTCAGCTTCCCGTCTGGATTTAGTATCTTTATTCACGACTTGTATAATAACTTCTGAATCAGTTTCCGCTATAATCTTATTGAGACCATGGTCTTGGCAATGAACCGCGCGCCCCTCTCGGAGGTCCCAAAGTTCATTGATGAAGCTATTCACAATTCAAATTTTTGTAGTGAACCTCACGATCCACACACATTATTATATTCCCCTTTTAAATTTACTTCGTATGTATTGTCCCACTATTACAATGACTCATTTTTGTATTTGATTGATTACTTAGTAAATTCTTTTTTTATTTATTCTTAATTTATGCTGGCATTAATCAATTTATAAGCAGCTAATGAATATAAATAACTTATTTACAACATAGGAGGTGAATATTATGAGATAAATTTAGAATGTAACATAATTTCCAAGAATAAATCCATTTCATCATCTACTTTAAAGTAGGCAGTAATTAGGGGTGTTAGCGAACAGAGTTTTCGACAAACTACTCGTGTTTGTGTTCGGTAAACGTTCGTTTATGTTCGTTTGTTAAGGTAAACGAACCATTAACAAACAAAAATTAGAGCTTGGTTAATAAAAGAACAGAGCTTGAATAATTGTATGCTCGTTTGCTAAGAGATCGTGAACAAGCTCGTTTGTGTTCGTTTAATAATGTTCGTGAACAAGCTCGTTTAGTGTTCGTTTAATAACGTTCGCGAACATGAACGTAGATTATTTCTTGTTCACAAACGAATTGTGATCATGAACATGTGCAGGTGTTTGTTTATTAAAGGTTCACAAGCGTGCTCATGAACGGACACCAACATGTTCGTGAACGTGTTTGTTAACGAACATGTTTGTGAACGTTAACGAACACGTACGTTTGTGAACGTGTTCGCCAACGTTGACAAACACGTTCGCGAACATATTCGTTAACGTAAACGAACACGTTCGTAAACGTGTTCGCGAACGTTAACAAACACTAATGAATGCTTAACAAACGAACACGAACAGGATTTTCAAAAACCTTAACAAACGAACACGAACATAAACACCCCAAAATTCTTAACAAACGAACACGAACAACCTTCGTTCGTTTATGTACGGTTTGTTAACAGCCCTATGCTTATTGCTATATATATTTTTTGAGAAGAGCTTATTGCTATATATATTTACCTGTATTGACAATCGCACGTGCAGGATGTCATCATGGTCCGCATTGCCTTCAAGTTCTTCCAAAATAACCTGCAAATTTGGAATTACTAATTAGACATAAAAATTAACACCACCACATTAAAATCAAAAGATAGATAATTTAAAACAAATTGTAATTTTGTGTATCATAGCCAATATACAAATAAATAAATAATAAAATTAGTTATTGTAGTTTCATTTGGATTTCTACTAAAATAATTAATATTAAATAAAATAATCTCCTAATCTTTTTTATCTAATGGATGGGGATATCAGTAATGAGATTAGTAATCTATTTTTATTTTTTTTTTGAGTACAGATTTTTTTTTTTTTGAAAATTTGAGTACAGATTAGTAATCTATATAATATTAAACATTTTCAATAATGGTTTTCAAAAAAAAAAAAACATATTCAATAATGATACTAATTTTCAAGAACCATATTTTGACTGACGAGAGAAACCTACAACTAGGATATGTTGGTAAATCCCGCCTTGTGACCCTAACTAGTAAAAAGTCACAATGAAGTAAACCAGCATAGGTTGTCTATAGCTGATCGACTCAAACCAAAAACGTCAATAAGCCACCACCACTAAGAGTCAGATTGTAGTTTTATTGTTACCAAACCAACAACAAATCTAACCAAATTGGCCGAGGTTGCCAAAAAATATCATATTTGAAGTTTTGAACAATATATACATCATAGACACTAATTATACCAAAATAAATAAATAATAAAATTAGTTATTGTAGTTTCATTTGGATTTCTACTAAAATAATTAATATTAAATAAAATAATCTCCTAATCTTTTTTATCTAATGGATGGGGATATCAGTAATGAGATTAGTAATCTATTTAAATTTTTTTTTTTTTTTTTTGAGTACAGATTAGTAATCTATATAATATTAAACATATTCAATAATGGTTTTCAAAAAAAAAAAAACATATTCAATAATGATAATAATTTTCAAGAACCATTTTTTGACTGACGAGAGAAACCTACAACCAGGATATGTTGGTAAATCTCGCCTTGTGACCCTAACTAGTAAAAAGCCATAATGAGGTAAACCAGCATAGGTTGCCTATAGTTGAACGGCTCAAACAAAAAACGTCAATAAGCCACCCCACTAAGAGTCAGACTTGTAGTTTTATTGTTACCAAACCAACAACAAATCTAACCAAATTGGCTGAGGTTGCCAAAAAATATCATATTTGAAGTTTTGAACAATATATACATCATAGACACTAATTATACCAAAATAAATAAATACAAAAATTGTGTACATTTGTAGGTAGTAGCGAAGGCTAGAGTTAGAACCCACCCCCGTTAGTCGTCTAAACACTTCTTTTTACTGTCGTAGTATGAAAAACTTAGAAATATATTATATTGACCTCTACATGAAACTGTATTTTTTTTTTTTTTTGAGTACTACTGACTCTGTTATAATATAGTATCGTTTTATAACTACTTGCTTAATCTACTAAAGCACAAACAAAAACTTTTCCCTAATTTTTTTTTATCCATTATTGAGAAATACTAGAATCTGATAATGTTATATATATTTTACAGATCTTTTATTCCTAAAATATTTAAAATAGAAGAGTAATTAGCATGATTTGAAATTAAAGAAATGCTATAATCTAAAATCACATTTAGATAATAGACACTAATTACCTCTATTATGGCATGGGCCATATACGGGTCCACATTTCTTGCTTCCCGCAGACCATTCTCTACTTGCTGAAAATGTAGATTGATCGAATTACCATCAGATCACATTAAAAATCACAAATATTTGTATATGTTTTCCTATTATATTTTGTAACATATATTAATTTTCATGTAATTAATTAATTTCTAATAATAAGGATATGTTGTCTCGAACTTTGTAATTTTCACAAGATACAAACTAAACATAGAATGATCAGAGGATCCATGTTCATATACACCTAGATAGATACATGTATATACAACGTTTTAAATTAAGTCAAGTAATAAGATTTTAGAAATCTAGCTTGTGTGTAAAATCATATAATGAATTGGTAATATCGAAATTTAATTAGCGTTACCATTTGAGAATTGCGTGCATCCATTAAAGGATTATTTGCATCAGCATCGTTTGTAGCAATTTGCGGCGGCGGCAGCGGTGGCACAACAAGTTGGTGAGGGTGGCTATGCGGCGGTGACGGCGGCGGAAGAGCAGCAACCTCAGGTTCTTCTTCTACAACCATTACTGTGGTTGCACCGCTGGCCACGCTAGAGCTGCTTGTGAACAGGTCACCGGCGATAGATGAATGAAATGCCGGCGGGTTTATTGTGATGCCGGGAGAAAAAGAATCGGTTAGTTGAGTGATTGTGGGTGAGTGAATCTGCAGCGGCGATGTAGGTTGCCGCCGGTCATCTCCATTCCCCGGCAGGGTTATGTCCACTCCGAACAGATGTTCCGGCCGAAATCTTGGTGGCGTGCCATTGTTGCTTCCCCTTTCACGCTCCATTCTTGAGTTCTAATAAGAATAAAATAATTGAAAAAATTTAATTGAAAATGTTTGCAATCAAATAGGTATTTCAAACAAGTCAAAGCGAAATTGGAAAATATTGCTGGAAATAACCCTATTTATAAATATTTCTTCATTCTTAAAAAGGTTGTCCTTCTTATTAAATTAAAACTGGTATAAGCACGTTGCGTGAAAATTTGTATCCAATATTAGAATAGTAGTAATACTAGATTTTTTAAACTTTTAAATTCCAATTATCTTTTCTCAAAAAAAAAATTCCAATTATCTTCTGTAATTTATTAAAATACTAAATTTTGATTATCAAAAAAAATATTTTTGTTATTGTTTAATAATAATAATAATAATAATAATAATAATAATAATAATGTAAACCCTTTTATAAATTTAATATGTATAGAAATAACTAACTAGTCCTTACTAATTAAAATGTTAATGAACTCAGTTTTTTATATTATATTACTCTAATATAATGTGTGTGTGTGTGTTATTATTATTATTATTATTATTATTATTATTATTATTATTATTATTATTATTTTTAATGCTACTGGCTCTATTAGAATGTAGTATCTGTTCATATACTTTCTCAACCTACTGAAACACAATGAACCAATAACGCCTCCACTGAAGCTCGAACTCACAATAAGAATATATATATATATATATATATATATATATATATATATATATATATAATGGATGCATATGCATAGTAACAACAACAACAGCAACAACAACAACAACAACAACAACAACAATAATAATAATAATAATAATAATAATAATAATAATAATAATAATAATAATAATAAAAGATAACAAAAGTTGTAATAGTAGGGGTACTTTTGTCCAAAAATTGTATACTACAAGTCTACAACTTTTATAATATAGTGTATGATAAAAAAAAAAAAGAAAAGTACTTGAAAAAATATATAAATGAAGGTAGAGAACCAATTTTCATCCACTCTTATTAATTTTTAGGTCAAAATATCTATGAGATCCTTATACTATAATGTGTTTTTCAATTTATTCATTGTACATTAATTTTGTTCAGTGCCCTACACTTAAAAAATTGCTATAATTAAAGACAATTGTTTTTTGTTTTTGTTTTTGTTTTGTTTTGTTTTGTTTTGTTTTTTTGTTTTGTTTTTTTGGTTTTGTTTTTTCAATACTATTGACTCTATTTAATGTGTTGGCATTGACATCATGATATTAACATGACAACTCATATAATATTTTATAAATATTTAAAATTAAATATTTTTACCACCAATATATTACATTAATATCTCCAAAACATAAATACATGTCCACATTAAGATTTGAACACTCAATTTATATTCCAAAATAAAAGCTACCAAACCACATTACTACACACTCATCTTGTCATTTATTGCAGCAAATTATGAGTAAATAATATTATAAAATGAGACTGGTAAATAATTTATTATTTGTATTAGAATAATTTGATATGCAAAAGATTTTAAGTTTATATTAGAAAAAATTAATAATAACGAGTGAAGTTGCAATATTTTAATTTATTCTAATCTATATTATTTTAACAATTGACAATTATATATATATATATATATATATATATATATATATATATATATATATATATATATATATATATATATAAACAAAATCCTCCTATTTCATTTTTCCGCTCAAACTTAAGGGTAATGTAGTAATATTAATATTATGAATTAATTAGGAATATTAATATAATGACTTGATTAGGAATATCAATATAATAAATTAATTATGGCAATAACTTAAATAAATAAATACAATTTCCTTTTGAAAAATCTTACAAATTTATAATTCTCATATTTTTTCACCTACAAATACAATGAGTTGATAACTAAAAAAATTAAAGTCTTCATTTTACATTGCATCCCTCTTTTCCCTTGGAGGTGACTCTCTCATCACCAATTTAATTATTGTGGCTCAATAGCTGCTCAAACTAATATGCATATTTCAACTTCTAGCTATTTCTATCTCTGTGAAAGAAAGTTATTATTTTTTCATTTTACATCTTTTATTATGGATTTGTCGGTCGATGCCACTCCATACCAGTTGTAGTCGCTCCGACTAAGCCGATGCAAAAGGTTTAATTTTTTTAGAAAAATATATATTTTTTTGTATTATTTTTGTCTGTAATTGATCTTCCATAGTTTTAAATTATTGTTTTGTTTTTATTTATTTTTTTTTAAAAAAAACATTTTGTATTATATGTATTTTTTTTGTATTATTGCTTTGTTTAAAACAATAATTTTGTAATATTATTTATATATTTTATTTCCAGGCATGTTATTTGTGCGATGCAATGGTTACGGAGTTAGTGGGGGATACTATCCGAGTTCACTGTTTTTTGGTAACTTTGCAGTTAAGTGAGAAGCGAAAGCTACGGTCGAGAAGGCTAGCACAAAAAAAAAAAAAAGCAGAAAAATGATTCAGGTTTAAAACAAGTTATAGAGAAAAAGAAAAGAAAAAAAAAAGTCGATGATAAATTCAGAAGAAGGTGGTGGAAAGTGGTTCCTCTTCATCTAATGAAGATACTTCTTCTTATTCTGAGAAAGAATTGAAGGCCAATAGAATAAAATATCTCTATGTGTGCATACTTGAAAGTATCAATTAGTGTTTTTTGCTTTTATTGACCTAAACTTGATTTTCTGTAATTAAATTTTTATAAAAATAATGTTCTTATATATATATATATATATATATATATATATATATATATATATATATATATATATATATATATTGTTTTTAGAGTATGGATTATTTGTTCCATTCAATATTTTTGAAAAAAATATATTGTGGGTTGTGTTTTAAGTACCGAGTATCTGATGTTGTTTTTTTATTGTTCTCTTTGTGTTATGTAGGGAGGATTTTATTTTTTTTTTATGAATAGAATAGATTATCATATGATTAATATTATTAAAGTAATAAATTTATATATGACAAATTAGTATATATAATTATGGTAACATTTATTTAAAATCTAATGACATTAAATTTTTCTATACTATTAATAAAAATAAAATTCTTCTATGTACAACAATTGTACATTAAAATATGGTAATACAATTCTTAATATAATATATTATTTTTTACTTTTTTCTATTCCTACTATAATTCTAGATTAAATTTTATATCAATTTGCCTTATGTAAGACATCGTATGACATCTATATATTATTTCCTATTCTGTTTTTCTTATTCTTTTTTTTTTAATGCCTAATAATTACCACAAATAATTATTAATAATTGTAAATTTATATTAGGCAATTATTATTAATAATTCATTATTAAATCAAGTATAATTTATTTTGTATTGTAGACGCATTATTTTTAATAATTTTAATTTAAACTATTTAAGTTTCTATGTTTTTCATATACAAAACTATAATTGTAATACTCTCATAATAATATTGAATAAATATTAACCATATGTTTAGATATAATTATATATTATATTAAAATAATTATATATTAATCTAATATAGTGATGGTTAATACGAGTAAATCATATATAAGCATAATCAAATGTAGAAAATATTCATTACTAACCATATATAACTTAGGAAATAACTAAATTTATTGAAACTTAATTATTTATAATTTCAACTTTAATATAAATATATAGTTTTAATATCCAAAATTAATAAGATTTTTCTTAATGTGGGTCTATATATTTTAAATAATTTTGATTTAATAATTTCCGCTCAAACTTTTGTAGTCAATTAATTAAATATTCTATTGGTAATACCGTGTACAAAAAATATTAATTAGGTAATTACATAATAGCATAATTGGTAATAATATGTATGGTATTTTATAATATAATTGGTAATATAATTAATTAGTAATAAACATATTCAGTAAACTGCACGAATAAGCATATTCATTTACCCACACCTGCATGTCCATAGGTGAAATTATAGTATTTAAAAGAATATTACAAAAATAATTATTAACTGAGAATAAAAGCGGCACAAAATTTAGGCTAATTGAAATAGGAAATGACTATTAATAATCGATTGAAAATTAAAAATGCTTTGAAACTAACTCAAATGCACAAAATGAAATGATTATTAATAATTGATTAAAAAATAAAAATAAAATGAATATTAATACTTGAATATTAATAAATTACTGGACATATAAAATTTTTATGGAAATTAGGCCAATTGGAAAATGAAATGAATATTAATATTTGAATATTAATAAATTACTAAAAATATAAAAATTACTGGTATAAAATGTATTAATAAAAATGTAAAATGAAGTTTGCATCTCAACGTTTAACTGAGATGGAAAGAAATATTGATCTCGGTTATATATTAAAAAAAACTGTTATTAATAATTAACTAATTAATTAATATGTATTAAAAAGAATAATTGACTGAGAATAAAAATGACACGAAATTTAGGCCAATTGAAATAGGAAATGACTATTAATAATTGACCGAAAATGAAAAATACTTCTAAACTTACTCAGTATATAGAAAGAATATTAATCTCAGTTATATATTTTATAAAATATAAAGTTACTCGAAATATATATAAAAAATATGTATATATATGTTACTGAAATATAGTTATGTAAAGATATATATTTAAAAATTGAAAATGAAATGGAATCATTTAGTATCCACAATTTATAAGGAAAATTTTGTAATTAAAGATGGAAAATGTTTTGCAATACGAGATGAAAATATAAGGTTTAGCCGAGATGGAAAGAATATTAATCGATATGAAAATTAATAATTTTTACACCAAATGTTGTTTTATACTAAGAATATAAGGATTGTGTAATTATAAGGTTTAGCCGAGTATGTAAAAAAAAAAAAAAGTTTAGCCGAGATGGAAAAAATATTAATCTCGGTTATCTATTTTATAAAATGTAAAGTTACTGAAAATATTTTAAAAAAATGTGTGTATATATGTTACTGGAAATATAGTATGTAAAGATATATATTTACAAATTGAAATTTGAATAGAATCGGTTAGTATCCACAATTTATAAGGAAAATTGTGTAACTAAAGATGAAAATGTTCTTGCAATACGTATAAATGATTCAAAAGAAATTAATTATTACTGATTTTGTAGCACATCTGATCTTTATTCAAAAGTATATGACCTCATTACAATACTTTTTTTTTTTTTTTTGCTTTTTGAATGCTACTAGCTCTATTACATTGTAGTATCTGTTCATATACTTTCTCAACCTACTGAAACACAAAGAGCTAATAACACCTCCACTGAGGCTCGAACTTACAACCTTCCAAATGGAAGTCCAACCCGGGTACCATTGGACCACATAGTCCTGGTGACCTCATTACAATACACATATATAAAGATGTAAAATTATGTATAGAATGTGTAAGGAAGATTTTGATTAAAGATGAAAAACAAATTAGACCAATTGAAAAAGATAATGAATATTAATAATTCACTCAAAATTAAATATGATCCCCAGATATAATTCACTGAACACTGATATTTAAAATATCTAAAGTTTCAACACTTAATGCGTACATCTACACATTGACTATTAATTTTGGACAATTATTTGATCGAATTTAAGCAATAATAACATTAGAAAATACAATCGATCTAACTCAATTCATCAATTGCATTATATAATATTTGATATAATAATTTATATAATTATATATCAATCCAAATATTCTTAAAATATTTTAACAAATCTATTCCGTGCATCGCACAGGGGCAAATACTAGTAAGGGTAAAAATAGAAAAAAGTTAAGAAGATATTAACTTATTTTTAAAAAGAGTTTGTTAGGAACCTTGTATTAGGATTTTGATGATACCAATGTAATGTAGAAAGTAGACCCCTAACTCTTACGTTTTTCTTGTATCGCTACTTTCGTTCTAGACGAAAGTTGCCATAACTCATATGTAATTCGTGTTAAGCTAGAACAAACACACGAAAAGAGTTATGAATAGAAGATAGGCTGATCAAGACGAAAGAAGACTCCACAGCAACGAAAGAAGGAGTTGTCATTAAGAAGACAGTTCTTTTCAACAAGTATTCTTCTTCTCATCAACAAGAAGAATGTTCTACCTGTCTGATTTGACAACATTCTAGGACAATAAGGACCTCAACTCATGGGACACGCTATCCAAAGAGCATTTAATGAAGCTGTACTATCTCTGGAGCTAAAAGACAAAAGTCATCAGATCCTCCATACCTTCAACGGCTACATAGTACAAACCCATTAATGGAGCATTAAATGCATGAGGCTCCATGGTCCTTGTCCAACAGATAAAAGGTTTAAAAAAAATTCATCTCCCTCCAACGGATGAATTTTCATCACCTATATAAACCAACCTTCATCAACTAAGAAGGTGCTGGTTCATTTTATCACTCTACTCACTCTCTTGCAAAAAGCTCTTAAAAAGTGAACAAATCTCAAAGCTTTTTGCGAACCAGTTATTTAAGGTGTTAGGGCATTTGAAGTAGATCACCCATCACTGCCCTACATCTTGTAAGAAGTCTTGCACTCTTGAAGCAATCATCCCACACCAACAAGACTTCACAGTTGGAGGAATCAAGAAATACTTTCTCACCAACCTCAACTTAGAACAAGAAGTTGATAGAGGCGGAGTAAACTCTCGGAGTTGAAAAACCTTCAAAGGATGTCTGGCTTAGTGATCAAGGAAGTCTTTGTGTAATTGTACTAAAGAGTGATAGTGCAATCCTTCCAGCAGTTGTGGAAGAAGAGTGGAAGTAGGCAAAGTTTGGCCGAACCACTATAAAATCTCGTTTCGCTCTTCTCTTTACTTACTGCTTTAGTTTACTGCTTGCATATCATCTTTTTCATCACTCATCTTATCTTTTTATCAAACTCGTGCAACCCTCTCTTTATAACCTTTCCGCTGTGCTTATCTTACTCAAAAGTGTTGTCAGGGTTTTTCTTTTAAAGAATCTAAAGAAAAACGAGAGTCTATTCACCCCCCCCCCCCCCCCTCTAGACTCACCACACAATCTATCGGGACCAACAGAGTTAATACCCAATTTAGTCCTTGATTATAGTAATTTTACTTAATTTAGTCCTAAGTGGCTTTTTGTACTCAATTAAGTCCTAAACTTTGATGATTTTACCCAATTAGATCCTCCGTTAATAATTTCGTTAGTTGATTGTTAAAAGCATGATTAATATGGTAATTTTCCCTTCATCCACCTTTTTGGCCAGATTGCCCAATTCTTCATAATTTCCATTCCCTCTTCTTCGTTGACTGCAATTTAATTATACAGCAATGGCAAATAAAATCCATGAAAGTTGACAAAAAACTCGACCTATTTTCGCTTGTTCTAATTCTCATTCCCCCTACTCTCACCATTGTGTTTTTTTCACGACGGCCCGGCAACAGTGTCGAAGATCGTGGATTTCTAGCCAAAAATTCGGTGTAGTCGTACAATGAGTTTCTAAGGGAGAAGTTCATCGAGCTCATCAATGGTGGGCTCTGTCCTCTTTCCCTTTATTACCACTTTCTTTTTCTTTGCTCTTCTTCTGCCACCATTTTGAACTTTGCATCTCCTCTCCAAATTGAATACAAAAAGTCATTTAAGACTAAATTGAGTAAAGTCACTATAGTCGAGGACTAAATTGGGTATTAACTCTTTTTAAAAAGATACCTAAGTAACTTTTCTTATTTTAAACTATTAGCTTATTTGGTGTATTTATACTTTAATGATGTTGCTGATATGGTTACCAAATTGTATATAATTTTGCATTGTGCAAAAAAGGAAAAAAACTAATGCTTTTCAATTTTCTATAATTAGATAGTGCCACCTTCCAAAAAATATTGCCATTACCGTCTCTCTTTACCATAAGCTAAGAATCAATTTTAACTTTATATCTATAAAATTTAACAAATCTGATAATTTTTTTTTAAAACATGATAACAATTTTGTAATTATCATCAATCTTAATATACAAACTTAAACACTTAAATATTAAGTGGATGCGGCTGCGATGGCAGCATAACAGCAACGACAGGTATACGAGAATTAGTATCCCCAATTCCATGGAAGTCTATCAGGTTTGATAAATGGTGTTCGAACGAGAAATGATGTATATTATTTTATAATATGTTTAATTGTATATAAAAACAATGTAAGAGTTGTACTTTAATTTTTGTGTGTGTAAGTTACGTGCAACATGTGTGCATGCACGATACACATATTGTATTTGTACTCATACATTAAAAGATATATAATACAGTGTGTATATATATGTATAATATTATATTTCGAATTATTATAATTAAAAAGAAAGTATTTTTTTTGAAAACTAAAAAAAATACGGAGTATTTAATTAGCGTTGGTACCATTATATTTCCAGATTGCGTGCCTCCGTTGAAGGATTATTAGCATCAATTTGCGGCGGCGGCGGCGGCGGTGGCACAGCAAGTTGGTGAGGGTGGCTATGCGGCGGTGACGGCGGAAGAAGAGCAGCAACCTCAGCTTCTTCTTCTACAACCATTATTGTGGTTGCACCGCTGGTGGCGCTAGAGCTGTTTTAAGCAGGCCACCGACGATAGATGAATGAAATGCCGGCGGGTTTGTTGTGATGCCGGGAGAAAAAGAATCGATTAGTTGAGTGATTGTGAGTGAGTGAATCTGCAGCGGCGATGTAGGTTGCCGCCGGTCATCTCCATTCCCCGGCAGGGTAATGTCCACTCCGAACAGATGTACCGGCCTAAATCTTGGTGGCGTGCCATTGTTGCTTCCACTTTCACGCTCCATTCTTGAGTTCCAATAAGAGTAAAATAATTGAAAATTGTCACCAACAATTTTAATTGAAAATATTTGCTTTCAAAAAAGAAAAAACTACAATTGTATTTATAAAGGGTAAATTTTAATAAAGATTTTCTGAGTATCGTGATTATTCAAATTTAGTTATTTTTATTTTTAATTTTGTCAAATGTAATCCTTGATTATTAAAATATTTCCACCAATGGTCTTGCACCATAGACTCTACAAGCTGCAAATTAAATATAGAATTACTAATAATTAGAGTTAGTAATTAACAGCATAACATTGAAATCTTAAAATAAGAAAAAAATAAAAAAATAAAAAGTCCATCGCACGCACCACGCACGTACGTAGGAAAATTAATTTACAATACTAAAACAGAAATTATATTAAAATTTTGAATTTCAATTATCTTAAATTTTGTGCAATATTTTTAGTGAAAATATAACAATTTTCTATGATTTAATTTACAAATATTATATATGTTTTTATATAAAATTATACTTATTGTTAAAAATGTAATATTTTTCAATAAATTTATAATACTTGATAACATATAAAATAATATTATATTTTAACTAAAAAAAGGTTACATATTTTAGATTTTGTTAACCCTAATGGTGGCAAGTAAAAGTCTAACAGGACGGGGTAGGGGAGAGTAGTACGTGAATATATTTTAAACACTTTTAAATTTAAAAATTTCCACATCGTTGCCATGGGAATGCTCCTGTAATATCCACCCTCCATCCGAAAAAGAGGATGGCAGTAGTGATTGGGAAATAATATGAATATATGATATGGCATATTAGTACTAGCTATATAGTAGATAGGAAATAAATAGTAATAATCCAGCAAGCAAGAGCTAAAACATTATTAAACCCCAAATAATTTTGCATGGCCTGCTCAGTTGGTCACAAGAGTAAAGTTTGAGAATAATAATTCGAGATCGAGTCTCATCACCAATGCCAGTGCGGGAGCAACCTCTCAAAGTGAGGGGATCCTTGTGCACAGTAAGCAAAAGTCTAACCTCTGTATTCAGCTTAGTTATCATGATTTACGTTGGGGATTCAACTTTTTGGGAACAATTAAACCCCCAATACATTAAACACAAAACCCTTAACAAAACACCTCCGATTATATATATATATATATATATATATATATATCAATAATTATTGTAATCATAACATTAAAAACTTCATGAGAAAGTCTTATATCAAAATGAAGGTTTGGAACCTAAAAAGAAAATATTGAAGAGAATGATATTTCAACTGTAGTCAAAGACAATTATTCTGAGCCCCTGCAAATTGGACACAGTTGGGCTGCTTCAAGTGCTTGCACCATAGACTCTACAAGCTGTAAATTAAATATAGAATTATTAATTAGAGTTAGTAATTAACAGCATAATATTGAAATCTTAAAAAAAAAAAAAAAAAAAAAAAAAAAAAAAAAAAAAAAAAAAGAGTCCATCGCACGCACCACGCACGTACGTAGGAAAATTAATTTACAATACTAAAACAGCAATTATATTAAAATTTTGAATTTCAATAATCTTTTACAATTTATTAAAATACTAAATTTTGATTATCAAATTTGAAAAATATCAAAAAATATTTATGTTATTGTATAATAACTAGTATTTTCACCGCTGCGATGCACGGAATGAATTTGTTATAATATATTAAAAATATTTGGGTCATTATACAATTATTTAAATTATAACATCAAATATTATATAGTGCAATTGAAGATATGATATGGATCGTTTATGTTTGTTGATGATATCATTGCTTGAATTCGAGCAAATAATTGCTCAAATTAATAGCTAATGTGTAAATGTACACATGCAGTGCTGTAACTTTAAAGATTTTATATATCATTATTTAAGATTTTTATAAATTAGACAAATATGCTCGTTCTCTAACAACTTAGTTATAGTAATCAATTGTTATCCTAATTCATTTGTTGGTGGCGTGCCATTGTTGCTTCCACTTTCACGCTCCATTCTTGAGTTTCAATAAGCATAAAATAATTGAAAATTGTCACCAAAAATTTTAATTGAAAATATTTGCTTTAAAAAGAAAAACTACAATTGTATTTATAAGGGTAAATTTTAATAAAGATCCTCTGACTATTGTGATTATTCAAATTTAGTCCTTTTTTTTTTTTAATTTTGTCAAATGTAATCCTTGATTATTAAAGTATTTCCACCAACGGTCTATCCGTTACTTTTGCCTTATTTTTCCATTGAGTTAAGAGGTATATTCGTCTTTTAATAGCATCAATATCTTCTTCCTTTCCCCCCGCCCCCCTCTCAATTGTGAATAATATTTTTTAGGCAGCTCAGTTAGTCACAAGGGTAAAGTTTGAGAACAATGATTCGGGATCGAGTCTCATCACCAGTGTCAGTGTGAGAGCAACCTCTCAAAGTGAGAGGGGGGGGGGGGGGGGGGGGTCTTTGTGTGCAGTAAGCAAAAGTCGTCTAGCCTCTGTATTCAGCTGAGTTACCATACTTACGTTGAGGATTCAACCTTTTGGGAACAATTAAACTCCTTATAAAAAAAACTCAAAACAGCTCCGAATATATAATAAAAAATTACTGTAATCATAACATTAAAAAATTATAATATAATTCAATCTAAACGATAAACGACATTACCGAAAAATTCATAAGAAAATCTTATATCGAAATGAAAGTTTAGAACCTAAAAAAGAAAATATTGAAGAAAATTATATTTCAACTGAAGTCAAAGACAATTATTCTGAGCCCTGCAGATTGCACACATCTGGGCTGATTCAAGTGCTTGCACCATAGACACTACAAGCTGCAAATTAAATATAGAATTACTAATTAGAGTTAGTAATTAACAGCATAACATTGAAATCTTATAATAATAATAATAATAATAATAATAATAAAAATAATAATAATAAAGAAAGAAAAAAGAGAAGTCCATAGCACGCACCACGCACGTACGAAAATTAATTTACAATACTAAAACACTAATTATATTAAAATTTTAAATTTCAATTATCTTTTACAATAAACTGGGAGAGAAAAAGGCAAAAAGCATAAGGCCTATATTACAAAATAATTTTGTATAGTCAGCTCAGTTGGTCATAAGGGTAAAATTTGAGAAAAATAATTCGAGATCGAGTCTCATCACCAGTGCCAGTGTGGGAGCAACCTCTCAAAGTGAAGGAGTCTTTGTGCACTGTAAGCAAAGGTCTAGCAGGCCTCTGTATTCAACTGAGTTACCATGATTTACGTTGGGGATTCAACCTTTTGGGAACAATTAAACCCCCAATAAATTAAACTCAAAACCCTTAACAAAACACCTCTGAATATATAATCAAAAATTATTGTAATCATAACATTAAAAAATTATAATATAATTCAGTCTATACGACATTATAGAAAATTTCATAAGAAAGTCTTATATCGAAATGAAGGTTTGGAACCTAAAAAGAAAATATTGAAGAGAATGATATTTCAACCGTAGTCAAAGACAATTATTCTGAGCCCCTGCAAATTGGACACAGTTGGGCTGCTTCAAGTGCTTGCACCATAGACTCTACAAGCTGCAAATTAAATATAGAATTACTAATTAGGGTTAGTAATTAACAGCATAACATTGAAAATTAATTTACAATACTAAAATAGTAATTATATTAAAATTTTAAATTTCAA
Source organism: Ipomoea nil (assembly GCF_001879475.1). Classification (NCBI taxonomy): domain Eukaryota; kingdom Viridiplantae; phylum Streptophyta; class Magnoliopsida; order Solanales; family Convolvulaceae; genus Ipomoea; species Ipomoea nil. Next base: position 3,519,096 of record NW_017617233.1, on the reverse strand, counting down.
TTATCTTTTACAATTTATTAAAATGCTAAATTTTGATTATCAAATTTGAAAAATATAAAAAAATATTTATGTTATTGTATAATAATGATAATAATAATAATAATATCCATTTTTTTTTTACAAATTTAACATTTATTTTTTTGAAAATAAATAATTAAGACATAAATGAAATCAATTTATTTATTATATTACTCTAATATGATAATGTCTATATACTATTTTTACGAATATACCGTTAACTATTTATTATTCTTAACTTACTCATTGTAAAATATTTTCTAACCTTATAATAACAACAACAACGATGATGATGGACATTTTATTTTTATATTGTCATTATAACAATTACACTAGTATACACAATAAAACTCGTGTATATTTTGCGATTAATAAATTCAAATATTAAAATTTATTCTTCATTATTCCACCCTCCATCTGAAAAAGAGGATGGCAGTAGTGACTGGGAAATAATATGATGGCAGATTAGGACTATATAGTAGATAGGAAATAAATGTAATAAGCCAGCAAGCAAGAGCTAAAACATTATACCCCCAATATGTTGGTATAGACAGTTCAGTTGATCACATGGATAAAATTTAAAAATAATAACCGGAATCGAGTCTCACCAGCCACAATGTGGGAGCAACCTCTCAAAGTGAGGGGCTCTTTATGTGCAATAAGATTTACATCCCCCTAGATGCACAATCGTTATGCCATGGAACCGTGTTCACCATTCATGGTGAACACGGTTCCAACGGTGTTAGTACACCGTTTTTTTTTTTTTTTCTTAATTAATTGCGTGACTTTTCTTCTTCATTTTCACATTTCGCAGTTTCACTTTAATTTGAGGTGAACAATGATTTCGGATATTAATAAATTATGAATTCATGCCTGCACATTCACTTTGGAACCATGCCTGCACATTCCCGTCCGAAATCACGGACATTCATAAATTATGAATCCATGCCCGCACATTCACTTTGGAACCATGCCTACACATTCACTTTGGAACCATGAGATTATGAATTTTCAGTTATGAGATTATGAATTTTCTGTTATGAGATTATGAATTTTCTGTTATGAAATTATAAATTTTTTGTTATGAGATTATGAACATTCATAATCTCATAACAGAAAATTCATAATTTAATACATAATTTACTTTAATGCGATTATGAATTTTCTGTTATGAGATTATGAATTTACATTACATTCATAATCTCATAACAGAAAATTCATAATTTGATCAAACACGCGCCGTTAACTCCACATCCGCGATTTTTTTTTTTTTTTTTTTTTTTTTTGCGTAAAAACGACGTCGTTTAGACTTGTGTTCACCATTCACGGTGAACACGTTTCCAGGGCATAATTTGCGCTAGATGCCCTGTCGGGCTGGGGCTATTGGGAACAACAATTAAATCCCAATAAATTACACTCAAAACCCTTAACAAAACACCTCCAAATATATAATCAATAATTATATTGTAATCATTACATTGAAAACTTATAATATAATTCAGTCTAAACGACATTATAGAAAAATTCATAAGAAAGTCTTATTGAAGAGAATTATATTTCAACTCAAGTCAAAAGACAATTATTCAGAGCCCCTGCAGATTGCACACCTTTGGGCTGCTTCAAGTGCTTGCACCATTGACTCTATAAGCTGCAAATATTGAGAAGAATTACTAATTAGAGTTAGTAATTCGCAGCATAATATTGAAATCAAAATATAGACAAATAAAACAAGAGTTAATTCCACCAGAGGTCCCTTGTTTTTGGTGATAATGTCAAATTTAGTCCCATACTATCTTTTTGCTATTTAACATCCTCGGATTATTATTTTTTGAACACTTTTAGTCTTTCTCATGACTTTTTCTATTTTTAGTAAGGATATTTTTGTCTCTTCATATTTTTTCGATTTCAACCGGTATAATTGGTTTAGGACTTTACTAAAAACTGGTTGAAAAATATGTTACTAAAAATCAGAGGTTACCTAAAGTTCAAAATCAATTAAACCGGTTGAAACCGACAAAATAACAAAAGAAAAATATGAAAAGACAAAAAGTGTCCAAAAACTTGTAGTTACTAAGTCAATTGTCTGACAAACTTGACTAGGGTTACCCCAAATTATAATATTATTAATCTATATAATATTAAAAATCTTCAAAGATAATAATAATCCCCAAAAATCATATTTGAACAACATACATCATAGATACTAATTATACCCCAAATAATTTTTTAAAATTGTGTACATTTAATTTGTAGGCAATAGCTAGCGGATCTAAGGTTGGTACCCTCCCCTACTTTTTGTCTGAAACTTCTTATTAGTATCATAATATGGAAATTTTAGAAATCTATAATTATATTTTCCTCCCTAAATTAAGAGTGTATATATATATAAGATCAAGTTCTTTAATTGATTTCTTTTACTTCTCATTGTATGATCTAACAAAACTAAACATCTTTCTAATAAATTTTATTCTATATTTTAAATGTACCGAAATAACCTAAACTTAATTTATTAAAATATATTAATGTAACACTAATTGCTATAGTATATTTGATTTCCTCATATAGAAATAGTAGACAGAGAAATACTATTTTCCCCAATATTTATACTAAAGTTAATCCCAAATATGAAATATGTGCTAACAATCCTTCATATTATCAAAAGTAGCTAGATTGGCTGGGACAACCTTGTCAAGTTGATCTGACTATTAACTTGATAAGTACAATATTACAAGTTCGACTTTTAATATGAATTATTAGCCAACTTTAATACATTTTCAGTCAAACACATTGCACATCATGTTACGTAGAAACGAGGCTTACATAGTGCACATCATCAAGTAGTGGTTGTTGGTTTTCCTCGTTACCCAATTTGTTTAGAGTAGATTGGTTGGCCTCGAAAAAAGTGGCCGAATGGGTAAAACATGATTCTTGTAGTTAAATTCACGAGTTTGATTCTTACCAACACTCTCTCGGCCCTCTCAGCCAAACTCAATGAATTTTCAATAATTCTCAGTAATATTTTTATTGTCATTGTTATTACATTTTACTTTTAAAACTATTATTATAAATCTTACATTATATGATCTAAATTAAAATCACACATAGATAATAGACACTACTCTAATTTAAACGAAATATAATTACTACATTATTTTGAGCAGTTTTATTTACCTCTGCTAAGGCATTCACCACACCAGGCTCCGCTTGTCTTCCAAGTGCTTCCTGCCGAGTAGCCATTATTTGCTGAAAATATAGAATCCAATTATTAAAAATCACAAAAATGTCTGTATGTATATATATGTTTTCCTACTTTATAAGAAATATTCACAACAAACAAACGAATTAAACATGCAATGATCTAATGATGTTTCATTATACATATATAATTAAAAATAAAGTATTTTATTAGCGTACGTACCAGTAGAAGAGTAGCCACCTGAGCTCTAAGATTATCAGCATCAAACGGCGGCGGCGGCGGCGGCACAACAGATTGACGGTGACGCCTGGGAATACCATCCCCAATTCGAAGGAAGTCTCTCGACGGCGGTGGACCGGTTTCGAACCGGAAAGGAAAACCGCCGGTCACGTTCGCCAAGCCCACCGGATTGCTGCTAGTCCGGCCGCCGCCGTCGCTTGGTGAATGAGCCGTCGAGTTTGTTGAGATGTTATCGGACTCATCAGCAAAGAAGTCGATCAACTGAACAGCTTCCGGCGGCGCCAACGGAGGTCCGACAGGAATGTCGGCGTTTTGAACCGCCGAGTTTCTCGAGATGTCGGATTCAGCTGCAAAGAAGTCGATAAACTGAACCTGCGGCGCCGGAGGTCTGACAGGAATGTCGGCGTTCTGATTTGTTCGTGGTTGACGAGGATGACGCCGCCGCCTACCGCCGTTGTACGCCACCGTGATGGCCGCGCCAAAGATATATACAATCAGTGCAGCCCGAAATGTTGGCGCACGACTATTGTTTTCGCGCTCCATTTTTTTTTTTTGGAATTAGTTTGTCTCTCTTATTATTTTCACATACAAATGTTTTTTTGCAGATACTGAGCGTTCATTGTATATTTATATTAAAGATAAAGAATAGATTAAAAAAATGAAATTCAGTAAACAAGAAATGTAATCAGATATGGAAAAATATATTTTTAGTCTTTCAATTATTCTTTGTTAGCATTTTTAGTCTGTTACCTTTTACCGTTACAATACCATTCTTTAACTATTTAAAAAAGTTATAAATTTTAATCTATGAATCAACAAAACCACTAAATTATATTAAAATATTACTTAATATGTAAATATTTAGTACTTTCTAGAACTTTTAAATATTTTTTCCTTTAATTATAATCTTATTTAGTCTAGATTTTTCATTTGTAATTTTTTTTTCAAAAGACAAAAACTTAATTTTTTAAAAGGTTTGTGTATGAAAAACATGAATAATGTTTGTGAAGAGGAAAAATTAATTAAGGTAAAAAGTTTGTCAATTCTCTATTTTGCAAATGAAATGTAAAAATGTTATAAAGAGTAAAAATAAAATTTTAAAATACTCATGTACTAAATAAATTTAATAGAGTTTAAATTTTTGTTGATGCAAGGGCTAAAAATATAACTTTTTGAAAAATTTGGGATGTATACTGCAATGATAGAATATAATTATGAACTAAACGACTACCAAAGAACGGACTAAAAAAATATGTTTTTCCTAATTAGATAAAATTTTCTTTGGAAATACTTTGTCTCCAAATTGAGATATTATATTCCTCAAAAATTGTCAAATTACCAAATATAAAACAACATTTAAATTTTACGTTGCATTTAGTAAGTGCAAAAATAGAAATAAATCATTTAATTAACACATTAAATATATACCTAAGTGCAAAAGTATAAATAAATCATTTAATCAACGCATTAAAATATATACCTAAATCTGTATATGTCTATTCAAACTCAAACAATATTTTTTAGACTAATGGAGTATTAATATATTCATTTTTGGGTTTTCAAAAATATATTCAATTTTTGTGGTTTCATGTATACTTATAAAATTATAATTTTGTAATAATGTGCAAAGAAAGAAAAAAATAAATAAATTCCTCCGTATAGTGTATATGCTATGATTAAATACTCTCTTTATCTGGAAAAATTTGTCACATCCAGCTTTGAAAAATATATTTAATTAGATACTATATGTTATTTTTAGCCCAAATAAGTGCGTGTTAAATTTACGAGCACAATACACTTAATTTTTATTTAAAGGGTACTTTTAATAATGAAGTAATAAATATATTTTTTTTATCATGAAAATGAGTATTTTTATTTCACACAAAAAAAATTTATGAGACATATATATTTTAAATATGTAATATATTTTAGTGAAAATATAATTTCTTTTTCAGTGAATTTTACAATGCAAGTATTATGTTATCATAGAAAAATTTTATTTGATTGTTAAAAATGTAATATTTTTGATAAATTTATAGTATCCGTCAACACAGATATTTTAACTAAAATGCTGGCATACGACTATTGCTTTCACGCTCCATTTCTTTTTACTAGTTTAGTCTCTCTTGTTATTTTCACAAATGCTTTTGTAGCCACTGAGAGTTCTTTATATTAAGGAAAATATGTAGATTTTTTGTCCTTTAGTTATATTTATGATACATATTTAGTTCCTAAAATATATGTGTGATCATCTTTAACCCTTAAAATATGTGAGAAGCGACGATTTTAGTCCCTTAGGACTATTTTTGCCTCCAATATTTCACTTAATAAAATGACCGACTTGGTCATTCAGAGACTAGGATTGTCACTTTGCGCATAATGTAATATTTTTTATTAAAATTAAAAAAAAAAATCTGAGTTTACATGTATTACATTATCATAGAAATATTTTATTTGATTGTTAAAAATGTAATATTTTTCAATAAATTTATAATATCTGTTAACATATAGAAAAATATTACTCCCTCCGTCTCATTTTATTAGTTTGATTCGATTAATTAAAAAAAAAGTTACATATTTGAGATTCATTTGATCCCCAGGTGGCAAGTAAATGTTTAAATGGGTGGGGTAGGCACTGGTGAATAGATTTATAAACAATTTTAAATTTTAACAAGTACACTAAGAGTGAACAACAAAAGTCTTTGACTTGCCAATGATTTTATTTTAGAATGTCTTGTAGCTTGTTGTTTGAAATGGGTATGTTTGTGTGTGTTGTGAAGGACGATATACAAATAAATAAATGCAAGTATGTAGAGAGAAAAAGTTTTTAGGAAAAAGTGTTAAATAGGTACTTAAATTCCTTACTTTTGTGCAATTAGGTATTTAGGTTATTGAATTTTAAAATGTATAATTGAACCATCAAACAAGAAAAATATATATGTATGAGAAATAGAATTGAAACGATGTACCATAATTGAAGAGTAAAAATTTAGTGAAAAAGGTCGTCAATTCTCTAGTTATTTTGCAAACGAAATACCAAATTCAAAAAGTTATAAAGAATAAAAATAACAGTATTATAGTATGCAGCAGTAAAAGATATAACTCTAGCAAACTAGCTTGATGTTTGCAGCAAGCTAAGGTTATACTCAAACACTTATATAAAAGTCTTAACAAAATGCTTACTAACATAAAATCAATTATTGTAATTATCCTATCAAAGAAAATAAATGTATGATACGGTCCATACGAAATTATAGAAAAATTCATATCACAATCTTATACTGAAAAATTAGAGTATTCCGACTCAGCTCACAGACAAAGCTATAGCCCTGCAAACTGGGCAGATGTTGTTGCGCTTCAGCCATTCCAGTATGCACATGAAATGAAATTTGTGGTAACAGTTGATTTTTCCCAGCTCATCTCCGGTTGAGAACTCATCCTACAAATTTAAAATCCAACTATCTGAGATAATTCATAAATTGATTGATTTCATTACAAATTACTTAAGTAAAATCACGTCAAAGGGTATATATTTTGAGACACTATCTAGTTCAAATACGGACAGTACTTCCTGTGTAGCCGGTGCGGATTCACCATCAGGTCACAAATGTACCACAATGAAATGTACAAATGCACAACAAAACGTACCACACCTAATGTTGCATTTCTGTACACTTTGTGATGCATTTATGCGTACTTAATGGTGAGTGACCACACGATCGCTCGGGAAGCATTGTCAGCACGCGAACTTGACCCTATATTTTGAAGCAAAACTAATGATGGAGAATTTAAATAAGTATTTTGTCTTACCAAGCAAATGCAGCAAGAGTCCTTATCCTCATCAGATGATGTTTCAAAAGTAGAGGTACCCAAATGACTCATAATAACTTCCTCACTCAGTCCTGCCTGCTCATCGTATGAGTCCTCCATAATCTCCTCTAACTATCATATATTAGGAAACATTAACATATGTCTATGTATAACCATGCAATTTTCAAAGATAAAAGAAACAAAAGTAGATGATGAAATGGATTTATTCTTAGAAATTATTATGTTACATTGTAAAGTTTCTAAGCAACAAAAAAGTAGGCAGTAATGTATGATTATTGCTATATATATTTACCTGTATTGACAAGTGCACGTTCAGGATGTCATCATGGTCCACATTGTCTTCAAGTACTTCCAACGTATCCAAAATAAGCTGCAAATTTAGAATTACTAATTAGACATAAAAATTAACATCATCACGTTAAAATGAAAAGATAATTAAAAACAAATTGTAATTATCTAGCCTCCGCTACTACCTACAAATGTACACATTTTTTGTATTTATTTATTTGGGTAGAGTTAGTGTCTATGAGATACTGTCGTAGTATCCGAGATCAATCACTTTGGTGTATGGATTGTGTGTTTCACGGCTAAGGTTGGCATCGTTAGTAACTTCATTGCAGAACTTTGGGGCCTAAGATCAGAGAAGGATTTATCATCGTTAAAAATTGTGAGTTCCAAAGGATTGTAGTTGAAATTGACTCATTGTTTGTTCTCTAAGCCATAAGAAAAGAGAGCGAGTCTAGACCGGAAGATTACACGTTGATCACTAATTGTAGACACATTATGAATCAGATTCAAGACATTGAGTTCGTTCATGTTCTCCGAAAAAAGAACCAATGTGCTGACTACTTAGCCAATCTTGATCAATCTACGGACTGGGATACAACGATCTTGGAGCAATCCCGGAGGGAATCATGACTTTGATGGAAAAGGATGCCAACTACTAGAAGAGTTAACTAATTTGGGACCTTTGAGTCCCTCAGCGTACCAAAAAAACAAAAACTTCTCGCTAATTTGTTTTTATCGATTATTGAGAAATACTAGAATTTGATAATGTAATATATATCCACAAAATTATAATTGGTTTTTAAATTTAAAAAAAAAACATTTTATGTTTTTTTTTTTTGGTAAACATTTTCAATTTTGTCTATGATATTACTGTCTAGTATGAAAAACATTTTACCTGTACTACGGAATTGACCATATCCGGGTCCACATCTCCTGCTTCCCGCAAACCATTCTCTACTTGCTGAAAATGTAGATCGAATTACCATCAGATCACATTAAAAATCACAAATCTTAATTTGTATATGTTTTCCTATTATATTTTGTAACAAACATTAATTTCCATTTCATTAATTAATTAATTAATTTCTAATAATAAGGATTATGTTGTCTCGAACTTTATAATCTTCATAAGATACAAACTATACATAAAATAATCTGATGATGGAGGTTCATATACACATAGATAGATACATGTATATACAACGTTTTAAATTAAAGCCGAGTAACAAGATTTTAGAAATCTAAAATCATATAACGAATTTGTTGTAATATGGAAATTTAATTAATTAGCGTGTAATTCGTACCATTTGAAGATTGCGTTCATCCATTATTGAAGAATTATTAGCATCCCTTGTATCAATTTGCGGCAACGGCGGTGGCACAGCTGATTGGTGAGGGTGGCTGTGCGGCGGTGACGGCGGCGGCGGAAGAACGGCGACCTCGGATTCTTCTTCTACAACCGTTATTGTGGTTGCATCGCTGGTGACGCTAGAGCTGTTTCTAAGCAGGCCACCGGCGAGAGATGAATGAAATGCCGGCGGGTTTGTTGTGTTGCCGGGAGAAAAAGAATCGATCAGTTGAGTGATTGTGAGTGAGTGAATCTGCAGCGGCGTTGTAGGTTGCCGCCGACCATCGCCATTCACCGGTAGGGTTATGTCCACGCCGAACAGACGTACCGGCCGGAATCTTGGTGGCGTGCCATTGTTGCTTCCACTTTCCCGCTCCATTTCTTGAGTTTCAGTAAGAATAAATTAATTCAAAATATTTGCTTTAGAAAAAGAACTCCAATATAGTAGTATTTATAGAGAGTAAATGTAATAAATGTCATATGACTATCGTGAATTCGTGATGATTTAAATTTAGTTATTTTGTAAATTTTGTGAAATGTAATCTTTGGTTACTAAAATATTTTCTCCCATGGTTTATCGGTTACTTTAGTCTTATTTTCCCGTCGAGTTAAGAGGTATATTTGTCTTTTCATAACGTTAATATTTTCTTCCTTTTTGTCCCCAATTGTGAATAATATCAGAATCTCTAATTGTTTAGGAGCTTAAACCTTGACTATTAAAATTAAACCAGAACCACTAACAACAACTATTAAAAAACCGCTAGAGACTAATTATCAAGAAAACGCAATAGGGTTCAAAATCTAATCCCGATTACTTCTTTATAAGTTAATTTTGATTAGAATTCTTTGTTCAACTTTAGATTTGTGCAATCAAATAGGTATTTCAAGCAAGTCAAAACAAAACTGAATTGAAAGGATGGAAATAAATCGAGATAGTGAAATTTGAGAATTATTGCTGAAATTAACCCTACTTATATATAAATCTTTCTTCATTCTCAAAATAATTGTCCTTCTTATATTAAATTAAAACTGATATAAGCGCGTTGCATGAAAAATTGTGTCCAATATTAAAATAGTAGTCATACTAAATTTTTTGAACTTTTAAATTCCTATTATCTTTTGTAATTTATTTAAATACTAAATTTTGATTATCGGATTTGAACAATATCAAAATAAAATACTTTTGTTATTGTTTAATAATAATATAATACTAATAATAATAATAATAATGCAAACCATTTTTATAAATTTAATATGTATGTTTTAGGAAATAACTAATTAGTCCTTACTAATTAAAATGTAAATGAACTGAATTTTATTTATTGTATTACTCTAATATAATGTGTGTGTCTCTGTGATATTGATATATATATATATATATATATATATATATATATATATATATATATATATACTCTAATGTAAATTGCGTTCATCCATTATTGAAGAATTATTAGCATCCCTTGTATCAATTTGCGGCGGTGGGGGTGGCCCAGCAGGTTGGTGAGGGTGGTTATGCGGCGGTGACGGCGGCAGAAGGGCAGCAACATCAGGTTCTTCTTCTACAACCAATATTGTGGTTGCACCGCTGGTTACGCTAGAGCTGCTTCTAAACAGGCCACCGGCGATAGATGAATGAAATGCCGGCGGGTTTGTTGTGATGCCGGGAGAAAAAGAATCGATTAGTTGAGTGATTGTGAGTGAGTGAATCTGCAGCGGCGTTGTAGGTTGCCGCCGACCATCGCCATTCACCGGCAGGGTTATGTCCACTCCGAACAGACGTACCGGCCGGAATCTTGGTGGCGTGCCATTGTTGCTTCCACTTTCACGCTCCATTCTTGAGTTCCAATAATAATAAATTAATTCAAACAACTCCAATAGTATTTATAAATGTTTCTTCATTCTCAAAAAATAAAAAATAAAAGTAAAAAATTGTCCATCGCACGCACCACGCACGTACGAAAATTAATTTACAATATTAAAACAGTAATTATATTAAAATACTAAATTTTGATTATCAAATATGAAAAATATCATAAAATATTTATGTTATCTTTTACAATTTATTAAAATACTAAATCTTGTGCAGACCAAAATGCCGGCATACGATTATTGCTATCACACTCCCTTTCCTTTTTAATTTCATCTCTCTTATTATTTTCACATACAAATGTTTTTGCAAAAACTGAGAGGTCATTATATTAAGGAAAATTTGCTTCTTTTTTTTTTTTTTTTTTCATTCAGTTATATTTATAGTACATATTTATTCGCTGAATCATATGCATAACTCCCTTTTTAATTCCTAAATTATGTGCAAAGTATGTGCAGTAATAGAACAACATTTAAATTTTATGTTGCATTTAGTATATACAAAAATAGAAATAAATCATTTAATCAACACATTAAAATATATACCTAAATCTATATACGTCTAGTCAAACTCGACAATATTTTTTTTTTTGAGAGATGGAGTATTCATATATATTCATTTTATTGAGGTTTCATATATAGTTATCAAATTATAATTTTGTAATGTGCAAAGAAAGGAAAAAATTGAATGCCTCGCTATATAGTATATACTATGATTAAATACTCTCTTTATCCAAAAAATTTTGTCACATCCAGCCAAACATGCAATCATGGTCCATCATATAATGATTGTTGAATAATGAAGTAATAAATATTCTAGAGTGAATATATTTTAAACACTTTTAAATTTAAAAATCACCACATCGTTACCATGGGGACTGCTCCTGTAATATCCACGCTCCATCTGAAAAAGAGGATGGCAGTAGTGACTGGGAAATAATATGATTATAGCAGATTAGGACTATATAGTATATAGGAAATAAATGGTAATAATCCAGCAAGCAAGGGCTAAAACATTAAAACTCCAATAACCTCGCATAGACAGCTCAGTTGATCACAAGCGTGAAGTCTGAGAACAATGATCTGGGATCGAGTCTCACCAACGGCACTGTAGGAGCAACTTGTTAAAGTGAAGGGACTCCTTAATTATGCGCAGTACAGTAAACAAAGGTCTAGCCTCAACTCTGTGTTCAACGATTGAGTTACCATGATTTACATCTTCCTAGATGCTCTGTCGAGCTAGGGTGTGGGGGCTCTTGGAATTGGGGATTCAACGTTTTGGGAATAACAATTAAACCCCCATTAAATTAAAACTCAAAACCCTTAACAAAACACCTCCGAATATATAATCAATAATTATTGTAATCATAACATTAAAAACTTATAATATAATTCAGTCTATACGACATTATAGAAAATTTCATAAGAAAGTCTTATACTGAAATGAAGGTTTGGAACCTCAAAAGAAAATATTGAAAAGAATGCTATTTCAACTGAAGTCAATAACGACAATTATTCTGAGCCCTGCAAATTGGACACAGCAACATTTGGGCTGCTTCAAGTGCTTGCACCATTGACTCTACAAGCTGCAAATATAGAATTATTAATTAGAGTTAGTAATTAATTAACAGCATAACATTGAAATCAAAATATGAACAAATAAAAGAAAACTATAATTTTGTGTATCATAAAATTAGTTATTGTTGTTTCGTTGGATTGCTACTAAAAAAATTAAGTAAAACAAGACAAATCCAAATTCAAGCTATATAAAATAGGAAAATGGCATCGTTTGTGTCTAAATTATAGAGATATTGTATTTTTCTTTTATCAGTTGTATCATCTCTCACTTTTTCGTCGCTCAATTATAACACTAGTACCTTTTCATCTTTTGTATGTGAAATACTTTTTTAAAAAAATAAAATCCTAACAAAAATTATAGATAAAAAATAAAATTAAAAAAAAAACATTTCGCAAACAACTAAAAGACAAAAACAGGTGATGAGTATAATTGAGGGATAAAAAAAATACTATTTCTCTAACCACCTATATTTGATTGTTAATTTTTTTTAATCTTTCTGACCACCTTAAACAATGGCGAATTGAAAATTGAAAAAAATATTAGATTCCGTAACACTTTCAGTGGTCGAAAAAGTACGTCAAAAGACCATAAGGAGGTAACTAACAAAGGTTACGCTTAGGTGACTAACTCACACCAAAAAGGCAAATAAAAAACTTGCATAGAGAATCGAACTTAAAAACTTGTAGTTACCAATTCAATTGTACAATAAACTTTACTGGGGTACCCCAAATTATAATATTAGTAATTAGTAATCTATATATTATTAAAAATCTTCAAAGATACTAATAATCCCCAAAAATCATATTTGAACAACTAACATACATCACAGATACTAATTATACCCCATATATTTTGTTTTAATTGTGTACATTTAATCTTATTAGTATTATAATGTGAAAATTAATTATAGAAATCTATAATTATATTTTCCTCCCTAAATTAAGAGTATATATATATATATATATATATATATATATATATATATATATATATATATATATATAAATTAAAACATCTTTCTAATAGATCTTATTCTATATTTAATATCACTCATAGATAATAGACACTACTCTAATTTAAACGAAATATAATAAATACATTATTTTGAGCAGTTTTATTTACCTCTGCTAAGGCATCCACCACACCAGGCTCCGCTTGTCTTCCAACTGCTTCTTGCAGAGTAGCCATTATTTGCTGAAAATATAGAATCCGATTATTAAAAATCACAAATATCTGTATATGTTTTCCTATTTAATAAGAATTATTCATTTACAATCTGCATAACAAACTAACTAAACATGCAATGATCTAATGATGTTTCATTATACATATTTACATACATATGTATATATAATATGTTTTAATTAATTTAAAATCGTCGAATCTAAAATGACAATATATTAGAACAATTCCATAGAAGATCTTATCATGAATTTATAATCAAAGTCTAATATAATTGGAATTTTATTTTGAATTGAATAATGAAAGATTTCATTAATATATTCTGTATTTTTTTAGTTGTCCAAAGTATCCCTCCGGCTGAACGCCAAAGACTAATCTCCTGTCCCCTAACCTCATGCTTAAGGGGCAAAGTGCTGAACCACCACGCCAATCATGTTGGTTATATATATATATATATATATATATATATATATATATATATATATATATATATATATATATATATATATATAAAATTTTGAGTACACTCTGTTAACATACCATTAGAAGATTAGCCACCTGAGCTCTAAGATAATCAGCATCAAACAGCGGCGGCGGCACAACAGGTTGACGGTGACGCCTGGGAGTAGCATCCCCAATTCGAAGGAAGTCTCTCGGCGGCGGTGGACCGGTTTCAAACCGGAAAGGAAAACCGCCGGTCACGTTCGCCAAGCCCGCCGGGTTGCTGCTAGGCCCGCCGCCGCCGTCGTTTGGTGAACGATCCGTTGAGTCTGTTGAGATGTTATCGGACTCATCAGCAAAGAAGTCGATCAACAGAGCAGCTTCCGTCGGATTCGAAGTTCGTGGTTGACGAGGATGACGCCGCCGCGTACCGCCACTGTACGGCACCGTGATGGCCGCGCCGAAGATATGTACGGTCCGTGCATACCCAAATGGTGGCGAACGGCTATTGTTTTCACGCTCCATTTTTTTTTTTTGTTTTTTGGAAATTAGTTTCTCTCTTATTACTTTCACATACAAATGTTTTTGCAGATACTGATGAGCGTTCATTGCATATTTATATTAAAGCATATATGAAAAAATAAAATTCAGTAAACAAGAAATTTAATCAGATATGGAAAAAAATATTTTTTGGGTGCAAACCACGAGGTGTTCAGAATCTTTCTCTGTCCGTGTTATGGCGCGGGCCCACCCTACTAATCCCCGTTTAATTATTCTTTGTTAACCATTTTAGTCATTTACTTTTTACCGTTACAATACATACCCTTAACTATTTTAAAAAGTTACAATTTTAATCCATGAATTACCAAAACTACTAAATTATATTAAAATATTACTTAGTAAATAATTATTTTAGTACTTTTTAATATATTTTTCTTTAATTATAATCTTATTTAGTCTAGATTTTTCATTTATAATTTTTTTTTTAAAAAAAACTTAATTTTAAAAGGTTTGTGTATGAAAATAGGAACAATTAATGTTTGTGAAGAGGAAAAAATTTTAGGTAAAAAGTTTGTCAATTCTCTATTTCACAAATGAAATGTCCAAAAATTATAAAGAATAAAAATAAAATTTTAAAATATTCATGTATTAAGTAATTTTTAGTAGATTTTAATTTTGTGTTGATGCAAAAATTAAAAATGTAACTTTTTTAAAAAGTTAGGGATGTATATTGCAATGATAGAGTTACAAACTAAAACGACTAGTAAAGAACAATTGAAGGACTAAAAATATATTTTTCCCAAACAAAAAATATTTTCTTTGTAAATAGTTTTTTCTCCAAATTGAGATATTCCACAAAAATTGTCAAATCCCCAAATATAGAACACCATTTAAATTTTACGACATTACATTTAGTAAGTGCAAAAATAGAAATAAATCATTTAATCAACGCATTAAAATATATATATATCTAAATCTGTATATGTATATTCAAACTCGACAATACTTTTTAGACATAAAATTATAATTTTGTAATGTGCAAAGAAAGAAAGAAAAAAAAAATTCCCTTGTATTGGGTATATATGCTATGATTAAATATTTCTTTATGCAGAAAAATTTGTCATATCCAGCCAAACATGCAATTTTGGAAAATATATTTAATTAGATACTATAGCCCAAATGAGTGCATGTAAATATTTAATTTTAATTTTTTATTATTATTATCATCCTACTAAGCATTTGACCCTTAAAAAAAACTAAGCAAAAATAAAAATTAAAATATAAAGGTATCATTTTGCTTAGTTTATTTTTTTCTAAGGGTGAAATGCTTAGTAGGATAATAATAAAAAAAAAATTAAAATATATACCTGGCATCCTAATCAGCAAAAACTTGTTGGTAACCTGCTAAAAATGCTAATTGCACTTTTTTTTTCCAAGTTTATTGGTCAATTTGGAGCTTATTCAAGTTCGATGGCTTAATTATTATCCCAAAATAGTTCAATGGCCTATTTGTACATTTTCTCAATATTTTTTTTATCCTGAAGTGGGGTATTTTTTCACACAAGACATATTTTAAAGAAGTAATATATTTTAGTGAAAATATATATTTTTTTCCGTGAATTTTACAAGTATTACATTATCATTGATTTTTTTTTTTGAACAAATTTTTTTTATTTGATTGTTAAAAATGTAATATTTTCAATAAATTTATAGTATCCGTTAACACAGATATTTTAACTAAAATGCTGGCATATGACTATTGCTTTCACGCTCTATTTCTTATCTCAAAAGGTTAAATTCTCAATTCTAAGGACCCCACAACTGACCCTAACAGAGCATTTGGGAGGATACCATTTCTTTTTATTAGTTTTCTCTCTCTTGTTATTTTCACAAATGTTTTTTAAGACACTGAGAGTTCTTTATATTAAGGAAAATTTATATTTTGTCCTTTAGTTATATTTATGATACATATTTAGTTCCTAAAGTATATGCGTGATTATCTTTTAACCCCCTAAATTATGTTAAAAGTGACGATTTTAGTCTCTTAGGACTATTTTTATTTGCTACCAATATTTCACTTAATAAAATGATTGATTTGATCATCTAGGGACTAGAATTGTCACTTTGCGCATAATTTAGGTGTTAAAAATGTTACGTATATAACTCATTGATAAGTGCTAATTCTTAGTACTTTATGTGCATAATTGATATAAACTCATATGATTTCATGTTAATTGGAAGGTAAGTATGTGCCTATTTGATTCCTTTGTGTCATTTAGGTTATTTGGAGGCATTGGTTGTAACTTCATGTAAATTGGAGCTCAATTGGTTGTGTTTTGAAGTCATCTTGACAGAAAGGCAAGTTCCGGGAGTCATGAGAGGTCAAGAAAATGAAAGAGAGCGAGTGGAAGTATCATGACATGACCCGGGGACCCAAAGGAACAAAGGAGATGAAGAAATATGCATTTTGAAGTAAAAAACATGGGTCACGCTGGTGGTCACGCCGTGATTGCCAGCATGACACCATTTTGCTTTAATTTGTATTTTTTTTCTGTCAGGCGAAGTCTCGGTAATTTGAACATATCTCGAGCTAGGAGTGTCCAAATAACGTGGTTCAAGTGGCATTAGAACGGAAACTCAAAGAGCTACAACTTTCATGAAAACCACAAAGGCTACTTCGAACGTTTACAAGGTGAAAAATGGTTTAGAAACCAGAGATGCTGTGCAGAGTGGGTTGTCACGGTCAAGGTCACGGCGTGAACCCCAGCGTGACTACAAGCCCTGTAGCGAATCTGAGACGGTTATTTTGGGGCAAACTTCGACTTTAAATTGCTGGGATTGGTTGTTTTGATTCATTTTTTGTTCTTGGAGTTCCTTCCTCTAGGTCCTCTTCCATAGAAACTCTCCCAAACACTTATACATTGTAATCAATCAACATCATTGAAGATCTAGATGAAGAATTCAACTTGTAATTGCTTTTCAATCTTCAATTTTCATGATCAAAGCTAAGTGTCATTTCAATTGCAATTTATTTTTCCTTTATAATGCTTCCATTGATTCTTCATATTGGCTATTCAATTGCGACAATGTTTAGCTAATTCTTAGGGAATTAGGATTAGGTTTACTTGATGGGATGCTAGAATGTTTTGATTGTAATTAGGAAATGACTTGATGTATTGACTTGATTCTTGTTGGAAGTGGACTTCGTATAGACTATTGTTTGGTGATGGCCACATCATGGAATAGGTATTGGAGATGTGTAGTTACCAAGAGATTGAGACGACACTGTAGCCTAATCCACTTGCATTTCCCACCTTGCACCGAGAGGTAGAGCTCGGAAGAAGATGTAGTAAAGTTGCTATGGGAGTAGGATTTTACTACTTGATAAGCCAATTAGACCACGAGAGTGGCTTGGCAATGGAAACATCTTCCAAGAAACATGATCAATGCGTACACTACTTCCTATACTTAGGGTCATTCTGTTGCACCCAATCAAGGAACACCTAGTCCTAGTCCCCTCCATTCACTTAATTGCTTCCTTGCAATTACTTGTTGCTTTGATAATGTACTTTGTTTAAGTCTTGAGACCTAGCTTCCTACGGTTCTTACGCACTTGTGTTTAGCCGCGCATTGTTCAATTCTTATTCGCCATCCTTAGAGAACGACATCTCGGGGAAGTTCCATCTTCCTTATATTTTCTTTCCATCCAACATAAATTACAACATTTCAAATGGCGCCGTTGTCGGAGAATAGGCATCAGTTTTGAGTAATGAGTCCATTTGGGTTAACATGATAAAATCATTAAAGTTAGAGAGTCTAACCACCATTATTTACTTGTTGTTTTTGCAAATTACTTTGTTTGTTCTATTTTTATATTTTAAGTTGTTAATTTGTTATCACTCTCACTTGCAACTACTGTTAGTTGCGAAGAACTCTTGTTGTTTCTGTGCTTGTAGGTGAATAGCTAGTTGTATGCAAACCCGTTCTAAAGGGGTACAAGGCTTGCTAGCAATTGACCATGAAATTGACGCAATATTGACAAGAAGAAATGGCTTCACCAAGTAGATCCCGTGAACATCTAGATAGGGTCACAGGTGAGACATTGAGAAGTGCAGGCCTGAGTGAACCTCAGAATCGGACACCACTAAGAGAAGTGAAGGAAAACGAGGAACTTCCTCAACCGGTAGAAAGGGGTCAACAAGAAAGGCTACCGCCCAACCTTAGGCAGTATCAAAAGAGGGATCCCTATTATGAGAAACCAGATGAAAGAACTGAGTATTATGAGAGGAAAGATCAATTTGAGCCAAGAAGGAGAAATGCACCAAGAGATAAACAAAGAAAAGAAAATGTATTCTTAGAATAATTCTAGTATGTACATTTAACTTGTTTTAATAGTATGTTGAAAAAATAAATCAAATTAAGTAAATATTATTACTCTGTATATTTTATTTCTTACCACAAACAAGAAAAGAGTTGCAAAAAATAGAAAAAAAAAATCACAATTCATTTTTGTGTGTACTAATTTAACATATATGTCACACCGTGATCTATTTGTAAAACTTTGAATGTTTTACTAGTTTGATTTTCTACTTCTACCTTAAATTTCTTGAACTTTTCAAGTGCTTCAGCTTTGTACTTCATTAAGTACACAAATTCATACCGTGAAAAATCAACAGTAAAGATAATAATGAAGTAGTGATAATCTCCACGACTCATTTCGATCATTCAATGGATAAACAAATAGAAGAAACAAACGAGAAAAAGGAGATTGATGACCAGACGGCGGGAAGAAAGAAGAAAGAGAAAACCAAAAAGCAATGTGCATTTGATTTGCTAAATTTATATTATATTGTAATAAGGTAGAAATAGAAATTTGGCAATACAATTGTTAATTCACAGAATTGAAAAGGGTGAAAATTACAGAGGAAACTCTCAAGTAATGAAACAATAGAAGATGAGCGTAACGGCGGCGATGATTTAGTAGACACGGCGGCAGAGGGTGATCCCATCTCCGACGGGAAGTTGGCAAATCTCAATTCTTGGGTCAGCAGCCAATGCTTTGTTCAGCTCCAACACGAAATCTCTGTAGTAGCGTACGTACTTCCTCAGCGGCGCATCCGCCGGCGCCACCACCGATCCATTCCACAACGTGTTGTCGTATCCAATCAGTCCACCAACCTTAACCAGATCGATCAGCCTCTTGTGATAGTTCAAGTAGTTGTCCTTGTCGGCATCCACGAAGATAAAATCATACGAGCCCTGGTATTTTCCCTGCAAATTAAAAACCACTCCAGTTTAATGATGATTGTAAATATATATGCTAATTTAGGATGTTGGGAAAATTTAATTTAATGGTGAAACGAACTTACATCTTGGATCATTTGATCAAGAACAGGAAGTGCAGGGCCTTCCTTGAATTCAATCTTGTGAGCTACGCCGGCCTTTTGGATGACCGGGAGACCCAACTCGTAGTTTTCGCGGTTGATATCCATGGCCAAAATCTTGCCGTCATGAGGGAGAGCAAGAGCAGTGGCGAGAAGAGAGTAACCAGTGTAGACGCCAATCTCCATGGTGTTTTTGGCATTGATGAGCTTGAGAAGCATGTTCAAGAACTGGCCTTCATCAGCAGAAGTGGTCATGATGTTCCAAGGGTGATTTGCTGTTATCTCCCGGAGCTCTTTCATGGCCTCTGGCTCTCTTGGGTACACACTAGTTTCAAGAATATACTGGTAAAGAGCATCACTTTGCAAGAGACTCTTGTGTCCAACTTCTTGGTGTCTGCCAGCTTCTCCATTGGTTGCCATTTTCTTTGTTTCTACTTTGATATTTCTAAAGCTTTCTTAATGTGAAGATGGGAATTGGGAAGTATTGGTGTATTACCTGAGTTCATAGAATGATCTCTCTGAACTTTATATAGAGAAGGAAAGTAGGTGGGGTGTTTGGGTACTTGTATTTTTAATTTGTTTGATTGATTGGAGGTTGGTGAGCCTTTCTTTTAATACTCCTTATTCTATAAAATTGAGAAATTTTTTAGTTTTATGGTCAACTTTTACTCACTGACCTACTCAATGCTGACTCCACTATATATTACCGGAAGTTGCTGTGTTTGGCCAGTCCACCAAAATTGACGTTTTCCATATGCTAACATGTGGACTAAAAAACATGCTTAATTTCCAAAAAAAAAAAAAAAAAAACATGCTTAATTGATTCAATAAATTGTGGTGGTTTAATAGTTGGATTTAAATTTCTTTGTAGGCTCTCACCCCGGTTGATAGCATAGTGAAAGAATAAATCACAGTAATTCAGTAGTCCATTAGGTGAGAGAATTAGAGTGCCTACAAAGGGTCCATTATATTGGATGAAACTTTCACAGTGTGTCTGTCAGTAAATATTTATTATAACACTATAAAATACAAATGGGTTATTGACTCAATTAAGCATGTTTTTTTGGCCAACATATACTATCGATTGAGTCCGTCACATATGATCTTTACTAGTGCAGTTTATCTTTTGTGTGTGATTTGTTAACTATTACACCAAAATTGAGTTTACTCAGTACATATTTTCGAATAACAACCGTAAATCTTTCTTGTGGTCCGAAAGATAATTTATCTAATAGCCAAATAGAAATGAGCCACATGATGACAAACCGTAAGCCCAATAGGATGCACAAAACATGACTGCTATTCGTAGGAAAGGGACTTGGGGGTTGGTGGGAAGGAAATTTGGTATTTTTTTAATTTTTTTTTTTGAATAATGGTATTTGGTATTTGGTATTTGGTATACCAAGAATGAGGAGGAACTAGGAAGCTTCATGAAAACGCTGCTTGATGAATTCAATGATGAAAAGAGTTGGTGAGTTTTTTTTTTTTTTTTTAAGAATAATATTATTCTTGTTGAACAAATGTGATTCCTATCGTCAATTTGGTCCCATTGCCGAATGAAGCTAACAAAAGAAATTACACTTGTAGTTTTTCAATAATTTTTAAGTTGTCAATTTGGTTCTTGAATTATTGATAAGTTCTATTAAGTGGAGGAACCAAATTGACAACTTGAATGAAAAATGTCTGGTTATAGTTGTTTGATTAAAAATTTAAGTACCACAGTACATTTTGTAAATTAAGATAATTAAACGATTAGAATTTTTTTTTTTTCCATAAAATTAGGATTGTGTGAACTCTAAAGACAAATATTTTGAGAAAGAGGATTCCTTCCTAACAGACCAGCGTAACAACTAAATAGGAAACTTGAGTAAGAATTAAATAAAAGTTAATTCCAGCAATGGTCCTCCAACTATTGTTATTTTTTAAAATTGTTTCTTGTCTTTTAATTTGGACGAAATAGACCCTTGACTATCAGATTTGTTTCAGCATTGGTCCTTCTGTTAACCATCAGTTTGTTAGGCGTTAGTGAAAGGGATAAAATAGTCATTTCCTTGATTTCTTCTTCACTTCCGTCGTAGCCGAAGCAGAGTCTTCAGAGCCCGATTTCGCATCCTCATCCTCATTTCCATCGTTCCAAATGCTCTGTACAGCTTCGCGGACCTTCTCAATCGTGATACAAGAACTCAAAAACCCTCCGGACCCGCGATCCTCTACGATCAGTCCTAGCAAAAGGTGCTCTGTAAACACCGTTTCTTTCCCCAACGCCTTGGCTTCCTCCTAGGAGGACACCACCACTTTTGACTATTATCAAAATTATTCTTAACGGTCATGTGGTGAACTAAATGGCTAGTCATTCTTGCATAGCATCTTGTTTCTCTTTTGATTGGCATATCTTTTTACCATATGAAATGTTCCTTACCGCAGACTTGGCCAGTGAAAGAACTAGATATAATGATGTCAACACCAGCTGCAATTTCGAATTATCTTTGTACAATTGAAGCTGAGAATCATGGCCGATTTGACTTTATACGTTGTGTGAAACATTTGGTAAATTTTTCTTCCAATAAAAATGCATCATCACTCGCCCATTCGACTTATTTCAAATTCATCATACCTAAATATTAACAATTATTTTATTATAAATAAACACCAGGTTTTTTATGAGGCAGACATGCTCCTTTGTGGCAGTTTCCAAAACCATGTTATTCAACTCTTGAATATGCTTCCTTTTGATGAAAAGCAGTTGTCCCGCTTAAGAAATTATGAAGTTGAGATAGTGACGGCCTCAATTCCCGATTCTCCTCTCGGTTCTAATCAGGAGGACAACAGGGACCTACTAGTAGATTTCAGCAAAGAAGTAGATGATACTCGTGTAATGGACTCAGAAATTGATAGCAAGGTGAGAAAAACATACGAGCGAAGTAAGCAGTACATTTTTGTTGCTGCCACGCTTCCTGTGAATGGAAAGAAAACTGCCGGAGCAGTTTTAAAACATATGTTTCCTGACGCAAGTTGAGTCAATGGAAACTACCTCCATTGCCACAACCCAAGGTGCTTGTTTTTTTTTTTTCCTATATTTTTCTTCTATTTTCTGATCATCTTATAGCATGGGTCAGTGGAAACTACCTCCATTAAATGATGGGTCTGGAATACTTCGCACAATGGTGTGTTTGCAAACATTGTTGATGCAATGGAAGTTGTTGCTAAAGTCTTGACGGGAGCTGGGATTGAATGTTTCTGCTACCATGGTAATAGCTTCTTGGAGGAGCGAACAAAAAATTTAATCAGTTTCCAGCAGAAAGGGGCGTTTTTGTGTGCACCGATGGTTGCATTAAAGTGAAGAAGAAAGCAATCACAAGAAATGACCATTTTAGCCCTTTATTAACGCCTAACAAACTGATTGTTAACGGAAGGACCAATATTGGAACAAATCTGATAGTCAATGGTCTATTTTGTCCAAATTAAAAGACGATGACCAATTGTGAAAAATTATAATAGTCGGAGGACCATTGCTGAAATTAACTCATTAAATAATCACATCTGTTCACTTATAAATAAAGGGATCACATTTAATAATGAGTGGTCACATATTTGAACTTTGGTAGTGGAAGTATTGATCCTTTGAGATGGAATAGATTGAGAAAGTATATAACAGATACTATCTTGTAAAGAATTGAGTGTTAAAAAGAAAAAAGAAAAAAGATCACATTTAATAATGGAGAATAGTGGAAGGACAAATTGTAAATTACTTTTTAAATAAAAAATATTAATAAACCCTACAAATTGTGGATCATAATTTTTAATTACATTCTTTTGTTTTTCTCTCCCACAAAATCAACATATCACAAAAGTTTAACTTGCTAAAATACACTAAATATTTTTCATTTTTTAAGTTATCAAACAACGTTAATTTTCTGAAGAGTTAATTCCAACAATATTCCTCCGACTATAACGATTTTCCAAAATTAGTCCTTGCCTTTTAATTTGGACAAAAAAGACACTTGACTTTCTAAATCGTTCCATTAAAGGTCCTTCCGTCTAATAAACGTTTGTTGGACGTCAGTGTAGGGGGCAATTCTGTATTTTGAGTATATTGCTTTCTTCTTCCTAGTATATCAGTACACTTGGCGTTGCCTGGCTTATTTGACGCAACGAAGCACGAAGAACTCCACTTGGAGAACAATCGCGATCCCAATCCAGCCTCGTTCCACGAAGAATTCCGGCAGGTTGCAGAGTCTGACGTTGTTCGGGATGGTGAGGGGAGTCGTCGTAGCGGCCTTACACATGACGAAGGGGGATGGTCTGTGGGACTTGTTGTCAGCCGATTACTTCTCCGGCCAGGATGCACATTGACAGCCTTCGGTTGAGATTGATGGAGGCACGCCGATGGTGGCCGCTGCGGGTGGAACATTTGTGGGCCGGCTGGCGAGAGTTGGTGGTGGTGGGGATGCGATCTATGGAGCTGAGCCACTGCCCACACTCGTGGCTCAGAGTTCGCAGTTTGTGAGGAACCAAGTATTTGATGGTTGAATTTCATTTGCCTCATCATCATCAACTTCTACTGTTGATTATGTTCAACAACTTTGCTGCGCTTTCTGCTACTTCTTGCATGGTCAGATGGAGTTCATGTGAAATTTGTTCTTCATACTCTGTATCTTTGGCCTGAAGAAGACTGTTTAGTTGTAGATTCATGTCATATCTAGCTTTGCGTGCTAAGTGTTCAATTGTTGTTTCAAATCTGTCATTGCAGCACCTCCACCATTGGATTCCTTGTGCAGAGATAGTTGCAAAAAAGAAAGCTTTTCCAATAAATTAGATTTGATTCCCGCTTCGTCTTTATCTTTATCATGAAGAGACTCCATTGATATTATGTACTCCATCTGATCAATTGTTTTCCTGAGTGAAGTTAAAGCATCACAAGTCACCTCCCTCCCTCACTTTCTCATGTTCTTTTTCTCTGTTGATAATCTGGAAAAACTCAGCCGCAATTTTGGCTACTTTTTGCAAGGTTTGATGGATCTTCTAGGAATTAGATTCTTCTTTGGAGGTGTGTTTGGCTAGAAGGAAGTTGCTTAGTTGTATTTCTAGGTCATGTTCAGCTTTGAGTGCGAAGATTATGATTTTGGTTACCAATTTTTTGATAGCACCACCAGAAATGGAATTCCCCTGTAATAAGCAGAGTCTCGCATAGAAGAAAGCTTTCATAAGACAACAGCTTTGTTGCATATTACACACTGAAATTATATGCAAGCAAGAGTCTCACAAGTGCTGGCTGGCCAATTGTTTTCTCTGTGTCAAATAAGCTAGGCTAGGAGGAAAATGGGAAATTTCTCTGCGTCAAATAAGCTAGGCTAGGAGGAAAATGGGGAAGAAGAAAGCAAGTTAATGAAAAGACTAATTTGCCCCTAAAACTAACGGTTAAGAGATGGATGGATAACGGAAGGACCATTAGTGGAACAAATTAGAAAGTCGAGTGTCTTTTTCGTTCAAATTAAAAGTCAATGACCAATTTTAGAAAATCGTAATAGTCGGGGGACCATTGCTGGAATTAACTCTTTTCTGAAGCTACATAGGTCCTCCTCATTTTTGGTATACCAAATTCACTTCCCACCAACCCCCAAGTCCCTATCATATCCATAGCATTCATGTTTTGTGCACACTAGAAAATGTCAATCTTGGTGGACTGACTAGACACACCAACGTCTGGTAATAGTGGAGTCAACATTGAGTAGGTCAGTGAGTAAAAGTTGACCATAAAACTAAGAAATATCTTCTTTCTTTTTTTTTTTTTTTTTGAGGGGAACTAAGAATTTCTTAATTTTAAAAGAAAGGCTCACCAACTTCCAATTATAAAAATTATAAACATAAATAAATAAATAAATAAATAAATAAATAAAATAAAAAATCATGAGAACCCAAACATTCACCTATTTTCCTTCTCTATATAAAGTTGAGAGAAATCATTCTATGAACACAGTTCAACAATACTTCCCAATTCCCATCTTCACATTAAGAAAGCTTTAGAAATATCAAATTAGAAAGAGAGAAAATGGCAACCAATGAAGAAACTGGCAGACACCAAGAAGTTGGGCACAAGAGTCTCTTGCAAAGTGATGCTCTTTACCAGTATATTCTTGAAACTAGTGTGTACCCAAGAGAGCCAGAAACCATGAAAGAACTCCGGGAGATAACAGCAAATCACCCTTGGAACATCATGACCACTTCTGCTGATGAAGGCCAGTTCTTGAACATGCTTCTCAAGCTCATCGATGCCAAAAACACCATGGAGATTGGCGTCTACACTGGTTACTCTCTTCTCGCCACTGCCCTTGCTCTCCCTCATGACGGCAAGATTTTGGCCATGGATATCAACCGCGAAAACTACGAGTTGGGTCTCCCGGTCATCCAAAAGGCCGGCGTAGCTCACAAGATTGAATTCAAGGAAGGCCCTGCACTTCCTGTTCTTGATCAAATGATCCAAGATGTAAGTTCGTTTCACCATTAAATTAAATTTTCCCAACTTCCTAAATTAGCATATATATTTACAATCATCATTAAACTGGAGTGGTTTTTAATTTGCAGGGAAAATACCAGGGCTCGTATGATTTTATCTTCGTGGATGCCGACAAGGACAACTACTTGAACTATCACAAGAGGCTGATCGATCTGGTTAAGGTTGGTGGACTGATTGGATACGACAACACGTTGTGGAATGGATCGGTGGTGGCGCCGGCGGATGCGCCGCTGAGGAAGTACGTACGCTACTACAGAGATTTCGTGTTGGAGCTGAACAAAGCATTGGCTGATGACCCAAGAATTGAGATTTGCCAACTTCCCGTCGGCGATGGGATCACCCTCTGCCGCCGTCTCTACTAAACCTTTAACTTCATCGTCGCCGTTACGCCCATCTTCTATTATATTGTTTCATTACTTAGTTTCCTCTGTAATTTTCACCCTTTTCAATTCTGTGAATTAACAATTGTATTCCAAAATTCTACTTCAACCTATTTACAATATAATATAAATTTAGCAAATCAAATGCATAATGTTTTTTGGTTTTCTCTTTCTTCATTCTTCCCGCAATCCCGCCTGGTCATCAATCTCCTTTTTCTCTTTTGTTTCTTCTATTTGTTTAATAAATTATTGTTATAAAATAACATACATAAAAGTGCTAATTAATATGACCAGTTTAACATTTAAGAACATAAAATTAATTTGAAACCAAGTACCTTGTGCTGATGGCATTTGAGGTTGACATAATCATGTTGGGCAGATACTATAGATTGAGTTAGTCACAAAAAAAAAATAATAATAATAATAATAATAATAATTTATTATTTATTGATAATTACTCTGTGCATATGAATAAGAAAATATATTTTTTTAATAATTATTCTTGATAATAGTAAAAATACAAATTAAAGAACAATTAATAAAACAATATTTTTTTACTATTTTTTATAAATAAACACATTAGAAGTTAAAATAAAATAAAATTATGTGAGTTAAAATAAACAAAACTCAAAATTTAAAGGTAAATGATTCAACAATTTGAAAAGAGATATAACAGTCCATTTAGTGAGAATGAGGAAATTAGAAAGGAAAAAAATTATAATTTCAGAGGAATTTAAATTATAATTAAAAAAAAAATCAGCATTAACACAAGTTTGCCAAGTGTACAATCCTGAAGATGAGTATTCAGAGCAAGCCCAACAAATGAAACAATCACTTCAGACAACCAAAAACCAAAGAAAATTTCTTAGTTGCATGTTCTTTTTTAAGAAATGAGCTTCCATTCTGGATTTGATTTGGTCAAAGAATGTAATACAACTTCTGCAGGCTCTAATAAGAAGACCCAGTAAAATGGATTTAAACTAAGAACCTGAATTCTATTTTCCCGTTTGGTGATTACACTCAGGCACTGAGGGGCTTAGTCAAAAAATATCCTTATGGTTAAACTACAAGCTGCCAATAGTCTCCGGCAACAAGTTGATGAGAATCACAAAACCAATCATTAATCAATGAATTGAATGCTGAATTATGTATGTTTCCTAGCACGACCGCTGGAAGGTGCAGCGTCATCTTTCTTGGAGCTCGATGCCTCGGGTTTCTTTGCCCAGGCAGGAGCTCTATCTGGATCATAACGATAATCATAAAACAGTTCTTCTCCGGCAGAGATACGCTCATTTGCAAATATACCAACCCTATGATCTCCGGCCACCATGAGGACCTATCCAAGATGACCCATAAGGTGTTACCAAAATGCCACGATGACGTGCAGAGTTCTCAAGCATGTAGATTTGAGTAGTTACCTTTGCATAACAATTTGGATTGGGAGAATGGTTGGCAAACTTCAATTTGTCACCTTTTCGGAAAGCATCAAGCACAAACTACACAATTAAAAAAAAAAAAAAAAGGGTTAGTAAACAAGGTCGGTGAAGTGTAGGTTTGAAAATCTGGCAAAGCATTTATCATGCCTGATTATTTAGATTGAAGAGGAACGAAGAATTTTCACGATCATAGATCTTTCCACGCTTATCAGCTTCCCGGTGAGAAATTAATTCACCAGTGTACTCCCCAAGGTACTCATGCTTGCTAACGCTATTCTGTGGGTAGGCAGAATTGAAGAAACATGAATCTAAAATGCAACAATTTAAGCTTAAAAAAGAGCATACTCAAATATGTACCTTTATGAAAGCTCCCCAACCAGATACATCAGATCTTCCAAGAAGAATCTGTACATTAAACAAAAATTTTTAAAGAAAAACAAAATACAAAAGATGAGGAATGTAAATTGCAGGATTCGTCCTACACATCCACAGAGAAAATGAAAGGAATAGTAATTCAAATATCAAGAATAGTTACCCTTTGCTGTTGTTTGAGAAGTAACTTCATATTCCGACATTCATAATTATCACCCCTTTGTAAAGGAATCCCAAGAGACCCATCACCACAGCTACACAGCAAAAACAAACAGTATATTTAGTTTTATAAAAACAACATGAACAAAAAGGCACTCGATCAAAAGGTTGGAGCAACTATAGAACAAAATATAAAACCCAGCTAATACTTAAGAGACCTTTGATGTTGTATTTTATTGCCACAATTATTAGGCATTAAATATGGACAAGGGTTTTCTTAACTTCATTTCTGTGGCTTCTGAAGTTGAATGAAAAAAGGTAAATTTGTTTCGTCCATTCTGAGGGAAAAAACTTTTATATTAAAAAATAAAAGGTCAGCTCAAGGATGCAATTTTTAGTATGTTGCTAACACATGCCACCAGCTTTAGAAAGCAAGTACTCCAGCAGAGGTTAAACAGCTATACCCAATCCAGCAATTTCGGCAAACATCAGGATCGCATTCCCTGCCTGCAGCAAAACAAGGACATTGACGACTTCGACACTGACTTTTGGCACAGTGACAACCTCTGAATCGATTCTTGCAAGTCTTTGGACATCTACACATAGGAGTAATGAAGCAATTGAGCAGCATTAATCGATGCTATATAGGAGGGAAATTTAAATAAATAAATAAAACACATATATGATGCTTGGCTTGGGCTTGGACATGGACTCAAACTTTACCGGGAGAAATCTTGGTCTAAAATTGCGGATCACAAATATTTCACCATCTAGAAAGGTATATAACATACCTACAGTACTTTTTGTAGATGGGTGCTATTTACAATATAAGGACACTCAACTGATGTAGTCTTGGGCTTGGGCTAGGACTACTCCAAAATATTTTAGGATCTAGAAAAGAACAGTAACTTACCCACAGTATTTTTCGCAGCAGGTACCATTTACAATACAAGGACACTCCTTTCCACAGGGAGATTGACAACCACAAGGATTATACTGCCGACAAGGCTCATCCTTCTTCTCAGATATTCGCTTCCTAATTGCATGGTATCCTGCTGATTTCCATGTGTATTTTAAACGACGGACTCTACCTCTCCTACGCAAAAATCTTGATCGTCTTCGTGCTTCACTACCCTAGGATAAGTTATCAAAATAAAATTAACATGAGCAAGTATAATAAACAACCCCCCCCCCCCCCCCCCAAAAAAAAATCTAAGCCAAAAGAGAAATAAAAGCAGCAAACAGATTAAATTAAGAGTCTGTTTGGAAATCCAGATGATGATTTCTGGAAAATGAATTCATTTTCTGGTATTTGGCAAAAAGTTAGAAAACTATCTTTTTTATTTGGTTCATTTTATGATAAATAAACAGAAGTTTATTACAAAGTTATTTCTTATAAAATATTAAGAATTTTAAATTGAAAATGTATTAACTCCGAACTAAAGAAATTGAAAAAAAATTGGTAAAATCTTTTTTTTTTTATTTTTTGGTTGTGGGTCAAGCTTGGCAAGATTTTGTAACTATTTGGCCCAGCCAGAATTTTAACTGGGTATATGGAAAGCCGGCCTGCTCATTTGACACCACTCGGAGAGAGAGAGAGGGAGAGCCAACCGTGAGAACATTTTCCTTCAAAAATGAGTTTTTTCCTTTGACCAAAAGGGGTATTTTCCTCTAATTTCATTTTTCCTTGGATAGCCAAACACCAGAAAATGACTTCCAAACGGACCCTAAACCAATAGAAAATACTGACCACAATTTCATCGCCCTTGGAGCCACCTTCAAGCATGCAGTCTACTCCATCACCTATTCGAGTGGATAGCTTATTCTCAGAGTGATTCATATACTGGAAAACCTCCAAGCATGTCTTCTGACCATTCATGAGATTGCGAGCAATCAAACAGCTGTACAACAAAGAGAGAGTTCTTGCAAGATGATTGACAAGAAACAAATTGACGAAACACACAACTCTATAGCTACTTCTACCATCATAGGGCACCACTAGCATAGGTAAAAACATACTGAATGAAACGGAAGCAACATCATATTATATTAATTTATATCATTATATTAAAATAAATTCACGGTGAAAACTCAAGTAAAAATGCATCAGGTTAGAAATGTCAGATAAACAATTTGCAAGTCCAATAAAACGCATAGAAATATGGGCTTGACAAACTACAGTGTCATTTTACTGCAATTATAATATAAATGAGTTAATAAAAACATTTCCAACCAAGTGCAAAACAAATCAAAAGAGCCCAGGAATAATTTAACCATCTCTGATAACAGAAACAAGTGTGCACTGGCCACAAATGAGTAAAAACATGGGAATTAGGAACCATAACTTCAAGTATACTAACCTGCTTCTACCAAACATCTCCAAGCCCTTTTCAAAGAGAGCCTTCTCAATTGGTCTCCAAGATATATCTTCATTTACTTCTTTCTTCAAAATAATCTCATTTACAGATTCATCTTCCATCTGAATTTCATTGTTTGTCACTGGTCGGTCACTTATAACATCATTTTGGGTTGAAAAAAGTGCCTCACAATGGGAAGATTTGTTAGCATCCATAAGTGGAGATACTTTCCTCCTAGACTTTCTACTACTGTTAGATTGCTCTTTTTGTGAGGAAGAACTAATGTTTTCATTGTCTTTGAGTGAACGATGGCTCGAACTTTTTGAACTTCCGCTTGCAACAGCAACAGCATCAGACTCAGAAGCTGTTGATTTCTTTTGCCTCTTTCTTATGGCAAGAATAACTTTCTCTGCAATACGCTTACTGTTTCTTTTATTATTTCCACCTTTACTTTCTTTACCTCTACATGGTGATGCAGAACGGTGCACAGAAGTGACATCACTTATAGGCCTAGTCTCTGAGTCACTACTTTCAGATGTGTTTTTGGCAGTAGATGAAGCACTTTCACTAGGGGAAGATTTTGATCTTTTCTCCACATGCTTCCTCACAGGCAACTGAACAGTAGCACCATCAGATGATGGGACAGGCTTATCTTCGTGACTACATAGATGCAAAGGGGTCATTTTGGAGTTACCTTCTGGTTTTATGACCTGAAATTAATTGTGATCCTTGTTACAATTGCTAGCAATGAAAAAAAAGCAAAGAAAGGAAGTACATATCTAATGAAGTGGCAAGGAATTGTATATGTTAAGCTGAAAAAGCTGAGGTCTGAAAAATGCTAAACAAATTATAAAAATCAGGTTGGGAAGATGAGAGCAAAAGTAATATACCCCACGATAACAATTAGGGCCACAAGGTTCCTTTTCTACATCAGCTCCAAACAACAGAGGTGGTTTTTCAGCCTAA
This sequence comes from Ipomoea nil, assembly GCF_001879475.1. Taxonomy (NCBI): domain Eukaryota; kingdom Viridiplantae; phylum Streptophyta; class Magnoliopsida; order Solanales; family Convolvulaceae; genus Ipomoea; species Ipomoea nil. Next base: position 3,487,035 of record NW_017617233.1, on the reverse strand, counting down.
AATATAAAGAAGGCACCATGAGTACCTGCAACTTATACAATTACAGCTCTAAACACTCAACTCACCGGAAAGATAAGATCCTGTGAACATCCATGTAATCTACAATCAAAGACCTTAAAGCCAAAAAGAAAACAAACTATATTTAGCATACAGATTTATCCAATGCATATAGTAAAGGAAGTTTAAATACGTGTTGCTTACCAGGCATCGACGGCAGAATAGATTGTCAAATGAATCCATAGCTGCATCAAGATCTTTGTCAAGATACAAATTTATAGTGCCTTCAGCGTTATCATTCTTAGAAACAGCATTTTCTTCCTTGATAAGATCTTCATATCTGGCCTGTATAAGACGTGTGATGGTGGTTTATATCTGTAAAGCCAGCAAAAACCAAATGGGAAACAGCTGGACCAAAGTTCACACTATGACCAGTTTTTTATCAGAAAATGTTAAGATTAAATAAGCATTACAAAATCAACACCGACATCAATTAGAGGGCATACCTTCACTTCACAGGGCTTTCTAGAAAAGCACTGAGCCAGCAAATCCAGCACCATATCAGACAAGCCAACCTCTTTGATAGTCATTCTAATGAAAACAAAAGATAAAGCAAGATAGTATTATAGTGAGCATTTCTATCGATGCATTTCCACTTAAGTCACAACAACAAAATGTGCAGAAATTTTAGTTTCACTAAACGATAACACCATTTTCTTTCATGAGAAGGAAACTTCAAACAAAACAGGATTCTAATGTAGCACACACAGAAAACAGATCAAACGTGCAGGGATTCAATAACAAGCCTGGTAGGGAAATTGTACAAACCGCAAAATATAGTCTTCAGACTCTACAAAGTCCTTTTTTTCTTCATCCTCGTCAATTACTTCTTCATCACTGTCACTACAAATTAGAGTTTCTCCGCCATTCTCGTCATAATAGATTCGTCTTCGACCTACTACAGACTGATCTTCAGTCATCCTTTGGTTTCTGCACAATTTTATGTAGGATGAAAATTCTTTTAACAATCCCAATAACACAATACAATATGTATGAACACAGAATTAAATGCAAGGTTAAAGGACTACACTTGTGTCATAAAATGTCTCATAATCTATTAATGCAGGAATAATAACAGCACATATGCTCAATGACAGACACAAATACTTCTATAATTTAGCTCATTTTAACAACAAATATCTGCCTTACTATACAAAGCATTGCATTCTCTTTCCCTATAAAAAGCATGGTTGGGGAAAAAAGAGTGGGCATCATGAAACAGAATGTTGGAAACAAACAAGGATCAAAAGTCTCAATTTTAAGGGCATTGACTGTTAAACAAGCACTTATCATGTTTGATAGGAGCTAAAATACAGAGACTAGAGTTACTAGTAGTTGGACTGAGGAAAAAAAAACAGCATTCAACCCACCTATCCAAAAATATCCAAGTAGTATAAGGAGGTAGTCTTTTCTCTTCTGGAATTTTAATTGGGCGAACAGCATTCTTTACTGCAATGCTAGATCCTAAAAGAATTGCAGAAGCATAACCATCTTCCTTAGAGCTACTGCTGTCATCATCTCCATTACAAGTATCAATGCCATTTTGCATATCAATAGCATCCTTCTGCCTCTTTGACAGTAGATCAATGCTTCCATCTACACCATGAATCTTAAGATTTATCCTTTCTGTTGACATTTCATAAAGCTCTTTTGTTACATCAACAAGCTTCTGTGTATTTTCCTGAATCCTTTTCTGTGAGAAGGTACAAAAACTCAAAATTTGTAAAGTTTTTATCAGACTACCTAAATCAATATTCAAAGGCAGTCATGGAGAAAAATGTACCTTTATATACAAATCACGTTCCAAGGAAACCTTTCTCTTCAAGCAATCGATAACAACAGATATTTCACTTGATACTGGACATGCATCTTGCATTGCCACAATCTATTAAAAGCATCATAACTCTAAGAACTATTAAAATTGATAGATATTCCCAAACAATGTTTAAAAGAAACAAGACAAGTAATCAATGGTGAGATACTAGAAGGTTCCACATGAAAAATACTTACAAGGAGGTTATTTGTGCTGTTTTTCCAAACAAAAAGTGCAAGACAACAACACCATTTAAGATCCATTAACTTGAAATAAAATAGTGTACTTAATATTGTAAAAGATACATCAGAACTACATAATTCAGCCTCCAATGGGATTGATATATTTTTTAAGTAAACTATAAATGGATCACCACTTTTCAGTATTTGAAGCTGTTCACTCAACACATTGGTGTAAAATAAATATCAATTTCAATACATGTTGTAAGCATTTCAAGCTTAATTTTCGTTTCAATTAGCAACAAATACTCAAATAAATTCCACTTTTGGTCCTTTCAAGTATGGCACAATTCCACTTTTCAACCCTCATGACACATTAGGACCTAACTTGCAAAATTATTCTGTTTTCTGTCCAAATTCAGACCACGAGTGGACCAATTTGGGACTAAATGTGAATATTTTTTTTTGCAAGTTGAGGCCCAAATGTGTCATAAAGGACCAAAAGTATAATTTATTACTCAAAATATTACAACTTTGCAATGAAAAAAAAAAAAAACCATGGACGTGATGTTCCCACATTATGCAAACATGTTTGAGGACCAATAAAATTCCCTAACCAGAGAAACTTTAAGTGGTAATGGTTTGAAATGAATGGTATCTGCTATCGAGTTAAATTGATTTTCTGGAGGTAAGGAACCTCATATAATCTCTGTCAGTTGATCAGATAATAAAAGGGAAAACTTTAAGCCCAAGGCTTAAAATAAAGATATGTTAGCTCAATAGCTCCCTGGTGATACAATGCAGCTGCCTACCAAGTACCAACTCTCAAGACTACAGAAGTCAACAAGAAAAAAAGCCTAAAATTTCCCAATAAAAAAGTAAAAAAAAAAACGTAAACAATAGGATTATCGCAAGGCAACGGAAATCGAGAATGCAGACGCAAAAAAAGATAAAGACTTTGAGATCGAGCTAGCTAAACGCGATACCTGAAGATCGTTTGAAGGGTCCGATTCGGACGAGGAGGGAGTATTATCGGGCGCCGACATTGCCGGTGGCGAAGCTGGTGACGCGAGGTGAAGCTCGATCCGGCAATGGAGCTCCGAATGAAGATTGGATTCATACAAAACCCGGGACGATAGGGAGGGAAATTTGAAGCGACGGGGCGGAAATGAAACCCTAGATTGGGAGTAGATAGATGGAGAAGCCTATAGGAGGAACAGATTTTACTAGTAGTTTTAATTTTTCTTGGCGGCCGTTTGGTGCTGACGAGGATGCAAGTAATTATTGTTTTTATTATTTTATTTTATTTTATGGGAAAAATAAAAAAGAAAAAAAAAAACAACGTAGAACAGATTACAGTGGGGGATGAAAAAGAGACGAAATAATAATATTTAATATTTAATTTAATAATATTGTTAAGTGTGAAGGGCAGGCCAAAGCTTGGGATGAGAATTTGGGGGGAAACTTACATCTCCACTCATTATTTTGAATTTGTACCCAACGCGTCAGTTTTTGTGCTGTTTGTGGACCAAGTTTCCAAAATAAACATTAATTTTAGTAAGCAATATTTTTAAAATAAAAAATCTTATTTCTCAATTAGTGATTAATAATAAATGAGTGATTTTGGTTGAGATTGCATTAGTTGTTTGTAGAATGTGTTTGCGTGTTTGGTACAATTATGGCCTGTTTGGTTGAGTGTAATTTGGCTGTAGTTAAATTGCAGTTCAGTGGAAGCTACAATTATGCCGTTTGGTTGGAGGGAATTCCCTCATTTTGCTGAATTGCAATTCATGGGCACCCCCCTATGAATTGCAATTCCATGGTTGTGGGAAAAGAAAAAATGGATGAAATGACAAAAGTATCATTAATTATTACTACTATTATTATTACACAATGACATTTTAGTCTTTATATCACTTCTTTCATTCCCTACCCAATAATTCTATTCATCACTACCAAACAATGTAATTTGAATTCCTACTTTATTCACACCTTATTTTTTTCCCACCGAATTGCAATTCCTTAACACCCTAATTCCTTACTCCCAACCAAACGCTCTGTTAATTCTTTTTACTTTTATTTATAGTTAAAATGTAAGAAATTTTATAACGATATGAATATATTTTCATATAACAATTAACAAATAACAAATGTCATAATAATTATAATTACTTAGAAAATATAAATCATTCATATATTGAGTTAATCAACGATTTGGTCCCTCAATTATTGCCAAACTGTGAATGTAGTCCTCTAATTCCTTAATCATCGATTTAGTCCCCGAAAATAATTCTTTTTAGTCATTTTAGTCCCTCCGTCCGTTTTCAGGCAACACTCCGATTAGACCTCCGATTTACCAGGGTCAATTTTGTCATTTCATTTCATTTGAGTTCGGCATCTTTCTCTTCCATGGAACCACACTCCGGCAACCATTTCTCAATTGCATCTTCTCCAAATGCTTGGCCTACAAACCCAACACTCATCATTCTCTGGCACCATTTCTCTTTACACTCATTCATTTCTCCCACATTTGTCAATGCCTTTGCTGCTTCTCCTTCCATCATATATAGTGTAGGGATGGAATCCATGAAGGCCGCCGTGGACCGCCAGTGGCCACCGGAGATTCCGCTCGGGGAGGTGCACAAGAAGCTGATTAAAGGGCTGAGCGGCTGCGAAATGGCGCGGTTCAAGTTCAGAAATGGCTGCATAACATTCTACATCTACGCCGTGAGGAGAGCCGGAAACTTGGGATTCTCTCACGCCTACGATCTGAGAACGATTTTACAGTCGACTGTGGAGCTCAAAGATTTCTTGGATCACACGGCGATGTTGGCGGTGCCGAACCAGATAAGCATCCACTGCGCCGCTCCGCCGCCGCCCGTCGCCATGGCTCACTAGCCATATCTTCTTCTTACTCAATATTTTCCTTCTCACTAGCCCGTCGGCATCTTTCTCTTCCATGGAACCACACTCCGACAACCACGCTCGCGCTGTGTCGATTGCATCTTCTCCAAATGCTTGGCCTATAAACCAAACACTCATCATTCTCTGGCACCATTTCTCTTTACACTCATTCATTTCTCCCACATTTGTCAATGTCTTTGCTGCTTCTCCTTCCATCCACAAGTACTCCACCCTCCTGGAGAATCCATTGGCGAAGTCCCCGCAATGGCTGTAGCTACAATCTGCATTGTTCTCGCTCAAAACCACGCCTTTTGGACCCAAACTCCTCAGCCCTCTCAAGAACTCCGACCTGTCATCTGGGGAGTGGTGGCTCAGGTTGTGGAGCCTGAACTGGGCAGAAATGATCAAGATCTCATCTGGGGAGGAGTTTATGGTCTGGGAATTTAGGTTCTGAAGTGGGAAACTTTCAAGCTTGTTGATCTGCAGGTTGATGTTAATCCTCTTTGCATAACCAAGAAGGTATTTGGAGAAGTCATAGCCTGGTGGAGAAACTATAAATGGTGTACTTGTGAAGTGGTGATTGTCGATGACTGTGAGCCTGACAAGCGACGGAGGCCCTCCCGACCGGCGAGTTAGCTCCTCCAAAAGCGTCGGTGTGGGTTAAGCAAGTACGAAGTGAATAAACAAATGAAATGACAAAATTGACCTTGGTAAATCGGAGGTCTAATCGAAGTGTTGCCGGAGAACGGACGGAGGGACTAAAATGACTAAAAAGAATTATTTTCAGAGACTAAATCGATGATTAAGGAATTAGAGGACTACATTCACAGTTTGGCAATAATTGAGGGACCAAATCGTTGATTAACTCTTCATATATTTAAATGTTCAACAAATATACCGTTCTAGCTTACCTTTATTCCTAGCCATATACGTGTCTCCCGCTACTTAGATGCTAGCAATCTTCACACAGGTAAATAGAACATTCTATATTTTATTACATGAGATATTGAAGGACTTTCACAATAAATAGACCCTGAGTCCCACGACACCATCAATCTCCATGTCGGAATTGCTAGAGATTGGGAGGGAGTGGGTTTTTTTATTGCGTAAAATATTATAAAGAAAGTCATAAATAAAGCACAAACTAATCTCAAAATTTTGTGTAAATGTTTTTACATATAAACAATCATGTTAACATTTTCTTCATATTAAAAAAACTAGTTTTTCTCCCGACATAAAAAATATCATGTGAAATGCAATTGTTATACCATGGATCAGGGTCTAGGTAGATCCTAGTCTTAAATTGTATGTTTTTAGTATTATAATTGTGAACATTTAAAATATAAACTATATTTTTAAAATTTGAGAATTTGCGAATACAATACAAGATTATCATAAATTGTGAATTTTTAAAAGATAAAGAAAAAATTTCAATTTTGGTCATCTGACTATAGGGATTTTGTTAATTTTAGCACTTGACTTTTAAAAGTGTCAAATTAGTATCTTGACTATGCAATTTTTATCAATTTTGGTCACTCCGATCAAATTGTCGGCCAAATTTCGCCGGAAAATTTTAACAGTTAAAATAATTAGGATATTTTAGTCATTTCATATCTCTTTCATTTTTCTCCGGCGAATTCATCTTTTCGAGCGAATCCGAGGATGAGGTGCGATGCGATGCTTTCAACATTATCCAAAAAGAAAAGCTCCCCTTACACAAACGGCCATATGTTTTCAACCGAAATTTTGGCCATATGAACCCTAATAAATCGCTGGCGACGGCTTTGACGAATGAGTTTAAGTCTGCTTTGGAAGGTGTGCTGCTGCGACAGATTCGCCGGAAAAAATGAATTCGTCGGAGAAGAAGGAAGAGATGTGAAATGACTAAAATACCCTCATTATTTTAACTGTTAAAATTTTTTGACGAAATTTGACCGGCAATTTTGACCGGAGTGACCAAAATTGATAAAAGTTACATAGTCAAGATACTAAATTGACACATTTAAAAGTCAGGTGCTGAAATTAACAAAGACCCTATAATCATATGGCCAAAATTAAAATTTTCTCAAAGATAAATTATGAACATTTAGTATGTAAATTATGTATCTGTAAACTCGAAGATTTTCATCTAAAAAAGAAAAGAAAATAAAATTATAAAGCACGCTTAACAAAATTGAGGCCCATTTCGAATTCGAATACAGCCCGGCCCATGATATGTTATTCATAAATCATTGAGAGAGAAATCATCAAATCATAACGAGTCTATGCTGTGACGCTGTGTGCAGTTCCTATCTTCACAACATAACTTATAGATATGAAAACGTGCGGCGGAGCGGTGATCGGAGGTTCACGCGCCGCCGGCTTTCCCGCTACTCTTTATAGTCGCTGCAGAACTGCATTCAGATGCTACTCTTCTTCTCCTGGTACTGAAACTTCTCAGTCGCTAATACTATAAATAATACTTTTTTTTTTGTTGGGTACATTATGTCTCGGTTCTCATTTCTGTAGCATTCCTTTTCCATTTCAGTTCTTACAGATGCATATATGCATATGTTTGTGTGTGGTGTGTATATATATAGTGGCATTCCAAAATTTTTGCTTGTTACATTGGAATGATCTGCATTTAATAGTTCAAAAGTTTCCCGCTTTTGTTCTGAAATTTTGGCATCAAATTAATCTTGCTATACTTAGAGATTAGGGATTAGGGATTCCACAGAATTCTGTTAGCTCTGATGTTATTAAATAGATGCATAAACACGCACACACATCTATGTTGGTGTACAAAGGTATTTTCTTGCCAGGCGTGCAATTAATTTAATTTTGTGGATACTGGGCACCAGAGTCCAGAGCAGACAGTGAAATGTGAATATTTGGTGGTGACTGGTGAGATTAAAGGGGGGGAAAGAAAGAACTAAAAATCTGTCTTTGCTTACTCCTGTAGCTGTGACTAGGGTCTAGTGAAATGTGGATGTTGAATTAAATGGTTTTAGTGCTGGAACACAGATCATGTATCTTTCATCAAAGATGTCGCTGCAACTCAACCTCCAGAGCATTTGAATGGTCTTCTTAACATGCTTCAGATGAAAGGTGAGACATTGGTCAAGACCTTAGCCATTTCCTTTGAGACTGCTTGGATCTGCCATTCTTTTTTTTGTTGGCAGTATTAAGATTTAAGATCAGGGTGTTGCTTCACTTGACAGGTGAGCAGATAATTTCTCCTGGTACCAAGCAGGGATTGATTCCTCTCGCTATTCCTCTATCCAAAAAGAGCTCAGGTCTGGCATGAGTGCACAACCATTGTGTAAAATCAAAGCCTCTGATATCTGTATTTATGGCAATTGTTTTTTACATTAGGTACTGTAACTGCATTACTGCGATGGCCTACTGCTCCACCTGGGTAATGTGATGTGCCAAACTGCTGAAAACCTTTTGACATGATTTGGCTGGTTCTTATTATTTTTTAAAGAATTATTGTGATGTCCACAGGATGGAGATGCCGGTAGTGGAGGTTCGGAAGTATGGAGTTTGGCTTTTAGCCAAGAATGTAAGCTAATTTGAGTATGTGATGCACACAAGACTTTGCTCAAAGGTTTTTTCTGCAAGAAATGACACTTATTTTCACTTACCATTTAATCGAACCATAGGTAGATCAATACATTCACAGAATTTTGGTGGAAGAAGATGCTAGTTCTCCAGAAAAGAGTGATGCCTTGTTTCATGCTTCAGCTGGTGCTGGAGAGAAACTTTATAAAAAGGGTGATTTTGCTGCGTCTCAAGTTTCAAGCTTAGATATCTATCTTTTGAAGAAGGTAGTTGAAGGCTGTGGTTTCATACAGTCTGACTCTTCTAAGTATCCTGCTCATTGAAAATTTTGTGCTTTATAGGTTGGCTTGTTTCCAGATGTAATAGAGCAGAAAATTAAGCAGCATTTTGACAAGGGGGATGACGTAAGATATATTTGAATTACTTTCCATGCAATACAGATTTTATGACATTGTTGGTGATGTATGCATGGTGATGGAAGATTTCAGCTCTAGTGACCGGTGAATTCTACACTAGGAAGGAACATTTTCCTGGTTTTGGCAGGCCTTTTGTATTCAATGCGGAAGTTTTGTTGAGGTCATTATATCTAATCATTTGCTTTTCTCAAGATTTCTGTTCTGCTGACCAACAATTTCCAACATTTTGTATATTATCCCCATTTCATTTATATAGGGTTGGGCGTAATGTGGAAGCTAAAGATGCAGCTAGGGGTGCTTTAAAATCACCATGGTGGACTTTGGGTTGTGAATACCAGGTCTGCCTCCTGAGTGAGTAATGAATATAGTCTTCTTAGCATGCTCTCTGTCTGATAATTCTACAATTTTTTGATTGAATTCTATGCAGAAAGTGGCAAATATGGCTCAATGGGAAGATGAACAGATTGAATTTGTCAAAGAGAAAGTGACTCAGGAGGGTAGACAAGAAGATCTAAAGAAAGGAAAAGATCCCGCTCAGGTTTATAACCCCTTTACCAGAATTTTGATTTTGTCCTATTGTCAATTTCAAAATAAATTTCAAACATCTATAGGAGGAAATTCCCTGCAGTACTCACAAAAATATCTAACAAATAAGGCAAAAAGATAAGGGAAAACCCAAAAAGAAAGGCAAATATGTTTCCCTCACTTTATATATATATATGATGTAGATTGCATTGGATGAAGCTGCATTCCTGTTGGATTTAGCTTCTATTGATGGTAAATGGGATGACTATTTGGAGAGAATTGCTGAATGTTACAAGGACGCTGGGCTTCATGACATTGCCAGTTTTGTAGTTTATAGGGACTGAATGCCAATTATCATGTGGAATACAATCAATTCTCATTATAGATTGTTTTGGAAACATAATATACTTTCCAATTTTTTGTACTTTCTCTTACCGGGATCATCATTATCGTGCTTCACCCTACAAACGGGGGAAAAGAAAAACACCAGGAGAACAAAATTTTTAATCTGCTTCGTGAAAGCTTTAAATGCCTTCACGTTCATTTTTGTGATTTTCACTTAAATTTCAATCTTAAAGACAAGAGTATGTTGCAATTGAAAGGTTTTAGTTGCAAGTGATCGTAGGGTGTTGAACTAGTTTCTTATATGATAAATTTTAATTTCTTTCCTAACGTAGGGTTAGTATATCAAAATCACGACTAAATTGATTAATTTAATTTGATAACCAAAAAAATTTGAATTTGGCTTTCTAAAAGAATTATGTAACCTCATTTACCATATTTCATATTTTGCCACTCAGCAGCACTCATATGTTGCTGGTTTACTATATTTTGCCACTGAGCAGCCCTCATATGCTGTTGGTTTATCATCTTTTGCCACTCAGCAATCCTCATATGCTGCTGGTTTACTATCTTTTGCCACTCAGTAGCCCTTATATGCTGCTGGTTTACCATCTTTTGCCACTCAGTAGCCCTCATATGCTGCTTGTTTACCATCTTTTGCTACTCAGCAGCCCTCTTATGTTGTTGGTTTACCATCTTTTGCCACTCAGCAACCCTCTTATGCTGCTGTTGTACCATCTTTTGCATAGGCGGAGTAGCGGCACGCGGCGGTGGCATAGGGGGAGTAGCATTGGCACGCGGTGGTGGCATACGCGGAGTAGCAGCGGCACGCGGTGGCATAGGAGAAGTAGCAGCGGCACGCGGTGGCATAGGCGGAGTAGCAGCGGCACGCGGCGGTGGCATAGGCAGAGTAGCAGCGGCACGTCTTTTAGGGCAAATTATGCCCTGGACCCGTGTCCACAATGCATTGTGGACACGGGTCCAAAACGACGTCGTTTTTAAGAAAAACGCGTCATTCCAGTTAATTTTTTTTTTTTTTGATTTTGTCTCGCCGTTAACAGCGTTAATGGCGTTATTCGTTTGTGCCATTATGAATGTACAATTATGACATTATGAATGTACAGTTATGGCATTATGAATGTAAGTTATAAAATTATAAACACAGAATTCTGACATTACTAACTTACAATTATGAACATATAGTGATAAAATTATGAACATAGAGCTCTAAAATTGTGAACATGGAGCTTCAAAAATTATGATTTTACAGTTATTGAATTATGAATGTACAGTTACGGAAGTATGAATGTATAGTTATGCAATTATGAATGTACAGTTATGCAATTATGAATATACAGTTATGGAATTATGAACATAGAGCTCTGACATTATGAACATATAGTGATAAAATTATGAACATAGAGTTCTAAAATTGTGAACATAGAGCTTCGAAAATTATGAAGTTACAGTTATTGAATTATGAATGTACAGTTACGAAATTATGAATATACAGTTATGGAAGTATGAATGTACAGTTATTGAATTATGAACATAGAGCTCTGACATTATGAACATATAGTAATAAAATTATGAACATATACTCCTATAACTATAACGAATCTGAAATTAAAAAAAAGAAAAAAGAAAAAAAAGAAAAAAAAAAGATTAACATACATGGAAGCTAATTCCTCTTCCTGTTTTCTCTTATGTTTCGCGCGAATTTCTGCGGCCCTCGCCAGGAGCAGATCGTCATACTGTTTTCTAGCCTTCTCATCCTTAAGAATATCATATGAGGCCTTCAGCTTTTGGAAGTATATTTTTGCATTTGGATCGTCAGGTCTTTTGTCTGGATGTAACTCCAAAGCTTTTCGACGGTAAGCTTTAGCTATCTCTTTATCAGAAAGTCGGGCTCCTTCTTCGCCGGAGGGTAAGCCTAAAATGGCATAATGATCGGAATCCATAATTTCTCTACGGTTGATTTAACACTACTATTGTTGGGAAAAATCTCAGACAATGAAAATCACAAACTGAATGAATATATATTACTGAATGAATGCAAAAGTAAAGGAAATTGATTTCCTTTTCTCCTTAGCCGACCCAACAAACAAAGGAAATTACTCTCCTTATTACTGCTGCCAATCCCAACTTTATTTGTTTCCTAATCTCTAATAACATTACATATATAAATAACAGATGAAACCAAAGAAGAACATGGTTTCCTTTACATTCTGCCGCCACACTTCTCTATATTATATATATAAATATAAATATATAATAATAACAATAATTAATTAGGGCTCAAGAAAAATGGAGGTCCAACAAACTATAGTGGAAAATTTATATCGTGCACTGGGGCGCGCATTGTTGTCACGCTCCACTTTTAGGACATGACCCGACTGTATCAGTACGTGAAGACCTGTAACAATACGAAGCCCAACCAATACATATCTCTCATAATCTTTATAGTAACACTTGAATATATATACAATAATTCCACAACCCAAAATGACAAAATATAATCGACTAGTTCTTCCCAAACAAAAAATAATGACTAAATTCTCAATATAAACATAATACAAAGTTATAACCGAGGTTTCAATGAAAACAACAAAATCACTTGTAGATTTGTATCATCCTTTCACTGCCCCAAACCCGAATGATATATGAACAACCTTAAGTAGGTGGACCTGATCATTTGATTATTCATGTTTGTTTATCAGTTTATGTTTACTTCCGTTTTATTTTATTTTTACCTTGAATGTGGTTACAAGTTTACAACTATAGTTTTTCAATCTCACACATCCTGCCACAAGTAATTCATATGTTTTTACCTTGAATGTGCTAGTTTCTCCGGAAGCAATGAATGGTTTCTCTCCAGATATGTTTTTGTGGGTAGTCTTATATCTTCACTTTGCTCCCTGATCGATCAATGAACAATTTAGAAATACCCTCCGGTATTTTTTTAGCAGTAACTTCTGTAAATGCAGTTCTTTTGGATTTTGGGATTTGCAAGGAATTGGATGAAGCTTTCAGATTGAAGTACATTGTTTTCATTTCATTTTTTAATGTTTTTATTTATGCCTCCTTCCCAATTTAAATGATTGAATTAGGAAAATTTAACCGAGAATAACTTTAAAAAATTGCCAAGGCAAAAGAATATTAGTTTGAACATTAGGCAACTGTGAACAACCGACGCCTGAAGTACTGACAATAGCGTCTTGTTCATAGGCCGCCTTGTTGTTAAACAGACGTCTATTGCTGCCTACAATAGACGCGAATGAACTGTTTTGTACTAGTGTTCGGTGCATAGCTCAATAATCACAAAAGTGAGTGTAGATGTAGTAACCCAACAAATACCTGAGTTTAAATCTTTAATGAGGGAGAATCTTAATTAGTCTTGGGCTAAAAGCGTTGATTTACTTTCTCGGACAAGGGTGAGGGCCATTAATTTTGGAATATGAATTGTTGGCTTTATATCTAGGAAGCAGGCAGAGCAGAAGATGATATGATGGTGAAGTGACCAGTGGCGCAGAAGGGTGAAAGGTTAAAGGATCCAATCGTTTGAGAAAGGAGAAAAGTGTGAGTTTGTCAGTCGAAAAAGAAGTAGTGTGAGTGTAGGAACCAGTCTTACGGGGAAAAATGATCTAAGTACCCGGCGATAGGACAATGATGATGCAATTAAGGTGAAGTTAATGGCAATGATAAGATCGGCCGTTTAGAGAAATGATCTGTCACAAAGGAATTACGGAATGATTAAGTAGCATTTAAGGCTTTAATTGCTTCATTTATTCTTTTCAAAAGGCCCTCACACCCCGACCCAACAGAGCATCTGGGAAGAGTAAATCATTGTTGGCGATATGACAACGATGATGCAATTAAGGCCATTTAGAGTAATGATCCGTCACAAAGGGCAAATTATGCTGTGCATCCGTATGCACCATGCATGGTGCATACGGATGCAAAAACGACGTCGTTTTGTTAAAAACGCGCGTCTCCCCTTAAAAAAAATAGGTTCGATTCCCAGCAACAACATATGAACTAAAATTTCAGAATCGATGAACTATAATTCCATAATCGATGAACTATAATTACATAATCTAATCTATGAACTAAAAGTTCCAGAATGAATGAACTAAAATTCCAGAATCTATGAACTAAAATTTCAGAATCGATGAACTACAATTCCAGAATCGATAAACTATAATTCCAGAATCTATGAACTATAATTCCAGAATTAATGAACTATAATTCTATAATCTATGAATTAAAATTCTAGAATGAATGTTGTTGCTGGGAATCGAACCTGAATTTTTTTTAAAAGGGGAGACGCGCGTTTGTAATAAAACGACGTCGTTTTTGCATCCGTATGCACCATGCATGGTGCATACGGATGCACAACATAACTACTCGTCACAAAGGAATTAGGGAATGATTAAGTACCATTTAAGGCTTTAATTGCTTCATTTATTCTTTTCAAAATGCCCCCTATACCCCGGCCCGACAAAGCATCTGGGAGGAGTAAATTATGGTAACTCAACTAGCATTTACAGGGCGTTTGGTTGGAGGGGGGGGGGGGGGGGGGGAATTATGTGGGAAAGGAATTGTAATTCCATGGGAGTTGAATTACTGGGAATAAAGTGAGAATTTAAATTCCAGTGTTTGGTTGACAGGAATAGAATTACTGGGAATTTCAATTCCAATGTTTGGTATACATGGGAATTGAAAGGGAATAAGTAGTATAAAGTAAAAAATGTTCATTATTATTGTTAGACATTAATTTTAAGTTAAAAAAGGTAGGGGTAATTTTGACTCATCACTATTTTTTTTCCCAGGAATTAAAATCCCAGGGGGAGACATGGGATTTTAATTCCATGAAAATGGGGGAAATTGCAATTCCATAGAATTGGAATTTCCTCCAACCAAACTACGGAATTTAATGGCATTTGGAATTACATGGGAATTAAGTGGGAAGTGAATTTAAAATCCCTCCAACCAAACACCCTGTTAAGGCTTTAATTGCTTCCGACAAAGCATCTGGGAGGAGTAAATTATGGTAACCCTCACTTTGAGAGGTTGCTCCCACCCTGGTAGGAGTAAATAATGGTAACTCATTGCTTACTGCGCACAAGGAGCCCCCCTCACTTTGAGAGGCTACTCCCACACTGCCGCTGGTGAGACTCGATCCCTGATCGATCCTTCTAACTTTCACCTCTATGACCCGTTGAGCTGCCCATGTGGGCACAAATAAGCATAATTGCTTCATTTATTCTTCCAAAAGGCTGAACCCCAACCCTAAGGGCCCCCCACACCCCGACCCGACAGAGCATTTGGGAGGATGTAAATCATGGTAACTCAACTGAACATAAACCACAGAGGCTAAACCATGCTCACTACGCACAAGGAACCCCCTCACTTTGAGAGGTTGCTCATACACTGCCGCTGGTGAGAATAATTGCTTCATTTATTGTATTAATGAGTGGTTGAGTATAACACTCATCCGAATATAAAAAGTATGAGAAAGCACCATAGAAAGGGTTAAGCATTTTAATACACGCATTAGTTTTGAGAGCAACTTCTTTATTTCCGGCAACGTAACATTGCGAGTTATTCCAGGTAATGTTTCAAACACACACAAAAAAAAAAAAAAAACCATTACCCTGCGCATGCCCTTCCATACATGTCAAACACTGTCCCTCCGGCTCAACTCTCCGGACAACTCTCCCTCGTATTTCACACGTGCCTATTCGATATATATTATCAATTACTCTGTATGTATTTTATACGTGCCCATCCAATATATTCTCAATTATCCCGCAACCCCTTTCTCTCAGTTCAAATCAGTAGTCGTTGAAGGTGAGTTTAGTTTGGAGTTTCTTTTGTTTCTTGAAGAGTTTTCTTGTTTAGAGTTGAATTTGTGTATGTTATGTTATAGAGATTGAAGATGGAGATGACAATAATCTTGCTGAAAAAGAATTTCTAAAGAATGTGAAGGAGGATAGGCGTGATTCTTGGAGAATTCCTACAGCTAGGATGAAACGGCAGTAAACTATATATATATATATATATATATATATATATATATATATATATATTGTATGTGTTTTTCTTGAAGAAGTAAGAACTATATCCATTAGCATAGAGCTACTAGAATTGGAGGAAAAGGCAAATTTTGAAAAAACTTGATCAAGAAAGAGATTCAATAATATTGTTACAATTTCAATACGAACTGAATTAATCAAGAAAACGAATCAAGAATTACTTTGCAACTCCAACCCGAGCTTAATATTATCCGCCAAAGAGAATGAGGATGCCTACGACGCCGAACGCCCCTCTGGCCCTGCTACGCCTACCGCCGCTACCCCTAAAGATTATGAATATGAGTATCATCTTATTATTATTAGTAATTCATGTTCCATATGTTAGGACATTTTAGAACATAATTAATAGTAATAATAATAATAATATAACAATAATTTTTTATTCAAATTTTAAAATTTGGAGTTTTTAAACTTTTGTTTGAGATTATTGAAACTTATTATTGACTTTAAAGTTTTGCATTAATATTTGTTTAATAATTTTGAAATATAAAAAGTTAATCGATTCAAAAATAATGTTGCATCACACAATTTTTAAAATATAAAAAAGACATTATTGATTTATGATAAGCTCTCAACCAACTTATATAAGAATTAAAACATACAATTATTGATGATGTGAAATTACAAGTGGATGAAATGGATTATTTGATTAAAATATTTTTATTGTTATGTTTTCAAAAAATATTTCGAAACCTCAAAACTGTTTTTTTTTTTTTTTTTTTTTTTTTTTTTTTTTTTTTTTTTTTTTTTTACTTTAATTTTATTAGAGAACTTTAAAATATTATAGTTTTTGACTTTATACTACTTATTGACTTTATACTACTTAACCTCAAAACCTAAAATGAATGTCTGATCTTTCCTTTTAACAACAACAATGGACATTTTTGACTTTATACTACTTATTCCCTTTCAATTCCCATGTATACCAAACATTGGAATTGAAATTCCCAGTAATTCTATTCCTGTCAACCAAACACTGGAATTTAAATTCCCACTTTATTCCCAGTAATTCAACTCCCATGGAATTACAATTCATTTCCCACATAAATCTCCCCTCCAACCAAACACCTTGTAAATGTTTCATTTTTTTTAAAGCTATCCCTTTTGTTTTAATGTTCCGCCTCCCACTGAACAAAATTTCTGGATCCGCCACTGTATGAGTTTGAATATAACTCCACCTCCCATATCTTTGGTTGGTTCACAGAATAGACCGGGAATGACATATCATTCCTAGTAATGGACATATTCATTTGTTTGGTAACCATTTCTATTACCAGAAATAATATTCCTAATAATAGTCCATTATCCCAAATAAAGTCATAGCTATTACCATGACCTCCCTAGTATTAACTTATTCCTGAGTCGTCAAATTATTTTCCCTAACCATAATGACTATACCAATTACCACTTTTCAATTCCAAATTATTTGGGAAGTAATACTGCCCCTAAATTCTAGAATAATTAGTTTGGTTATTGGAAAATGTTTTTCAAAGGAAAATGTTTTTCTTGAATTTGAGAAAAATTAGATTTTTTTTTTTGTTTGGTTCATGGGAAACAATTTTCATTGAAAAATATTTTCCTCAAAACTGAGGAAAACATTTTTCATTGTCCCGTGATATTTTTTTTTTTTTTTAGGGAATACAAGTAAGACAATTATGCATTCACTAACTTTTGTTAATTACCATTATTATTATTGTTGTTATTATTATGTAAAGGTATAATTGTCTTTATACTAATAATTTTATTATTTTTATTAATAAAAATCTAATTTCTTGAACATGTCACAAACAAAAAATAATGACAAAATTCTCAAGATAAACATAATACAATGTTATAACCGAGGTTTCAATGAAAACAACAAAATCACTAGTGGATTTGTATCATCCTTTCACTGCCCCAAACCCGAATGATATATGAACAACCATATATATATATATATATATATATATATATATATATATATATATATATATATATATATATAGTCACGTTCTGGTGCGAATGGCGCGCTCAGGTGCGAAAATGCGAACCAATCAGCGTGTGCCACATGTCCAGATCTTGGTGCACATATAGTTATAACTAGGTGCACCTGGGTGAAAGTAGGTGCACTTGTAGGTGAAAGTATGTGCACATGATCAGTGAATGTTAACAAGGCAAAATTACATGCACTTGTAAGTGACAGTAGGACACATGGTGCGCGCTGATTGGTTCACATTTCGCACCTGGATGGCCATTCGCATGAAATCGAACATATATATATATATATATATATATATATATATATATATATATATATATATATATATATATATATATATATATATATATATATATATATATATTGTTTGTTTGTTTGTTTGTTTGTTTGTTTCAGGTTGTGTAAATAATGTAAGTGCTTTATCACTATATCCAGCATTGGTTAATTCAGTTTGTGTCCATTCAGTTTCAGATTTAGTGACTAAAGGATCCTCTAGAGTTGCTCCGGCCTTGGTAGGATGCAACCAACCTGTTAAAACTGAACGCCAAACAAGTTCACCTTATAGGCGTAATTGTCACCTGTTAACTGAGAAACTCAGAGGATCCATCCTGAAACACTTAACAAACCTTATTAGTAGGGGTGTAAATGAGCCGAGCCGCTCGCGAATTGCTCGTGAGCGGTTTGGTCAACGCTCGGCTCGAATTCGGTCAAAATCGAGCTCGGCTCGAGCTCGAGCAGCTCGTGAATTAAACGAGCACGAGCCGAGCTTAAGTATTGTAGGCTCGCGGCTCGACGAGCCGCTCGTGAGCCTTATAATATATTGTATAATATATAATATATAATATAATTATATTATATTTAGTATATAAAAATAATAATTAGGGGAGGGAAATTAAAATACTTTAATAAGTATGTATGGATAAAAGTCATAAAACAAAGTAATTTAAATTTTAAATCAAACAGGTCAAATTCGAGATCAAAATTGAGCTCAAATTCGAGCCTAAACTCGAGCTCGAATTTGAACCTGAACTCGAGCTTGAGTTCAGGCTCGAATTCGAGCTCGAGCAGTGCTATCATTAACGAGCACGAGCATGAGCCTACCCAGACTCGGGCTCGACTCGACTCGTTTACACCCCTACTTATTAGATTGAACAAGAAATTGAACAAAGCAATTAAAACACAAATACCCCTAACAACCGCGAAAAACTTGAGTTCAAAAATGGAATTAACTATTCTTTATATATGTGTAGTATATGTACGTGATGAAGTATTCCCGGCCCTTAGCTTGACTTTTAACGTAACTAGCACGTTGATTTGCAATAGTGAAGCTTTAATTTGTACAAGTGCTAACTTCAGCTTTATTTTTGAAAGTATGAGCTTCAATTCGTGCAGATTTGCTACGAAAAAGAAAAAGCTATCGTCCACAAATTAAACAATAAATGGGTAACCTTAGGGGCACTTCTAGCAATTGCCACCCCACTCAAACAACCCCTGTTAACAGACCTACTTATCAGTCTACTTAGACCTTCTACAACCAAAATAAACAGATAAGGGGATAAATCACCTTGCTTTAAACCCCTTTGAGGCAAAATATGACCCACTTCATTCCATCCTCAAGAATTAAAAGTATTCAATTCTAGTGACACATTCCATAATCAGATTTACCCATTTTGTGCAAAATCCCAGCTTGAGCATAACTGTCCTTAACAAGTCCCACTCTACCCTGTTGTAGGCCTTACTCATATCCACCTTACAAGTAGCATAACCCACTCTCCCTTGTCTTTTCCTTTTAAGATAATGGTGAACTTCAAAAGCTACCAAGACATTATTATCAGTTATGATCCTCCCCCGGCACAAAGGACCTCTGATGTTTAGAGATTAGGTTATCCAAAAGTGGGTCTCTTTCTAGACATCTTAATTATGCACAAGAACAAAGAGTAGTTATTACAAAATTATGCAGTTAAACATACTTTATCTTGTTTCACATTTATTATGAAATGAAATGTCTATGCCATGTCAATTTAAAAACATGACCACACCAAAAAATTTCATATATAGAAACATACTAGCTGTAGCGAATTGTGATTCTTTTTTTTTTTTTTTTTTTTGAATGCTACTAACTTTTATTACAATGTAATATCTGTTCATATACTTTCTCAATCTACTGAAACACAGGCTCGAACTCACAATCTTCCAAATGGAAGTCCAACCCGGGTACCATTGGACCACATAGTCCTGGTACAAATTGTGTGATTCTGTTTTAGTTGTTTGTTGATTATTCCCAGTCTAGTGTTCTGTGGTGTTACGTTGCACGTTGGTGGAAAATTTCAGTGGCCGCTATTGTTTGGAGTTAGGATGAAGCAGTTAGGAGTTTACAAAGAATGGAAATCCTAAACTGTCTCACATTGGGAGTCCTTGTTATATTAAGACTCATATTGAGAGTCCTGTCAGCAACAACTCTTATTTTTCTCACGACCCGTGACTCCACCAAGCACCTAATCGACTCCACAGTGCTTGGAGCCGCTTCGCTTCTTCATCCAAACACCAAATTGATTTTGGACTCTTCAATTCGAATTGAAGCTACTTCAATTCCTTCGGGAACTCAAGTGAACTTTGTGAAATGTTCGAACGAAACAAAAGCTATGAATGGCGTTTTGCAATGCTGGGTTTCTTTCTCTTCCATCCCAGGCCACTCAGCTTCCAAGAGAAGCTGCCTACTCTGATCAGGCGGTAGTTGAAGAGACATAAAAAGGAGGTGAAATAAAGAATTCCAAAAATCTATTTGGATTAAAAATTTAGGAAGAATATATGAAAGATATTTTCAGATTAAATGGCAATTGCTCGATTAAGAAAATTAAAGTCAACCTAAATCATCTCTTGCAGATTGTTGTTTCTCTATTTGTTGGTGAGCATTTTTTTACTCTTTTAAAGACCATTTTTCACGTTTCTTTTCAATAGCTTTAATTTTGATGATAATGGTTTTGTGATCATGCATGTGATTGAATATATTGTGTGAACAAGGAAACTACAAAGGAAAAACAAATACTCTATACAATATTTACTGCATCAAATGAAACCTTTTCTAACTCAGTAACTCTGTAGTCTTCAGTCTGCTTTGGTTAAAACTTTAATGCCAAAGGGTCAAATAGACTCTCGAACTTTAGCTTAAAAGTCAATTAGGCCCCTAAACTTTTTAAAGATGCAATTACACCTATCAACAATTCATTTAAGTGCAATGAAGCTCAAAAACAAATTAATGACCTGCTATTACAGGTCATTAGGGTTCATGCCACCTTTTGGCGAATTTTCCCCAAAAAAAAAAGAAAAAAAAGTGACCGGCGAAATTTCCAGCAAAAAAAAAAAAGTGACCGGCGAAATTTTTGGCAAATCTGGGTGAATTTTCTGCAAAAAAAAAAAAAAAGAAAAAAAAAGTGACCGGCGAAATTTCCGGCAAAAAAAGTGACCGGCGAAATTTTCGGCAAATCTGGGTTGGTTGCTGGTCACTTTTTCTTGCCGGGAAAATCGCCAAAAGGTGGCTTGAGCCCTAATGACCTGTGATAGCAGGTCATTAACTTGTTTTTAGACTTCATTGCACCTAAATGAATTGTTGATGGGTGTAATTGCACCTTTAAAAAGTTTAGGGGCCTAATTGACTTTTAAGCTAAAGTTCGAGGGCCTATTTGACCCTTTTCCCATGCCTTAATTAAAGTTAAATTAGCTCATGCTTGCTTCTGAAATTTATTTGTGTTAATAGAGAATTCTTTAATAATATGAATGCATTTTTTTTTTAATTCAGTCATGGAGAAATTCTTTAAAATAAAATTACTTTTGAGGATTCATTTATTCATGGTAGTGTTAAAGTGTCAAAGTGTATAATCTCGTATTTATTATCATTTGAAATTTCGCTCCCAACCAACTATTTTTCTGGATCCGTCACTGTTTAAGAAGACACTGTTCTGAGAGAGCATTCTGAATATACACGAGTGATTTGTGAGGACAACTTGAGTGTTTTGCATTATTTTTCGGTAAGTACCCTTTTCCAGTTGTGTTGGACCACCGGTAAACTGCCCAAAACTCTTAGTTCAGCTCATCTGCCATGGCGTCAATGAATTCTTCAATATCCAGATATTGGTCACTTGAAAGCCTACAGAGTCAATATATCAATATTATAAAGTCAATATATCAATATTATAAATTTCCACTTTGTAAAAATAATATCATATCATCTTCAAAAAAAAAAAAAAATAT
Source organism: Ipomoea nil (assembly GCF_001879475.1). Lineage (NCBI taxonomy): Eukaryota > Viridiplantae > Streptophyta > Magnoliopsida > Solanales > Convolvulaceae > Ipomoea > Ipomoea nil. The sequence continues at coordinate 3,464,932 of NW_017617233.1, read as the reverse complement.
ATATATATATCATATCAAATTTATTTTAGCTTGCAATGGTTTGTTGACCATAGGTGTGTTGCAATAAGTCTTGTTTACTTGGTTTATATCCTTAGCTTGTGTACACATATACAGATATAGTAACACTCTATAGTTGAAACGAGGATGCAATGATAATCGTTTTACATTTCAAATATCTGCAGTGATTTAGTATTAGTAGTTGCAGAGTTCTCTCCTTTGGCTTTATCTACTCCATAATTAGTAGCGGAGTATAACAGTCATCTACTCTATAATTAGTTGTAGAGTTCTCTCCTTTGGCTTCATCTACTCCATAATTAGTGGCGGAGTATAACAGTCATCTACTCTATAATTAGTTTTTAGAGCAACCATTACCCTGCACATGCCCCTCGGTATCTGTCAAACACGGTCCTCCACTCGATGAGATAATCAGTTTTCCATTCAACATTAACAACGATAAGGATTACAATTCAAATACTGTAACAACGATAAGGATTACAATTCAAATACTGTAACAACTCTAAGTAACCCCTATCAACTAGGAAGACTAAGCCTATTACAAAGACTAGTCAACATAACAATAATAATACTAAACTAACAATAGTAATAATAATAATATTGCTAACACACCCCCTCAAGCACAAGGGTGGTATGTCACAACATTGAGCTTGTTACGTAGAGTCGCGAAGCGTGGCCCCGGTAGCGGCTTCGTGAAGATATCTGCTAACTGATCTTTAGTTGAAACATAACTAACCATTAGATCACCGGATCGGATGTGACCTTGTCGCGGACGAAATGAAAGTCTATTTCCACATGCTTAGTCCTGGAGTGAAAAACTGGATTCGCACACATGTAAGTAACCCCTAGATTGTCACACCACAACGTCGGTGGGATACCAGTATGAAGCCCTAGTTCCCGTAACAACGACACAATCCAAGTAACCTCAGCTGCAACATCAGCTAGGGCTTTATACTCAGCCTCAGTCAACGCGGGAGGACATGGATTTTCACCATCAACAAATTCCATGAGCTCCTGACCACGTAAAAAGGGAACCAATTGGGTTCTCCAAAACAAAAAATTTCGATATGTGAGTTTTACGAAACAAAATGATGGGCACTGTTTAAAGAGTTTTGGCTTGAGGCCGGAGAGGGGGTTCCACCGGCGGTAATGGTACGCTCGGAAGAATTGGTGGACATATCGACGATTAGTCGATTGTTTTGGGGAGAGGATCGACCGAGGGTGGTGAGAGGAGAGAGAGAAAAAAATAAATTCCCTGGTCTAAGTTTTCCATTCAACATTAACAACGATAAGGATTACAATTCAAATACTGTAACAACTCTAAGTAACCCCTATCAACTAGGAAGACTAAGCCTATTACAAAGACTAGTCAACATAACAATAATAATACTAAACTAACAATAGTAATAATAATAATATTGCTAACACACTCAGCATGTATTTCAAACTCTTCTTCGTTTTTAAAGACTTTTCTTGATTTAGAGTTGAGTTTGTGTATGTTATATTATAGAGATTGAAGATGGAGACAACAAATAACGTGGGAGTAATCTTAACTATAATAAAGCTATATGGTTTGGGAAGTAATTAATGTTACAATTAATGCCACAACATCCTTTATTATTAAAAAAAAAAAAACAACATTTGAAAAATAAAATAGCTATATATTATATAATCATATAAAAAATGTACTTTTGAAAAATAAAATAGGTATATATTATATAATAATATAAAAATGTGTTCAATTAGAGTTTAAATTTACTCATACAAAATTTGAAATTTGCTTTCCAAATGTAATTATCTTAGTTATTGTTCGTATTGTGAAAATTATAATATAGATGAAATACAATTAAGAATAAATCCATGTAATTATGTAAATTCTCTCTATAAGTTTATTTGAATATGCACATAATTAGAGATTATATTAACCATACAAAATTTTAATTTTAATTTTAATTTTAATTTTAATTGTAATTTTGTATTTTATAAAAATAATAAATACTTGATCAATGGAAGCTCAAAAATATTATTATATTAAATAATTTAAAATATTTTAATTTTTCTATTTTCTATTTATATTTATATTTATAATAACATAATTTTTTTCCCGTGCATCGCGCGGGTGAATTAGTAGTTAATAATAATAATAGGACATTTTAGAACATAATTAATAATAATTAAAATTAAAATTATAATATAACAATAATTTTTTTATTTAAATTTTAAAATTTGGAATTTTTTAACTTTTGTTGAGATTATTGAAACTCATTATTGACTTTAAAGTTTTGTATTAATGTTGGTTCCATAATTTTGAAATATAAAAAGTTAATCGATTCAAAAATAAGATTGCATCTCAAATTTTTTAAAATATAAAGAAGATACTATTGATTTATGATAAGCTCTCAACCAACTTATATAAGAATTAAAACATACAATTTGATTTGAAATTACAAGTGGATGAAATGGATTATTTGATTAAAATATTTTTATTTGTTATATTTTCAAAAAATATTTCGAAACCTCAAAAATGTTTTTTTTTTTTTAACTTTCATTTTATTAGAGAACTTTTAAAATATTCTAGTTTACACTTGGGTAAATCCTATATATCAATCTTTCCTCACTCATGGATAACAATTAACAACTATAATTTTTTAGAAAGTTTATACTATATAAAAAAAATGTAATGCCTCGAAAGGAGTGACAGCGTGGGTACAGTGTAATTTTGTGCGTGAACTTCATAAGTATGATTTTTTTTTTTTTTTAATATGATCCCCTTTCAAGGGAGACAACTCATTATTGAGGAATATTATTATTTTGAATTATAAAATGACTTACAAAACAACAATATGCTTCTATTTTCGGGATCTTGAGCTCTTAAAATAAGCTAATAATTATCTCTCTTGCAAGGGAATAGCTCATTCCTCGGGAATACTATTATCGCCAATAAAATAACTTACCAAACAAAATAAGTTAATTAATAGTTATTTCCCTTGTAAGGGAAATAGTTCATTCTTGAAAATTACTATTATTTCCAAAAATAAAATAGGGGGATTGTATGGTTTGGTAATGATGGTATATCATGAACTAGGGCGCACAATGCATTGTGCGCCCTGACCAAAACGACGTCGTTTTGTATTTTTTTTTTTTGAAATTATGGTTCCCATTCCTGACTTTCTGCCGTTAACTTCTAAAAAAAATCTCTTGTTTTGAATTTACAGAAATGTATAGTAGAGTACACTTGGTGTTGTGCATTTCCTAACATTGTTGGTGTATATTTGCAAAACTATTGGTGTGGCCGCACTTACCACACGTTAAGGCGGGGCCGCACCTGAACTCGATCTACTCTATATATATACACACACACTCAATGTATAAAAGTATAATTTCACAATATTAGTATAATACACAAGGATTATAATGATAATTAAGGAATTAATTACATAAATATTATTATAAATGACTAATAATTATTATGGTAATTAAGCTAAAAATTACACAGAAATTAGTATAATTGTAATTAAACATGAGTTATTGGATTTTTTTTATAATTAATTAATTACAATTAATGTATATATATATATATATATATATATATATATATATATATATATATATATATATATATATATATATATATATAATACTTATGGTATAGTACTAGGAGAACAAAATAAATTACCATTCTTATTCTTTCGTGTAATTACTATGGTAATTTTATAGTAATCTCTATTTATATATTTTCGAAAAAAGGGGTCAAAGTATCCTCCTAAGTCAAGTGAATAGTGCAATTAGGGCCCCTAAGTTGGGGCCCCTAAAAAAAGCTCCATTCAAATCCCCTAAACCTGTAAAATTGTTCAATTAAGTCCAAGTTGGCCTATTTAGCAAGTTATTTCTTCAAAAATTTGACACGTGTTTTTTAAAAATAATTTTTATTTTTATTTAAAATTTTAAAATTTATTTATTAGAAGTTAAAAAAATTATAAAAAAAAAAAGATTACAGCACTGATTGTCCTCGCCGAGCAGCCGATGCTATCTAAGCATGACGGCTATGACCGTCAGGAACGAGGGCGGCGACCATGGCTTTGGCTACCACCCTCGTTCCTGATTTGGACCTCAAACTTGAGGTCCAGATTTGGAAGACGGACGGTCATTGCCATCTCAGACAGCCGGTGGTGTAATCTCATTACAAAATAACACATCAACAAGTTTTATATATTAGTTTAACCTTAAGTTTATTAATTTGCTGACTATTTAAATGAGTGTAGAGTTATTTTTTCTAAAATGATCCTCTGACTATGGCTTTTTTCTCAAATTGGTTTCTTGACTTTAATTGCACCCAAAGTGGTCTTTCGACTATTGAATTTTAAGCCAAAATGGCTATCCGTTAGTTTTGGTGTTAAGTGAGTATTAAATAAAGGGTAAAACTGGTAATTCAGGTTTTGCACTCCAATTTAATGCAATTTGTCACCCCCTTTTCTTATGCTTTGATATCTGTATGTTGTTGGTATAAAATGTGGAGTAATCAAATTATGATTTTTTTTTTCCGGCGAAGGATTTACAATTGAATAGAAAATAGATTAAATAAATATTTTTTTAACAAAAATTATACAAAGACCAATGTTAGAAAGTTTTTTTTTTTTTTTTTTTTTAATCATTAAGAATAAAAGGAAATGTGTTAATATAATACGTTGCATTATTGACTTGTACATTGTGCTTATAATTTTGTACACTTACAAATGCTTTTCGATTTGATATTTTTTTTTTTGGTATACGTGGCTTATTTCATTCATCAATATATCATCTTTGTATTATCATAACATGGTATCAGAGCCTAAATCTAAAACGAAGTTTTTTTGTTTTTTTTGTTTTTTTTGTATTTCTGTAGTTTAGGATTGTTATAACTCCTTGCTACTTCTGATCTGTACTCTATTTATACTTCGCTTATTTCATTCATCAATATATCAGCTTTGTATTATCATAACATGGTATCAGAGCCTAAATCTCAAACGAAGTTTTTTTTGTATTCCTGTAGTTTAGGATTATTGTAACTCCTTGCTACTTTTTCTCATCGGTACTCTATTTATACTTGGCTTATTTCTTTCATCAATATATCAACTTTGTATTATCATAACATGGTATTAGAGCCCAAATCTCAAACAAAGTTTTTTTGTATTCTTGTAGTTTAGGATTGTTGTAACTCTTTTATACTTCTTCTCATCTGTACTCTATTTATACTTGGTCTATTTCATTCATCAATATATCAGCTTTGTATTATCATAACATGGTATCAGAGCCTAAATCTCCAACAAAGTTTCTCTTGACCTAAGAAGTAAGAACTATATCCATTAACAGAGTGCTACTAGAATTGGAGGAGAATGTGCGTTCTGAAAACTGAAGAAGAAAGCTGATCAAGAAAATGAAGCACGCATCACTTTGCAAATCCCCTTAGGCAATAAGGCAGTCTGCATCGAGTAAGAAGTAACATTTTCACATGAGGCAAACACACTTGAAACAGAAAGATAAAGAAAGTATTTAGTAATACTCTAAATGAGATGGAGAAAAGTGGGGAGTCTACAATTCAGAAGTAACAGTTTCGCATGATATGATGATGATGCCAAAGATATCATTCATCCAAACTGCACTTTGAAGTCATTTGACAAAAGGTTTAGCATTCTTCCAAACTGGAGAGTCCTTATTGCTCTTAAGACCCTCATCATAGCATTTAACTATATTTTCTTCCTCCAGAATATCAAAATTTCCTTCGATTCCTCAGCAAGCCTCTCAAGAGGGGAGACTTCATCTTTTGCCTTAGCCTTTCAACTTCCATGACCCTTCTTAGTTGTCTTGGGCTTCTCTGTGTCATCTATTGAAAGCTAGCATAACCATATCAGCAGTTACCGCATTTAGCTGCTCTTGGATGCGTTGGCGTGCAGCTTCCTTTGATGTATCAACTTCCATTGATATGTAGTATGCAGACATATCACTTGGGTGCCAAGCATGAAGTACACTTTCCAATTTGTAACCTATAGTGTGATAGCATGTTTCCAGCTTATGTCCCAACAAGGGCAGCCAAGGATGAATCCAAGAATGGATTGGAATTGTCTCTCCACGTGGATCCCACGAATCCACAGCAGCTGCTAATTTTGGCAAAACAATGTTATCCAGAATGGTGTGAAGGACTACCGGAGGCAACAACTTCTCCCAGGAATCCAAAAATCGAAGCATGGGTTCTGGATCCCAAGCCTGCCAAGTGTTAATCACAGACATTCTTTCAACAGGAAAAACTACTTCCATCAACAGCTGACAATAAAGAGATGAGTTGTCTTGCAACATATTCTTCCATGACGAAACAATCTCTAATCCATGTGTTGGATTTTGAAGTGGATTCCATCCCTGAAATACTCTAACAAACAGAGGCAGAGCATGCGAGTATGCTATGTGTTAGGAACAAGTGTACTTAGATTTTGATGATACCAAACTTACTAGGAAAGTAGACCCCTCTTTTGTTCTTGTTTTTGTATATCTTTCGTGTTAGACGAAAGTTCCTTTGCTCAACTTGTGATTCATGATCAGCACAATATTAGCACGAATCAGAGCTTCTCTTAGTCTATTAGGACGTTTTGAAGAAAAGAGGAGGTCAAGAGAAGACCGAGAGATCAGTCAAGACCGAAGTGTGGAAGGGTCTAATTCTCGTGTAAACATCAAATGATAAGATGGATCGTTTGATTTGGAAAGAAAACGAAAGATAAAGTCAATCTTTCAGTACCAAGCCCGAGACTTCGAGTCAAAGTCTGACTTGATTGGACAAAAATAACCAATTTGGCTGGCGTGAGTGGCTGTGCACTCTCGTTCCCTAAGAGAGGTCGGAAGTTCGAACTCCCTCTCGTATGAAAAAAATCAATATGGCCAACACTTTGCCCTTAATTGGTCTGGTCCGGTACGAACGGAGATTAGTCTAAGTATGATACAGGCTTGGACACATTGTGGTATGACAAAAAATCAATCGTTATACCCTGCACCATGACGCACACAGCACTGTGCGCCCCGCGCCTCCCAAAACGACGTCGTTTTGTTAAGTTGTGTAGGAAGTTGACGCGAGTATGTACATTATGGTATACGTATACACAGGCCCGGCCCTGAGCAAGGGCAGGTTGGCCCTTGCCTAGGGCCCATGCTTGGAAGGGGCCCACATTCTTATTTAATTACCTTTTATATATACTATTAGATGTTTGATATAATAATAAATTAATAAATCTTTGTTCTTAATTGACAATTAGCTAAATTGGAAAGAATTGAAGTTTGTTTAAACTAGATCTAGTGATCGAATCTTGTCTAATATAATATTATATCAAAATTTTCCTCCTTTTTCTTTAGTAGATGATTATATAGTTAACTTATGAAATTTATTTATATTTCTGTATTTTTTAATTTAATTTGTAAATTTTGTGATTTTTTTTTACTCTTCTATAATTATAGTAATATTTGTAATATAGATTGACTTTTGATGCATATCAAATTTTGAATTTGTTTCTATTCGAATAATTTATTACTTATATTTAAAATATGTGTTACTTTGTGAACTTTATAATGAGTTATGTAAATGTAATATATTTTGTGATTTAGTTATGAAAAATATTTTAAAAGATATATTAGTTTTTCTATGAATTATCTAGTCAATATAGTTTAGAAGTCCTATTGTGTGTCATCGTATTCAAATTAATCTAGAAAAATTCAAAATTGATCTAACTAAAAGAAAAAGTTTTTTATAAATATGATATCAATATACAAGATGTGTGATTTATTATGTATTTTTTACTCAAACTATTTTATCACGTTTAGAGTATTTTGATTTATTACTCCCAATAATTAAGATTTTATGTTATGCTCTTATTTGTAAGTTTTGTTTTACAAATTTTTATTAAAAATTACTTTATTATTTATTATAATTATAATGTGATTCTCTATAAACGTTTAGAGTATTTTGATTTATTTATCCCAATAATTAAGTTTTATTCGTTTTTATAAACTATAATTCTTTATTTATACTCCGTAATTCTTTATTTATGAAAGCACTGGTACAGTTATTGATTAGTTTGGATTTAGAAATGCATCTAGAATTGTTTTCATGTGTATATATAATTGTTAAAAATTTGAGAATCTTATTTAAGTTATTTAATATTAGTATTTTTCTATTATTTAATTATAAAAATATATATTAATTTAGTATACGGTCCATTTTGTTGCTACGCCCTGGCCTATAAAATGATATGACCAGGCCTGGGTATACAACTATGTACATATGTTTATATAATTACGTACATTTTTTTTATACAATTATGTACATTTTTTTATACAATTATGTACATCCGAAACAAGGAATTTATGTGTATTATGTTAAGAGTTCATGCGTATTATATTAAAAATTTATGTGTATTTGTTAGATTATGTGTATTATCTTTTCTAAAAAAGTATGTGTATTTTGTTATACAATTATGTACATTTTAGTATACAATTATGTACCTTTTAATATAAAATTATGTACATTTTTGAAACATTAGATTTTTTTAAAAAGAAAATTAACAATCGACACAAGAAACGAAATTCTGAAAAAAAATAATTTCTAAATGACATCGTTTTGCACCAGGGCGCACAATGCAATGCGCACCCTGGTGCACTATATAAATTGCCACAAAAAATAAATTAAAATTATAATGTGAAATGCAATCGTTATATCCTACACCACGGCACACATAGCACTGTGCGCCGCGCGCCTCCCAAAACGACGTCGTTTTGGGGTAGTGTTGGGAGGCGCGGTAGGAAGTTGCTGAGATTATGTGTATTTGTTCACAACGTTATGTGTATTTGTTCACAACGTTATGTGTATTGGTTCATACAGTTATGTGTATTTTTTATACAATTATGTACATTCTTTTTATACAATTATGTACATCCAAATCAGAAAATTTGTGTGTATTATGTTAATAGTTGATGTGTATTATGTTAAAAGTTTATGTTTATTATGTATTATGTTAGATTATGTGTATTATCTTTTAAAAAGAGTATGTATATTTTGTTATATAATTATGTACATTCATGTATAACATTATGTGTATTCTAGTATAACATTATGTACATTCTTGAACAGCGGGGTTTTTTTTTTTAAAGAAAAAACTACTGCCATTCACTGGGGCGGGAAATTTCAAAAAAAAAAAAAATAATTAAAACGACGTCGTTTTGCATCTGGGTACATAGTGCAACGCGCGCCGTGGTGTAGGATATAAATTGCCTGTGAAATGTGATTGGGTAGATGTTGATTTTCACCTGAAAAAGAAAAGAAAAGAAAATTATAAAGCACGCTAAACAAAACTGAGGCCCACTTCGAATTCGAATACAGCCCGGCCCATGATTTGTTATTCATAAATCATAACGAGTCTATGCTGTGTGCAGTTCCTATCTTTACAACATAACTTATAGATATGAAAACGTGCGGCGGAGCGGTGATCGGAGTTTCACGCGCCGCCAGCTTTCCCGCTACTCTTTATCCTGGTACTTCGCTAATACTATATGAGTATACTGTTTGCGTGTATACATTATGCCTCGGTTCTCATTTGTGTAGCATTCCAAAATATGTTTGTGTGTGGTGTGTATATATATAGTGGCATTCCAAAATTTTTGCTTGTTACATTGGAATGATCTGCATTTATTAGTTCAAAAGTTTCCCGCTTTTATTCTGAAATTTTGGCATCAAATTAATCTTGCTATTTGTATTTAATGCAGAAGTTTTGTTGAGGTCATTATATCTAATCATTTGCTTTTCTCAAGATTTCTATTTCCAACATTTTGTATATTATCTCCATTTCATTCATATATGGTTGGGCGTAATGTGGAAGCTAAAGATGCGGCTAGGGGTGCTTTAAAATCACCATGGTGGACTTTGGGTTGTGAATACCAGGCCTGCCTCCTCTGTGAGTAATGAATATAGTCTTCTTAGCATGCCGTCTGTCTGATAATTCTCCAATTTTTTTATGGAATTCTATGCAGAAAGTGGCAAATATGGCTCAATGGGAAGATGAACAGATTGAATTTGTCAAAGAGAAAGTGACTCAGGAGGGTAGACAAGAAGATCTAAAGAAAGGAAAAGATCCCGCTCAGGTTTATAACCCCTCAACCAGAATTTTGATTTTGTCCTATTGTCAATTTCAAAATAGATTTCAATTATCTAGGGAAAACCCAAAAAGAAATGCAAATATGTTTCCCTCACTTTATATATATGTTGTAGATTGCATTGGATGAAGCTGCATTCCTGTTGGATTTAGCTTCTATTGATGGTAAATGGGATGACTATTTGGAGAGAATTGCTGAATGTTACAAGGAGGCTGGGCTTCATGACATTGCCAGTTTTGTAGTTTATAGGGACTGAATTGAATGCCAATTATCATGTGGAATACCATCAATTCTCATTAGATTGTTTTGGAAACATAATATACTTTCCAATTTTTTGTACTTTCTCTTACCGGGATCATCATTATTATCGTGCTTCACCCTATAGACGGGGAAAAGAAAAACACCAGAGAACAAAATTTTTAATCTGCTCCGTGAAAGCTTTAAATGCCTCCATGTTCACTTTTGTTGTGATTTTCACTTAAACTTCACTCACAAAGACAAGAGTATGTTGCAACTGAAAGTTTTAGTTGCAAGTGATCCTAGGGTGTTAAACTAGTTTCTTATATGATGATAAATTTTAATTTCTTTCCTAACGTAAGGTTAGTATATCAAAATCACAACTGAATTGATTAAATTAATTTGATAACTAAAAAAAATTCGAATTGGACTTTCTAAAAGAATTATGTAACACCATAAATATGAAACGGACTTAATTGTCACAAGAACAAAGAGGAGTACTTATTACAAAATTATGCAGTTGAACATATAGTTTCATGCAAAGGGACTCATTATGAAATGTATATGCCATGTCAATTTAAAAACCAAAAATATTCATATATGGAAAACATGCTGCTGTTGTACCATGTTTTGCCACTCGGCAGCCCTCATATGCTGCTGGTTTACCATATTTTGCCACTCGGCAGCCCTCATATGTTGCTGGTTTACCATATTTTGCCACTCCGCAGCCCTCATATGCTGTTGGTTTACCATATTTTGCCACTCCGCAGCCCTCATATGTTGTTGGTTTACCATATTTTGCCACTCCGCAGCCCTCATATGCTGCTGGTTTACCATATTTTGGCACTCGGCAGCCCCCCTCATATGCTGCTGGTTTACCATATTTTGCCACTCAGCAGCCCTCATAAGCTTCTGTACCATATTTTGCCACTCAACAGCCCTTCTCAAATTCTGTAACATATTTTGTAACATTAAATCTTGTGCCATCTTTTGCCTCTCAGCAGCCCTTCTCATACTCGTCCACGGCATAGGCATATGCAGAGTAGCAACGGCATGTCTTTTAGCATACATGGAAGCTAATTCCTCTTCCTGTTTTCTCTTATGCTTCGCGCAAATTTCTGCGGCCCTCGCCAGGAGCAGATCGTCATACTGTTTCCTAGCCTTCTCATCCTTAAGAATATCATATGAGGCCTTCAGCTTTTGGAAGTATATTTTTGCATTTGGATCGTCAGGTCTTTTGTCTGGATGTAACTCCAAAGCTTTACGACGGTAGGCTTTAGCTATCTCTTTATCAGAAATCCTGGCTCCTTCTTCGCCGGAGGGTAAGCCTAAAACGGCATAATGATCGGAATCCATAGTTTCTCTTCTCTACGGTTGATCTAACATATATTAGTATTGTATTGCTAGATACGGTGGAGTCTATTTATAGATATTTTAGACTGGAACTTACAAGGAATAGAAATCCTAAACTATCTCATATTGGGAGTCCTTGTTATATTAAGACTCATATTAGGAGTTCTCTTAGCAACCACTCTTATTTTCCTCACCACCCGTGGCTCCACCAAGTATGAAGCACCTAATCGACTCCACAGTGCTTGGAGCCGCTTCCTCATCCAAATACCAAATTTGTTGGGAAAAATCTCACTACAATGAAAATCACAGACCCGACGGTGCACAAATACGAGACATTACACAAAGATAAAAAATATATTGTTTTCAAAATGTATCATTTTTCATTTGTTAACAATTTTATTTTTAGTGAAATTTGGAAAGTTTATAATGTTAGATTACTACTCTAGTTGATTAGTGGCATGCCAAGGCTGATATGTTCGGGAATCACACTTGGTTATTTTCTTCTTTTACAAAATTAGCCTCTATGTTGACATTGATGCATTTTCAGATTCTGATTATACGGGATATCCAGATAATCCCAAATTCATTAGTAATTTTGTTATTTTCATTGATAAAAATTTAATTTCTGAATGACTAGATCCTCGACATAAACACAATACAGAGTTGTAACCAAATGAAAACAACAAAATTATTAGTGGATTTATCCCGATGATATGAACAACGTTGTCTTTGCACCTGCTTTAGCTTAAATAGAGTAAAGAAGATACATTAACTCTTAACTCACTTATGAACTTCTTTATGGACTTACAACAACGTTATGGTGATAGATTATAAACTCTTACTTGTGAACTCCTTTATGGACTTACAACAACAACTTTTTAACTTGTCATCTTTATCATGATCAGCTCGACTGCTCTGCCTCGGTTTATTAGAGTATTTGGAATAGACCTACCCCAAAATTCAACACAATTGGTATAATTTGAAGAGGTGATAATACATTGATTCCTTAGCATGCTCAGCTCGAATGCTTTGCCTCTATTTATTAGAATATTTCAGGGATAGACCTACTTCAAAATCATAAAAATGTTTTGAGCTTTTAATACGTTATGTATGTACGTGATAAGAATATTGATCTAATTTGTCATTATTAACTTTTTTATTGCTGCTAATTTATACTCTTGATTTTGGTCCTACTTCATTTATGTATGCTTGTGTTGTTCTATTGGTTCACTGCACTTTATAACTTGGTGTTAATGTGAATTGCCATATATACTAGAGACTAGAGATGGCAGTGGTTTGTATTCCTTCTATCTAATTAATGAAGTTTCAAATCATTGGATGATTATAAATGAGCTACCTTGAGAGGTATTTATATTCATTCCACATCTTTAATGAATGGTGTAGATTTACTAAATCTTAGGACTAATTAATTTATAGAATCTTCCATAAATCTTTACACAAAGTTAATGGTTCTACAATATTCTATAGATCACTATGTACATGCTTCTAGGAAATTTTACCAACCATAAGAAGCTATATAAAAGTCCAAGAGAGGTGTAGAAGGATGTAAGAAACCTCGGAAATGTGTAGTAAAGTGCCCCGTGCGTTACAATTTGCTTTCTTGTTCTTTATAATTGTTTGATTTCTCTATCATGGTAAGGAATTGTATACTTTTATGTTTGATGGAATATGGACTAGGAGTAGTCAATCAAGCAGTCAGTCTGGCATTGGATGATAGTTAGACAGGCACTCGACTCCAGGACTTGACCAACTTTAGCGGTAGAAGAAGGAATTAAATGACATTGCTCGATTAAGGAAATTAAAGTCAACCTAAATCACCTTTTTCTACCATAAAAGGCCTTAGTGAATCACATGAAAGATCATCTACATCTCTCTTGGGCTGGAGGGATACCTTAGGCAACCAAAAAAAATAAAAAATCTACATCTCTCTGGAGAGAAAGACTGATCATTTACAAAACCACCTAAAGAAATAGTGGATTTTGACTTCGTACCGCCCAAAAAGATCTGTGATTTTCACGCAAAAAGTATTGTTGTGTCTTTACTTAATTTTTCTACCCATCTACCTTTATCATTCATTCAATCGGTCATGTTGACCTGCCGAATGACTACACCAATAATAAGACCATGGTTGAAAAAATCGCTAGGCGCCCATCGGGCGCTTAGGGAGGGCCTAGCGCCTAGGGCACCTAGGCGGGAATTAATCGACGCCTAGGCGCCCGTGCATTTTTTATTTTTAAAAATTTCTTTAAATTTGTTTTTAATTTTTTAATTATAAACTATTTAATACTTTAATAGTTAATAATAAAATATTAAATATTAACCTAAAAAATATTTAGAGTTTGAACAATTTAGGATTATTTCACTCAAAACAATGTCGTTTTGCAATATTGAATAAGACTAACATTATCCTTGCAAATTTAGGATTGGCAAGATGACAATTGGAATTTCCTTCTTTTTCTGATCTTTACACTTGGAATTTCATGTTTAGTGAAAGTAAAACCTAGCTATTTGACTGTTTGGTTATCACATGAAATCAATCAATGTTTTTTCACTCCAAGAATTTCTTTTGGGTTTTCAACTCCAAAGTTTTATAAGGATATAATGGAAGAAATTTCCCATCTTTGATGTTATTGTAAGTTGGAAAAGCCTTAGCAGAGGCCTTTTCAGAAATGATATTTGTCCTTGGTGATCTACATCCTGGTAATGTGCTAGTTTCTCCCGAAGGAATGAATGGTTTCTCTCTCTTCACTTTGCTCCCTGATCGATCAATGAACAATTTAGAAATACCGTCCTGTATTTCTTTAGCAGTAACTTCAATTCGGTAAATGCAGTTCTTTTGGATTTTGGGATTTGCAAGGAATTGGATGAAGCTTTCAGCAGATTGAAGTATATTGTTTTCCTTTCATTTTTTAATGTTTTTATGCCTCCTTCCCAATTTAAATGATTGAATTAGGAAAATTTGACAGGCAAAAGAATATTAGTTTGAACATTAGGCGACTGTGAACAACTGATGCCTGAAGTACTGACAATAGCCTACAATAGGCGCGAATGAACTGTTTTGTACTAGTGTAGATGTAGTGACCCAACAAATACTTAAGTTTAAATTTTTAATGAGTGAGAATCTTAATTAGCCTCGTGCTAAAAGTGTTGATTTACTTTCTAGCACAATTCTACTATACACTACGATGTGAAGTGACCAGTGATGCCGGGCTCGGGCTCAAGAAAGCTTGGCCGAGTGATGGAATGAGTTGGGGTGGAATGGGTTGGGAAGTACCCGGCGATAGGATAACGATGAAGTTAATGGCAATAATAATGTTGTTGTATCATACTGTTGTTGTATCATACCACTCAGCACCCTCATATGCTGCTAGTTTACCATATTTTGCCACTCATATTCCGTAACATATTTTGTAACATTAAATCTTGTGCCATCTTTTGCCTCTCAGCAGCCCTTCTCATACTCGCCCACGGCCCATCTTTTGCTTCCTTCCAACCCGGCGGTGGCATAGGCGGAGTAGCAGCGGCACGTCTTTTAGCATACATGGAAGCTAATTCCTCTTCATGTTTTCTCTTATGCTTCGCGCGAATTTCTGCCGCCCTTGCAAGGAGCAGACTGTCATACTGTTTCCTAGCCTTCTCATCCTTAAGAATATCATATGAGGCCTTCAGCTTTTGTAAATATATTTTTGCATTTGGATCGTCAGGTCTTTTGTCTGGATGTAACTCCAAAGCTTTACGACGGTAGGCCTTAGCTATCTCTTTATCAGAAAGCCTGGCTCCTTCTTTGCCGGAGGGTAAGCCTAAAACGGCATAATGATCGGAATCCATAGTTTCTCTTCTCTACGGTTGATATAACATATATCAATATTGTATTGCTGGATATTGTGGAGTCTATTTATAGATATTTTAGACTAAGAACTTACAAGGAATAGAAATCCTAAACTGTCTCATATTGAGAGTCCTTATATTAAGACTCATATTGGGAGTCCTCTCAGCAACCACTCTTATTTTCCTCACCACTCGTGGCTCCACAAAGTATGAAGCACCTAATCGATTCCACAGTGCTGGGAGCCGTTTCCTCATCCAAACACCAAATCTATACTATACTAATTTTTTAAACGCATTGCGCGATTGAGATAATATCCATTTTTTTAAATAAATACTTTAAAGTATATCAATGCAAGATTATATGAGAATTGTTCTAATTGAATGTTGAATTTGCGTATTTAAATAGGTAATTCTAAGTTTACAAATGCAAGCTAAGATAATATAATTAAGATTGATTATAATTGTCAATAAAACAATTGTATATGTATGGTTGAAACCAATACGGGACATAAGAGAGAGCAAATAAAAATTAGAGCATAAAATATTAAATATATACTAATATTGAAGAGCTAATTGCTGATTGCCAAACAAGGACATTGCGATGTAGTTTCCCACTTCAATTTGTTGTGTGATTTGAATACTCTTTTGTCAATAAATCCGACAAGTAGTTAATATGATTGGTTTAATTATATTTTTTTTATTTTTTAAAACAATTATTATTATTATTATTATTATTATTATTATTATTATTATTATTATTATTATTATTATTATTATTATTATTATTATTATTATTATTATTATATGTATACCCTTAGGTCATTTTACATGTTAATCTAAACAGTTAATTTTTTCAAATATCTTTTTACCAACCGTTGATATAATTCGCTGGTCAAATCCGCTAATATAATCTGAGCGATAACCGCTAACTCTTGATTGTTAAACAAGGACATTGCGAGGTAGTTCCCACTTCAATTTGTTGTGTGATTTGAATACTCTCTTTGTCAACAAATCCCTCTTGTAGTTAATATGGTTGGCTTCATTAATTATATATATTTTTTAATTTTTTCATGGTATTAATAACATACTTGGTAAATAAATATATAGCATTATTTTGAATTATATCTTTGATATTTAATTAAAAAATAGTGCACAAAAAGATAATAGACAATGTAGTGAATATATTCAATTGATGAATTTGAATGTAAAGAATTTTTACATTGGAGAAATATAAAGACAATATAACTAATAAAATTATTTCTCTTAGTTAATTTATTGATAATGGATTTTTTTTTTAATAAAGACATTGTAGGGACAATAATGTAGCAAATGTAATCAATTGATTAATTTGAATGTAAAGAATTTTTATATTGGAGAAAAATAAAGACAATATAACTAATGAAATTATTTCTTTTATTTAATTTATTGATAATGAATAATTTTTTTTTGAATAAAGACAATGTAGACACATAATTCTAAAATAAAGAAATGCATATGTATTATTTTTTTGTTTTAGCTATTAAATTATTATCTACATCAACATCTACATCTACATACAATACATACATACAATTCTAATAAGAACCAATAATATTAGGCCCTTAACTGGAACAAAAAAATGTCGGTAGTATTGTTTTTTAAAATGAATGGTTCATATTATTTTGATTTTAGTATTTTTTAAATAATTTTCCTTATTTACCCTCTATTATATTATTTTCTTCCCTTAAATAACCTAAATTCCGTTAAGTATAAACTTTAGTAACGGAATATTCCGTTAACTATTTATTATTTTTAACTTACTCATTAATTTCTATAAGAAAGGTCTTAGGTTCGAACCCCATCCCAATTAGAGTTGGCATAATTGTTAAACATATACTACGAATATGTTAAAAAGTATTAAAAATATATAATATAAAATTTAGAACAGATACTACAATGTAATAGAGCTAGTAGCATTCAAAAAAAAAATAATATAAAATTTAACATAAACTTTGGTCAAATAATTAGTCCAACTAAATACATAACATTCAAAGTTAAGCACCAAAGATTATAAATCAAGAACTTTAAAAATTATTTGATTTTTATGCATTTAAAAAAAAAAACAAATTTAGGTTGAAGTTTTTTTTTTTTTCCCGTCTAATTAATCTTCTTTTGATTATTTAGATCATAACAAAACATAATATTTAAATTATACTTTCGCATTATTGGTATGATTTAGGTTGTTATGGTATTAATATTTATTTGTATGTATTTTTATAGTGGTAAAATTGTACATTACTTTACAAATATTATACTGTTATTTTTTTTTATCGGACAAAATTGTTCTTACATCATTGTCAGACCTCCGCGACCTAGCTACAAAGTTGTTGATCATAAATACAATTACACCTGGACTCTAAAACGATAGGACCATTTTCCAAAGAATTGACAATGTTGACATCCCACTGACTCCAATTGAGCAAGTTTACACATCAGAATTTTATCAAACTTCTAAAGAAATTTGTAAGTTAATTTTTACTATATCATTATAACAATATCTATTGTAACTATATATTTTGAATTATTTCTTATCATCCTCTATTGACAGAAATTGTAACAATTGTCATGGACAAACTCTCAAAACAATTTGTCTCAACAACGAATGTAAATTTAAAAAAAAAAAATCAATAATTTCATTATTGTTGATGAAAAGTATGGACGTCACTTTATTACTCTTATTAAATTAAATAAATTAGTAGCGACAATAAAAAATAATAAATATGCATTTAATTAATTTAGAATTAGATGTCTATAATGTCTTTATTTAAAAAAAAAAAAATTATTCATTATAAAAAATTAAAAAGAGATAATTTCATTAGTTATATTATCTTTATTTTATACAATTCAAAGATTCATTACCTTCAAATTTATTAATTTATTATATTCATTACATTGTTCAATGTCTTTTTTTTTTTTTTTAATTTTTACATTATCTTGTAATTAAATATCAAAGTTATAACACAAAATATATTATATATATACCAAGTATTTTATACAAATATAATAAATATTAATATTTTAATTTGTTCAATACTTTCACATGATAACCTACGACACACATCTCACAACGCATGAAACCTGTAGGGAAAAACTACCACTACCAAAGCTTCCTACACCATAATCTCATTGCACATTGCACCAGGAATCTATCTATGCTACCACCAGTAACCCAATTGCACATGACACACTACAAATAAATTTTTTTTTTTAAAAAAGAAGATGACATGTACTGAAGATGAAGACAATGACAATGCTACTCAAAAAAGAATTAGAGAAATTTAAATAAAAATAGTATTTATTTAGACTATCGTTTTTAGACTAGCGTTATTACAAAGTTGCAAACATTTATTTTAGTGACAATATAATCAATCTCTCATATATACATTCAAAAAAAAAAAATCTCTCATATATTATCTTGCATTTATATACTTTAAATTAACGATTTAAATAAACAAATTCAATATTTATTTACCTATGCATGAACATCTCCGATATAATATTGCATTGATATACTTTGAAATAATTATTTAAAAATAATCATTGGGCATTATTTCATTCGCTCAAAGCGCGTAAAAAAAACTAGTTTAATTTAATAAGAGTAAAATAGAGTACTAATTATGCCGACTTTGATTGGATGGGGTTCGAACTTAAAACCTTTTTTATTGCAATCAATAAGTTAAAGGTAAACTAATGAAAATTAACAGAAAATATAATATTTAACAGAAAAGGTCTGCCTCTATTTATTAGCGTATTTTAGGGATAGGCCTACCTCAAAATCGTAAGAATGTACCAGGACTATGTGGTCTAATGGTACCTGGGTTGGACTTCCACTTGGAAGGTTGTAAATTTGAGTCTCGAACCAGTAGCATTCAAAAAAAAGCTTTTGATACGTTATGTTTTTATGTACGTGATAAGAATATTGAACTAATTCGCCATTACTAACTTTTTTTTTTAATTGCTGCTAATTCATACTCTTTATTTTTGTCCTACTCTATTTATGTAGGCTTGTATTGTTCTATTGGTTTACTGCACTTTATATCTTGGTGCTTATATGAATTGCCGTAAGACTAGAGATGGCAGTGGTTTGTGTTCGTTCTAGGTAATTAATGAAGTTTCAAATCATTTGATGATTATAAATGAGCTTCCTTGAGAGGTATTTATATTCATTCCACAATATTCTATAGATTACTATATACATGTTTCTAGAAAAATTTTACCAACTATAAGAAGCTATATAAAAGTTCAAGAGAGGTGTAGAAGGATGTAAGAAATCTCATAAATGTGTATTAAAGTGTCCCGTGCATTACAATTTGCTTTCTTATTCTTTCTAAATGTTTGATTTTCTTTACCATGGTAAGGACTTGTATACTTTTATGTTTGATGGAATATGGACTAGGAGTAGTCAATCAAGAAGTCAGTCTGGTATTGGATGGTAGTTAGACAGGCACTCAACTCCAGGACTTACCAGCTTTAGCGGTAGAAGAAGGAATTAAATGACATTGCTCGATTAAGGAAATTAAAGTCAAGCTAAATCATCTCTTATTGCCTAAATATCATTCTTCTTACTAATTCACCTCCATATCCCATTAATTACGTCACTCTACCATAAATATCGAACCATAAGGATATTCTACTACCATGTATAGGGTAATTTTTTCCATCATAAAAGGCCTTAGTGAATCACATGAAAGATCATCTACATCTCTCTTGGGCTGGAGGGCTGGAGGGATACTTTGAGCAACCAAAAAAAATAAAAAATCTACATCTCTCATTCTCTCTTACCTGGGAAAGGTAACTCGATTGGGTTCAAGCTAAACTTGATAGAGTCCTAGTTTCTGATGGCTGGCGTGAAAAATTTGGGGGAGCTAAAGCGCAATCCATAGTTTCTTCCAGGAGTGACCATCTACCAATCTTGTTGCATGTTCGACAAGAGACAAAATGCCGTGAGATTGTCATTACTAGCTGGTCGACAACGAGAGGCCTGGACTTACCGGCCAGAATCAATCATTGTACAGAAGCCATTTGGAATTGGGGAAAAAACTATACAAAGAATTTTCCAAAAAGAATCAGCTACTGGGAGAGGCGCATGGAATTATTGAAACGAAGAGAGGACCAGTATGGCTGTGCGCTGTTCAAGGATGCACAATTTCAACACCAGAGACCCATTGAACATCAAAATTGGTTTTGGAGGCAGAGAGCCAAAGAATTTTGGCTAAAAGATGGTGTGAACACAACATTCTTCCACAATTCTGTTCGGAAAAGACGTCTCAATAACCAAATTCTGAGACTCAGAGACGAAGAAGGCGAATGGGCAAAAAAAGGAGCAGCTCTGAATAATTTGAAGACTTTCTAAAAGATGAAGTAATAAGGTGAAGTTAATGGCAATGATAATATTGAGAGTTGAGAGAAGTGATCCCGGCTTGTATTAAATTAATTTGATAACCAAAAGAATTCGAAGACTTTCTAAAAGAATTATGTAGTGATATTCTCAAAACCAACAAAATTATGCAGTTGAACATACAGTCTCATGCAGAGAAAGAGACTCTAGTGTTGTGAGGTGGGTGGCGGCTATTGTTTGGAGTTGGGATGCTTTTAAGTTTATGCTTCAAAGCTGCTGTTGTACCATCTTTTGCCACTGAGCAGCACTTCTCATATGCTGCTGTAGTATCATCTTTTGATACTCAGCAGCCCTCATTTGCTGCTGTTGTATCATCTTTTGATACTCACCAGCCCTCATAAGCTGTTGTTGTATCATCTTTTGATATTCACCAGCCCTCATATGCTGCTGTTGTATCATCTTTTGATATTCACCAGCCCTCATATGCTGCTGTAGTATCATCTTTTGATACTCAGCGGCCCTCATATGTTGCTGTTGTATCATCTTTTGATACTCAACGGCCCTCATATGTTGCTGTTGTATCATCTTTTGATACTCACCAGCCCTTTTCGTACTCGTCCATGGCCCATCTCCTTTTTCTTCGTTCCAACTCGGCGGTGGCATAGGCGGAGTAGCAGCGGCACGCGGCAGTGGCATGGGCGGCGGAGTAGCAGTGGCACGCGGCGGTGGCATGGGCGGAGTAGCAGCGGCACGCGGCGGTGGCATGGGCGGCGGAGTAGGAGCGGCACGCGGCGGAGGCCTGGGCGGAGTAGCAGCGGCAGGCGGCGGTGGCATGGGCGGAGTAGCAGCGGCAGGCGGCGGTGGCATAGGTGGAGTAGCAGCGGCGCGCGGTGGTGGCATAGTGATCTAATATATATCAGTATTGTATTGCTGAATATTGTTTAATTTGTTGGAGTCTATTTATACATATTTTAGACAAGGAATAGAAATCCTAAACTATCTAATATTGAGAGTCCTTGTTATATTAAAACTCATATTGGGAGTCCTCTCAGCAAAAGAAGGTGAAATAAAGAATTCCAAAAATCTATTTGGATTAAAAATTTAGGAAGAATGAAAGATATTTTCAGATTAAGCGACAATTGCTCGATTAAGAAAATTAAAGTCAACCTAAATCATCTCTTATTGCAGATTGTTGTTTCTCTATTTGTTGGTGAGCATTTTTTCTCTTTTAAAGCCCATTTTTCACGTTTCTTTTCAATAGCTTTAATTTTGATGATAATGGTTTTGTGATCATGCATGTGATTGAATATATTGTGTGAACAAGGAAACTAGAAAGGAAAAACAAATACTCTGTACAATATTTACTGCATCAAATGAAACCTTCTAACTCAGTAACTCTGTAGTCTTCGGTCTGCTTTGGTTAAAACTTTAATGTCTTAAAGTTAAATTAGCTCATGCTTGCTTCTGAAATTTATTTGTGTTAATAGAGAATTCTTTAATAATATGAATGCATTTTTTTTTTTTTTAATTCAGTCATGGAGAAATTCTTTAAAATAAAATTCTTTTGAGGATTCATTTATTCATGGTAGTATTAAAGTGTCAAGTGTATGATCTCGTATATATTATCATTTGAAATTTTGCCCGCACCCAACTATTTCTGGATCTGCCCCTGTCTAAGAAGACACTGTTTTGAGAGAGCATTCTGAATATACACTAGTGATTTGTGAGGACAACGTGAGTGTTTTGCATTATTTTACGACAAGTAACAATCCTTTTCCAGTTGTGTTGGACCACCGGCAGACTGCCCAAAACTCTTAGTTCAGCTCATCTGCCATGGCATCAATGAATTCTTCAGTATAATTCTTCCGTATCCAGATATTGGTCTCTTGAAAGCCTACAGAGTCAATATATCAATATTATATTTCTACTTTGTAAAAATAATATCATATCAAATTTATTTTAGCTTGCAATGGTTTGTTGACTATATAATTATATATATAGGTGTGTTGCCATAAGTCTTGTTATTTGGTTTATATCCTTAAATTTGTTTGTGTACACATATACAGATATACTAACACTCTACAGTTGAAACGAGGATGCAATGATAATCTTTTTACATTTCAAATATCTGCAGTGATTTAGTATTGGTAGTTGCAGAGTTCTCCCCTTTGGCCTAATCTACTCAATAACTTGCCATTTTATTCTTTCTTCAGTTTTTCCTAGAATGCAGGTTTGAGTGGCTTGTATTAGAATTTAGGAAATCTATTACTTTTGAGCTTAATTGGTATGTGACATTCTATGGTGATCTACATCCTGGTAATGTGCTAGTTTCTCTCTAGGTATGTTTTTGTGCGCCGTCTTAAATCTTCACTTTGCTCCCTGATCAATGAACAATTTAGAAATACCCTCCTGTATTTCTTTAGCAGTAATTTCTGTAAATGCAGTTCTTTTAGATTTTGGGATTTGCAAGGAATTGGATGAAGCTTTCTGATTGAAGTACATTGCGAATGAGCTGTTTTGTACTAGTGTCCGGTGCATAACTTAATGATGGTAAAATTGAGTGTAGATGTAGTGACCCAACAAATACCCGAGTTTAAATCTTCAATGAGGAAGAATCTAGTCTTGGGCTAAAAAAGTGTTGATTTACTTTCTTGCACAATTCTCCGGTGAGGGGCCATTAATTTTGGAATATGAATCGTTGGCTTTATATCTAGGCAGCAGGCACGAGCGGAAGATGATATGGTGAAGTGACCAGTGATGCAGAAGGGTGAAAGGTTAAAGGATCCAGTCGTTTGAGAAGGGAGAAAGCATGAGTGAGCCAGCCGAAAAAGAAGTAGTGCAAGTGTAGGAATCAGTCTTACGGGATCAAGCAATTAAGCTTGGCCAAGTGATAGAAGGAGTTGGGAAGATGTATCCAAGTGTGGAATGATCTAAGTACCTGGCGATTGGACAATGATGATGCAATTAAGGTGAAAGTGAATGGCAATGATAAGATCGATTGTTGAGAGAAAATGAATTAGGGAGACAAAATAATGATTAAGTAGCATTTAAGGTTTTAATTGTTTCATTTATTGTATTAATGACTGGCTGAGTATAACAGTCATCTGGTTTGTATAAAAAAGTCTGAAAATGTACTGTAAAAATGATTAAGCATTTTAATACACGCCTGAGTTAGTTTTGAAAGCAACTATTAGCTTGCGCATGTCCCTCCGTACCTGTCACACACTGTCCTTCAGGCTCAGTTCAACCCAACATGTATTTCACACGTGCCCATCCAATATATATTTTCAATTATTCCCCAGTTCTCATCTCAGTTCAAATAAATAATCGTATTAAAAAGCCGAAATAATGATTAAGTAGCATTTAAAGTTTTAATTGTTTCATTTATTGTATTAATTCAGTTCAAAAGTTTTAATTGTTTCATTTATTGTATTAATTCAGTTCAAATCAATAGTCGTATTAGGGAGCCGAAATAATGATTAAGTAGCATTTAAAGTTTTAATTGTGTAGTCGTATTAGGGAGCCGAAATAATGATTAAGTAGCATTTAAAGTTTTAATTGTGTATAACAGTCATCCGGCTTGTATAAAAAGTCTGAAAATGTACTGTAAAAAGGATTAAGCATTTTAATACACGCCTGAGTTAGTTTTGAAAGCAACCATTACCCTGCGCATGCCCCTCCTCCGTACCTATCACACACTGTCCTTCAGGCTCAGCTACCTTGCGCATGTCCCTCCGTACCTGTCACACACTGTACTTCAGGCTCAGCTCAACTCTCTCTCAACAAGTATTTCACACGTGTCCATCCAATATATATTCTCAATTATTCCCCAGACCCTTTGCCCATTCAATATATATTCTCAATTATTCTCCAGACCATCTTTTCTCCAGACCATCTTTCTCAGTTCAAATCAACTTTCTCTAATCTCAGTTCAAATCAATAGTCGTTGAAGGTGAGTTTAGTTTGGAGTTTTTTCAATCTGATCATTTGTTGATAATGCTTTTTCTTGATTTAGAGTTGAATTTGTGTATGCTATATTATAGAGATTGAAGATGGAGACAACAATAGTTTTGATGAGAAAGAATTTCTGAAGAATATGAAGGAGGATATACGTGATCAATTACATGAGAATTCTACACCGATGACACGAGAGTAAAAGCTATTTTCCTATATATACTCCAACTCCTCCGCCTACCCCACCCCTGGGCCGCCTCCTGCTGCCCCTAGTGTTTATAAATTGTATATCTAATCTTATTATTATTAGTAATTTCTGTTGCATATGTTAGAACATTTTAGAACATAATTAATAATAATAATTATTATTATTATAATAATATAACAATAATTTTTTTATTTAAATTTTAAAATTTGGAATTTTTAAACTTTTGTTTGAGATTATTGAAACTCATTATTGACTTTAAAGTTTTGTATTAATGTTTGTTTCATAATTTTGAAATATAAAAAGTTAATCGATTGAAAAATAAGATTGCATCACAAATTTTTTAAAATATAAAGAAGACACTATTGATTTATGATAAGCTATCAATCAACTTATATAAGAATTAAAACATACAATTATTGATTTGAAATTACAAGTGGATGGAATGGATTATTTGATTAAAATATTTTTATTTGTTATCTTTTCAAAAAATATTTCGAAACCTCAAAAATGTTTTTTTTTTTCTTTCATTTTATTAGAGAACTTTTAAAATATTCTAGTTTTAAATTGTTAGTAATAATATATAGTTGTGTTATACTATATACTTTATACGTTTGTGGCTGTTATTTAATTGGTTAATCTAATCTATTGTATCCTATAGGACTCAAGTTTGTAATCTCTTTTCTTTTTTTTTTTTGAAAGTTTGTAATCTCTTTTCTAATTGAATGAGAATTGATTATTCATCCGCTCATCTGGTATCAGTTAGCGTTAGGCTTGTTATCCTATCTAAATTTCTCTCCTCCTCCTTACCATGTCGAAAAATTCCTCTAAACGTACGGTGACAACCACCACCGTCCCTACTCAAACCACCACAAATTCCTTAAATGCTGCGCATCACTCTCAATAAAATTAACCAACCGAAATTTTCTCTTCTGGCGTACCCAGATTGTACCATTCTTGCATGGGCACGGATTACTAGGCTTCATCGACGGTGGCTCTCCCTGTCCTCCGGCAACGATCCCCGCGGCGACGCAACCAGCTGACTCCGGCGCCACCGTTGATGGTTCGACGGTCGAGAATCCGGCGCACGCCGCCTGGATTCAACAGGATCAATCGATCCTGTCTCTCCTTGATCTCGTCACTCTTCGACGAGGTCATGCCGCTCGCTGTTGGCCGGGAAACTTCTCGTGACGTATGGCTCTCCATCAATGAGACACTGGCATCATCCACGAGAGCCCGGTGTCTCAATTTGCTTGGCCAATTCCAGTCTCTCTGGCAAGGCAACAGCTCGACCTCGGAGTATCTCAGGAAGGCGAAGAAGCTTGTTGAGGCATTGTCTCTTGCCGGCCACCCTCTCTCCCTCGACGAGCAAGTGTTGTATGTGCTACGGGGCCTCCGGCAGGAATTCCGGGCGATGGCCAGTGCCATCACGGTGACAGGAACTCCAGTCACCCTCTCCCAGCTTGGCAATCTTCTGCAGGCGCAAGACTTCATTCAGGCTGACGAATTCCCGCAGATGGATCACAATGGATCCACCCATTCTCCGATGGCGCTATACGCCGGGCGCTACGGACAGTCCAGTGGTGGTTCTAGAAATGGCGGCCGGCAATCCTCCAACCATCGAGGTCGCGGAAGAGGGCGGAAGTCCGGCGGCGGTCGTGGACGCGGCAACCCGCGCTGTCAGATCTGCAGAAGCCATGGGCATACTGCCGTGTACTTCTTCAAGAGGTACTCGGAACCGGCTCAGCATGCAAACATAGCCGTCGCAGGTGGTTCGCCGATGGACATACATGCGGATGCTTGGTTCCCCGATATCGGCGCTTCCGATCATGCCTCGCCGGACGAGCAGCTGGTCGGGCAGTCCGAGACCTATACCGGCGGCGACGTCCTAAAAGTGGGCAATGTCGCAGGTTTGAATATCTCCCGAGTTGGTCATACGGTTATCCCATCTAGTTCTAAATTATTAAATATGTACAATATATTACTTGTTCCGAGCCTGTCATTATCTCTTTTATCGGTTTATCATTTTACTAACGAGAACGATGTCTTTTTTGAGTTTCATAAGGATTTTTTTTTTTTTGCGAAGGATTGCACTACTCGGGTAGTTCTTCTTAAAGGTTCCACGGTAGGCGGTTTATATAAATTGTTGGTGCCGCAGTCGCATTTTGCATATTTCACGGCAAAAGCTTCGCCCTCAATTTGGCATCAACGATTGGGACACCAACATAAGCAAGCCCTTCAACGAGTCCTAAAACACTGTCCGGTCACGTCAAATAAAGCTTGTGCGTCAGAAGTCTGTTCGGCGTGTCAACTTGGCAAGTCGGCTCGGTTCCCACTAGATAGAGTTCCTACTTCAAGTTTAAATATTTTAGATTTGTTGTATACGGATATCTGGGGTCCGTCCCCTGTTCTTTCAGATTCTAGCTACCGCTATTTTGTGTTATTCGTAGATGATTGTACACGTTTTTGCTGGTTTTATCCCTTACGGTTAAAATCAGAAATATATAAAGTCTTTGAATTGTTTCGGGTGATGGTAGAACGGCGGTTTTCCTGTTCTATCAAAGCCATTCAGTCCGATCTAGGTGGCAAGTATTGTCGCCTTCACAAAATATTTGAATCTCTAGGCATTACACACAAACAATCGTGTGCCTATACCCACGAACAGAACGGGCGAGTTGAACGCCGGAATAGACATATTGTTGAAACTGGTTTGGCCCTATTAGCCGAGAGCTCAGCCCCTCTAAAATATTGGGATTATGCTTTTGAAATAGCAACTCAATTAATTAATTGCTTACCTTCATCAGCTATCTCTTATCAAAGTCCTCATTTCCGTCAACACAAAACACCCCCGCCATATACTTTCTTCCATATCTTTGGGTGTAGGTGCTACCCTTATCTTAGGCCTTACAATCGGCACAAGATAGAGTACCGCTCTACACCCTGTGTCTTCCCAGGTTACCCAGTTTCATTTAGGGGATACCGGTGTATGGACCTAACTACAGGGAAGATATTTATCTGTCGCCAAGTGCGATTTGATGAGTCGATCTTTTCGTTTGCTTTGCAGACTCCTTTGCAGGTTGACTCCAGTCCGAACCCCGCTCCTACACCCTGGGGAGTTGGGCCCATGGTAATCCAAACCGACAACCCTCTTGTTCTGGATGAAACGCCACTTGCACAACAGCCATTACCTATGGCTATTGAGGGACCACTCGCGACTGTAGTTTCACGCGCCCAGCCACAGACGGAGGGGCATGTCATGCACACCAGGCGCAAAACTCGGGGTACAGGCAAACAGTTCTTCGCTCTTAACACCATTGCGGACCCTACTTGTTACTCTCAGGCCGTGGGCCACCCGCAGTGGCAGGACGCCATGGATCAGGAGTTTAATGCCCTCATGCATACAACTCATATCGGCTACCCCTAATATGAACATTATTGGGTGCAAATGGGTCTTCTGCACCAAGCGTAAGGCCGATGGGACCGTTGAGCGCTACAAAGCCCGTCTAGTGGCAAAGGGGTTCAATCAGGTGGCCGGAGAAGATTTCTTTGACACCTTTAGTCCCGTAGTCAAACCGACTACGGTTCGCATTCTGTTTTCTCTTGCAGTGTCACACAAGTGGGTTCTACGACAACTAGACGTCCACAACGCCTTTTTAAATGGGCACCTGTCTGAAACAGTATAAACAACCCCCCAGTTACGAGGATCCCTCACACCCAGGGCATGTTTGTCACATCCAACGCTTTCTCTATGGGCTCAAATAGGCACCTCGGGCCTGGTTCAACCGCTTGCACGAGTTCTTGACATCCACTGGTTTTCTGGCATCCAAAACTGATGTCTCACTCTTTTATTATACAGGAGGTGACTCGCGGGTGTACTTATTGGTCTATGTCGACGACATCATCATGATGGGCAACGACTCTGCGTTGATTGAGGCTCTCCTTCATCAGCTGTCAGTGACTTTCAAGATTCGGGATCTGGGCACGCCCAACTTCTTCCTGGGGATTGAGACGGTGTCTTCTTCTGATTGGCTCATCCTTTTCTCAGCGACGGTACATGAAGGACATTCTCACTAGGTCAGGAATGACAGACTGTAAAGCCCTGGCGACCCCCGCTG
This sequence comes from Ipomoea nil, assembly GCF_001879475.1. Taxonomy (NCBI): domain Eukaryota; kingdom Viridiplantae; phylum Streptophyta; class Magnoliopsida; order Solanales; family Convolvulaceae; genus Ipomoea; species Ipomoea nil. Next base: position 3,435,666 of record NW_017617233.1, on the reverse strand, counting down.
CAGTCACACAACCTGCAACACCATCTCTTGATCCCTTCGATAATCCGACACAGTACCGTTGGATCGTGGGGGCTCTACAGTACATGATTATCACTCGGCCTGATCTTTCCTACTTTGTTAAAAGACTGTGTCAGTTCATTCACTCTCCCACTCATGACACTGGGGACTATTGAAACGGGTTTTTCAGTATATCAAGGGGACTCAGGACTACGGGCTCCGACTGACTCCATCACCGTCCTCAGATCTTTATGCTTTCACGGATTCTGACTAGGCTGGATGTCCTGTAGATCGCAAGTCCACCAGTGGATACGCCGTGTTTCTCGAGGACAATCTTATTTCATGGGTCTCCCGCAAGCAACGCACCATGGCCAGGTCCTCCACTGAAGCCGAATACAAAGGGCTCGCCGATGTTTCTGCTGAGGTTACATGGATTATCTCCTTACTACGTGAGTTAGGGCTACACTCCGGCGCCCCGGCCACGCTTTGGTGCAATAATTTAGGCGCCACTTATCTAGCAGTTAATCCAATTTTTCACGCCCGCACGAAACATGTTGAAATCGATTACCACTTCGTCCGGGACAAGGTCGCATATGGGGATTTCATTGTTAACTTTGTCTCAACAAAGGATCAGCTGGCAGACATCTTCACCAAACCGCTTCCGGCTCTGCGTTTTCAGACTCTACGAGACAAGTTCAATGTTGTCGCCCTCTAACCTTGTGCTTGAGGGGGTGTGTTAGTAATAATATATAGCTGTGTTATACTATATAATTTATATGTTTGTGGCTGTTATTTAATTGGTTAATCTAGTCTATTGTATGAGAGCTTTTAGTGGTAGCTTTCCTATAGAACTCTAAGTTTGTAATCTCTTGCCTGATTGAATGAGAATTGATTATTCATCCGCTCATCTAAATTAGGTAAATCCTATATATCAATCTTTCCTCACTCATGGATAACAATTAACAACTATAATTTTTTAGAAAATTTATAATATATATATATATATAAAAGGTAATGCCTCAAAAGGAGTGACAACGTGGGTAGAGTGTGAATTTTGTACGTGAACTTCATGAGTATGATTTTTTTTTTTAATACGATCCCCTTTCAAGGGAGACAACTCATTTTTGAGGAATACTATTATTTAGAATTATAAAATGACTTACAAAACAACAATATGATTCTATTTTCGGGATCTTGAGCTCTTAAAATAAGCTAATAACTATCTCCCTTGCAAGGGAATAGCTCATTCCTTGGGAATACTATTATCGCCAATAAAATAACTTACCAAACAAAACAAGTTAATTAATAGTTATTCCCCTTGTAAGGGAAATAGTTCATTCTTGAAAATTACTATTATTAACAAGGGAAGTCATTTTCTAGAAAATTTCCATCTCAAGCCAAACACTGAACACCCAGAAAATGATTTATAGAATCATTTTTCGAGTTTCCAAAAGCACCTTTAGTATAATTGACTAATAATTATTATGATAATTAAACCAATAATCTATCGATACTTATTATTAAAAACAAATTCCTTCGTTCATTCTTGCTGAAACACTTATCTCAAACAATAGAAAAGGAAAAATGAAAAATGAAACGGAATTAACTTAATAACAACAACAACAACAACAACAACAACAACAATAATAATAATAATAATAATAATAATAATAATAATTATAATTATAATTATAATTATAATTATAATTATAATAAAATAATCTACATCTATAATTAAAAAAAAAAATCTTATTTACTTAATTCCCCCCCCCCCCAAACGTAAACTAAAAAATGAATATAAATATGTCACAATAATATTCTACATCATCAATTAAAAATGGAACGAAAATTATGTAAATTGAAAAATGAAATGAATATTAATAATTGACTGAAAATTAAAATGAAAAAATAAATGAAAATTAGGAATGGACATTTGCCTAATTTATAAAAAAAAAAATACTAAACAGTGATAATAAAATCTCTAAAGTTACAGCACCGCATACGTATATTTACACATTAGCTATTAATTTGACCAAATTATTTGTTCAAATTCAAGCAATGATAACATCAAAACACATAAATGATTCAAATAACATCTTCAATTGCACTATATAATATTTGATGTTCTAATTTAAATAATTATATATCAATCCAAATATTTTAATATATTACAACAAATCTAATCCGTGCATCGCACGGGAGCAAATACTAGTATAGACAAATAAAAATAAACTATAATTTTGTGTATCATAACCAATATGCCAAAAAAATAATAAAATTAATTAGTTATTGTTGTTTCGTTGGATTGCTACTAAAAAAATAAATAGAAATTAAGTAAAACAAGACAAATCCAAATTCAATCTATATAAAATAGGAAAATGGCATCATTTGTCTCTAAATTATAGAGAGATTGTATTTTTTGTCTATCAATTATATCATTTATCACCTTTCCTTCCCTCAATTATAACAATATTACTTTTTCATCTTTTAACTGTATGTGAAATTTTTTTAAAAAGCTCTAACAAAAACTATAGATAAAAATTAAAAAAAAAAAAATCATTTCACAAACAAGCTAAGTGATAAATATAATTGAGGTAAAAAAAAAAGTACTATTTTCTATAATATATTCATGAAAATTCCCTATAAAATATATAATTAACTTGGGATTTAAAAGGGTTAAAAGAAAAGTTAAACATAGGATAATTGGACAATAATCCAAAGTGCAACACACATCCTAGCCAAAAGTCAGATGACTCATTGTAAGAGCGTTATGCTGTGCAACCATGGTGCACACGGTTGCACAGCATAATTTGCCCTCATTGTAAAGGCTCAATCTAGCTAGTACAAAGTTGGCTCAAAATTATCTTGATTTAAAAGACTTTAATTTGACTCACACCAAAAAGGTGAATAAAAAATTCCTAGAGAGAGTCGAACTGGAAAATTAATAGTTACCAAGTCAATTGTCCAACAAACTTGACTAGGGTCACCCCAAATTATAATATTAGTAATCTATATAATATTAAAAAGGCTAAAGTGTTATCCCACACCATGAACTATATCGGATTGTTCATGCCGCACCATGAACTTTCATAACGTATATTTAGAGCCACTTACCATTAATTTTTGTTCGCTTAACATTTTTTACAGGTTTCTAAATTACTATGATGACATGGCACAGATTATTAGCTTATGTGGGTCTTCTTTTAAGTCAACCCCCAATTTTTAATATAAATAACTAACATACTATGTACACATCACTAATTCACTATATTAGTCCTCGTTCTATGCATTGCCAGCCGCCCATCGCCTCCCGATCACAGCGGATTCCAGCAAAATTATAATCTTAACAATTATAATATGCCAGTCTGCAAAGGCCATCTTCACAGGTGTCCGATCTCATGGAAGGCAACACTTTGTATGTCCATAGCATCTGTTGATGGACCAAATTCTGCCCAGCTCAAAGTGACAAATCCCTTTTGTGGGTGCAAATTCGTGAGCATAGACTCCTCCACGGCCATCAAACAAGGCGCCCATCTCCATGATCGCCGGAAAACAAATGGAACTTCAAATCTGCTTTATTAAATTTAGTTTTTTTCTAAACGAGAAATGGCTCACCATATGCCAGTCTGCAAAGGCCATCTTCACAGTGAGGAAAAACTTGTCGAGAGTACCATCTGCAAATCGATATGCGAGCGCGTGTTTATTATGTGGCCACTTGGGGCTACCGGGAAAGAAAGCATATTGCGGCACCACCTCAAAGGGCCCTACACGTCGCCGTTGCATCCAGTTAGTGCCATTGGTGATATCCGTAAAAGGATGAGGGAGAGTAAGAGGAATGCATAAGAAAGTAGTGGAAAGACTTTAGGTGCCATTATTGCCTAAACAAGTTGCTATGATCCAATGTTTATAGTTATTGTTGTTGATTTATTATAATTGTTAAGCGGTGCCGGAATTCGCTGTGATCGGGAGGTGATGGGCCGCTCGCAATGCAGAGAAACAGGAGTGATATAGTGATTTATTTATATTAAAAATAAAAAATGGGGTTGACTTAACAAAAAGGTCCGCATAAGCTAATAACAATAGTTATGCTGTGCAACCGAATGTACCATGCGCATGGTGCATACGATGCAAAACGACGTCGTTTTGACTAAAAACGCGCGTCTCACTTTAAAAAAAAAAATTCAGGTTCGATTCTCGGCAACAGCATTATTGTGGATATATAATTATGAATTTCTGGATATATAGTTATAAATTTGTGGATATATAGTTATGAATTTATGGATATTTAGTTCATTCATTGTGGATATTTAGTTCATTCATTGTAGATATTTACTTCATTCATTCACTGTGGATATATAGTTATGAATTTATGGATATATTGTTATGAATTTATGGATATTTAGTTCATTCATTGTGGATATTTAGTTCATTCATTGTGAATTTTTACTTCATTCATTCATTCATTGTGAATTTTTACTTCATTCATTCATTCATTGTGGATTTTTACTTCATTCATTCATTGTGGATTTTTACTTCATTCATTCACTGTGGATATATAGTTATGAATTTCTGGATATATAGTTATAAATTTGTGGATATATAGTTATGAATTTATGGATATTTAGTTCATTCATTGTGGATATTTAGTTCATTCATTGTAGATATTTACTTCATTCATTCACTGTGGATATATAGTTATGAATTTATGGATATTTAGTTCATTCATTGTGGATAGTTAGTTCATCCATTGTGAATTTTTACTTCATTCATTCATTCATTGTGAATTTTTACTTCATTCATTCATTCATTGTGAATTTTTACTTCATTCATTCATTCATTGTGGATTTTTACTTCATTCATTCATTGTGGATTTTTACTTCATTCATTCACTGTGGATATATAGTTATGAATTTGTGGATATATAGTTATGAATTTCTGGATATATAAAAATGTTATTGCCAGGAATCGAACCTGATTTCTTCTTTAAGTGGGACGCGCGTTTTTTTAACCAAAACGGCGCCGTTTTACAACCGAATGCACCTTGCAAGGTGCATTCGATTGCACAGCATAATTTGCGAACTAATAACTTGTGCCATGTCATCATAGTAATCTGGAAACCTATAAAAATGCTAGGGAAAAAAAATTAATGGTAGGTGACTAATATACGTTATGAAAGTTCATGGTGCGGCGTGAACAATCCAATATAATTCATGGTGCGGGATGAGACTTCAAAGATAATAATAATCCCAAAAATCATATTTGAAAAACATACATCATAGATACTAATTATACCCCAAACAATTTTTTATTTTATTTTTTTAAATTGTGTACATTTGATTTGTAGGCAATAGCTAGCGGAGCTAAGTTTGGTACCCTCCCTTACATACTTTTTGTCTGAAACTTCTTATCAGTATCATAATATATATGAAAATTTTAGAAATCTATAATTATATTTTCCTCCCTAAATTAATAGTATATATAGTAGGTGAGTTTAGTTTGGAGTTTCTTTCGTTTCTTGAAGACTTCTTATGATTTGGGATTAAATTTGTGTGTTATGTCATTGAGATTGAAGATGGAGACGATAATAATCTTGGTGAGAAAGAATCCTTGCTACTTCTTCTCATCTGTACTCTAGTTATACTTGGCTTATTTCATTTATCAATATATCAGCTTTGTATTATCATAACATGGTATCAGAGCCTATATCTCCAATGAAGTTTGTTTTTTTTTTTTTTTGTTTTTTTTTATTTACTTACGTCTTTAAATATGGAAGTTAGTTTGATAGGGAAGTGAGAAGGGGCATTTAATTGAATTACTCCAGTCATGTTTATACCAGATGTCGAAGCAGTTGGTGTGATTGGAGTGATGGTAGCCATAGAGAGGAGAAAAAAAAAAACTTTGTTGGACATTTAGGCTCTGATATCATGTTTTTTTATGGAGTACTAATGACTCTAGTACAATGTAGTATCTGTTCATCCATATGGGAAAGTCACTACATGTCATTTGAGCACAAGGTGATTGTCTCTGATACCATGTTATAATAATATAAAGATGATATATTGATTAATGAAATAAACCAAGTATAAATAGAATACAGATGAGAAGAAGTAGCAGTGAGTTACAACAATCCTAAACTACAGGAATACAAGTAGGAAATATAGGATAGAATATGTCAACTAGTGCATATATATATATATATATATATATATATATATATATATATATATATATATATATATATATATATATATATATATATATATATATATATAAAAGTAAGAACTATCCATTAGCAGAGAGCTACTAGAGTTGGAAGAGAATGGGCGTTTTGAAAAAATAAAGAAAAATGCTAATTAATAAAGAAAATGAACTCACGCATCACTTTGCAACTCCAACATGAACTGAATATTATCCGCCATCGACATTCCATGCGAAAGAAAATGGGGATGCCTACGACGCTGAATGCCCCTCCGCCACTCCAACGCGAACTGAATATTATCCACAATTAACATTACATGCAAAAGAAAATGGGGATGCCTACAACGCCGAATGCCCCTCCGTCTCTTGCTAACCCTCCGCCTTCGTCTACCCCACCCCCTACTGTTGTGCCATGGTCAACTCTAGAAGCTTTCCAGGAATACAAGAGTAAGATTTTACGTAATTTGCGGAAAGCTGCGGAAGGACAAAGGCAGGAAAAATAGATTAAAAAAAAGAAAGGAAAAGAGAACAGACTGGGCTAGAAGAGGATACTCAATAAGGAAAATAAGTATTAGTAGTTACGTTTATATCTTTAATACAGTATACAATAATGTTAAAAGCTTAATAGTTGATGAGGTAGATAACGATAAGAAAAATATATGATCTTATTGGGTAGATAATAATAAGAAAAATTGATCGAGATTTAAGAAATAAGAAAAATATATGATCTTGTCAGCCTCACAAGTAATTATTCTTGAACCAGTTACATCATGGTGAGCGCATAAATGTCAGCTTCACATTCCAGTGACCCTGTCACAACATGGAGCAAATCAATAGTGAAAATTAGGGTTTGTCACGAATCTTACAACATGTTGGAGATAAATTCTCCATCGGTGAGGTTGAATTTTTTTATGTTGTCAGCAGAGGCAGTTGCAAACGCATCCCTGGAGCAGAGAAATGGATACCAGTCATATATGAGCCTAGAAATGAGGAACTAAAAGAGCAAGTTTGTTGAAGGCTAATAAAAAAAATGCATATATACTCCTTTGGATGCAAAGTCGTCGCCTGAATTAGATTTCTCTTGGTGTGTGAGTGTTGCCATAGTCTTACCTGAATCATCACCAGTAACTATAAAAGTGAGCAACAAAGTTAATTAGAAAGATAAATATATGGTGTCAATATCCATAAAATAATACCATATCTAAGGTCTCAAAATTTTATAGTTGAATCTTGTGAACCAGTGATGACTTGAGGATTCTGAAAAACCATAGTTAAAATGTTAGATTAATTCATTTTAACCCGCAGATAAACTAATTAGAAAGAGTAAAAGTATGGGTTTTCTTCCTCCTGTATTCATTTGCAATGCCTTTCATGCTTGAAATATGATATGGTATCAGAGCCATAACTCTTGATACGAGCTCCAATTAATGGCGTGGCCACCTCCAATTAATGGTATCGAACACTATTTGCATTTGGAGGTGGCCACCACATTAATTGGAGCTCGTATCAAGAGCTATGGCTCTGATACCACATCAAATTCCAAGAATGAAAGGCGTTGCAAATGAACATAGGAGGAAGAAGTGCACTTATGCAAAGAAGAAAGTAGAGAGCTCTTATTCAAAGTAAAAATGAGGATTCTTTTATGTTTTTTATTACCGAGAATATTAGCCATTTTATACAAGTTTTGTAGAGTTTAACTAACGGTGAAAATACAGAAAAGTAAATTACTCTTGTACTGAGATGGTTGCTGAGCTGCGCCTAGATGCTTCTGTTGACAGGTAACTCTAACCCAGGTGAGGTAGAAAGGAGGAAAAAAGAAAACAAAAAAATTGAAGATGGGCAGAAGAGAATGCATGCACTAGACAGTAAAACAAAAAAGGTGTAGTATGGACAATCGCAGTTGTAGAAGGAGGTTGCTATGGCGCTGTTATCAGGTACTGTTATTGTCACTTCTGAAAAAGCTAATGTTTCGTACCTCAACTCAGTTCTATCAGGTACTGTTATCCCCCATTAATGAATGCTAGTTTGTTCTTAGTTAGTAAGGCTATTTTCATTGCCCTAGCCCAAGGATAATATTTCGATTCATCTAAAACAGGTATAACTAACACCACTGCTGGACTCTTATTAGAGTGTATGCAATAAAGTTTACCTGCAGTATTTGGATTGAATTCAATGTCTGGAACTAAATTCGCAGCTGGAGAAGTCTCAATTCTTGCCCCTAATCCAGAGATGGTCGCAACAGTTGGAATCACTGGAGGTGGACCTTACGGTCCAGCACTATTTGCATTTGGAGGTGGCTACGCCATTAATTGGAGCTCGTATCAAGAGCTATGGCTCTGATACCATATTAGATTCCAAGCATGAAAGGCGTTGCAAATGAACACATGAGGAAGAATATCACTAATGCAAAGAAAAAAGCGGAGAGCTCTTATACAAAGTAAAAAATGAGGATTCTGTTGTGTTCTTTATTACAGAGAATATTAGTCATTTTATACAAGTTTTGTAGAGTTTAACTAAAGCTGAAAATATGGCTTAAAATACGAAAAAGTAAACTACTCTTGTGCTGAGCTGAGTTTAGAAACTTCTGTTGACAGGTAACTCCAACCCCATGAGAAGCAGAAAGGAGGAAAAGAAAACGATAAAATTGAAGACGGTGGAAGAGAATGCAGGTACTGGACAGTAAAACAAAAAAACTTTATGGTTTTTGTTAGCATTGAAAATTAAAATGGGCTGATTTGTGTGTTATTGGCCTGCTTTAATTTTGTTATTGGACTGATATTTTATTTATTGGATTAATTAAATGGCCCGATAAATATTCAATTGGTTTAATTACTTAATTAAATGTAGTTTGATGTTGGATTGTTCGGTCCAAAATGGTGGAATATTTAATTTAGTTAGACCAAACCTGTTTGTATTAATTGGGCTGATTAATTGGTGTGTTTGACTTGGTTTTGACCCATCAAAATTATATGTGGATTATATAATTTTGAATGAATTTGGATAAGTGGATATTATTTAAAGTTGGATTGGATGAAATGATGATCCTGGACTTGATGGTTTCCCGATACATTCCCGAATTTAATTCAGCTAATTAAATTAAATATATGAATTATTCAAAGGGATATGGTTTGTTAGATTTTCTCTACACACTCACCACTATATATAGTGGTTTCATTTTAGAAGAAGGAGAGCTCAAGATTTGCATATCGAAACTCTGTCGGAATCTCGTCAGAATATCGTCTATCGTCTGGAACACGGCTCGCAGTAATGGCTACCTACCCCTGAGCGTTTAGTTTTGGCACAAATTGTGGCTTATAATACACCATTTGGCTTTTAAAATATTGGAAAATCCTTCCATCCTTACAATTACCATTTCCATATTAAAAAAAATAATAAGCAAATTATTTATTTTCATGGATTACTAGTGAATTAATTAACCTCCCTTGGTCTCAATGGATGCCTTATTAGTTTTTTGTGTTTCAATAGGTTGAGAAAGTATATGAACAGATACTATATTATAACAGAGCCAGTAACATTCGAAAAAAAATTAACCTCCCTTGAATTAATAAGAAATTTATGTGTCCCATATATTAATAAAAATTTTACGTGTCCCATTCCCATAAAAAGATTATACATTAGGGAGTGCTACGGTAACTATTGCAGCACGTTTGGTTCACGGAATGAATTTTAAGGTAATAGGAATGTTATTCCATAAGGAATGGAATAGGCAAGGAATAGAATAGGAATTGTATTCTATTGTTTGGTTCGCGGAAGGAATAGACTTTAGGAATTATATTACAGTGTTTGGTTGATTTAAGGAATAGAAATGAAATATGTTTTAAAAGACATAAATACCCTTATAAAAATATGTGATGGTGGCGATGGTGACGGTGGTGGTGGCGGTGGTGGTAGTGGTGGTGGTGGCGGTGGCAGTGGTGGGGACGACGGTGACGGTTGTGGCAGTGGTGGTGGGAGCAACGACGGTTGTGGCGGTGGTGGTGGTGGTGGTGCTGCTGCTGCTGGGTGGTGGCGGTGGCGGTGGTGGTGGTGGCGGTGGTGGTGATGGTGGTGGTGGCGGTGGTGGTAGTGGTGGTGGCGGCGGTGGCAGTGGTGGGGGCGGCAGTGGTGGTGGGGGTGGTGACGGTTGTGGCGATAGTGGTGGTGGTGGCGGCAGCTATGGTGGTGGTGGTGGTGGCGGCAGCTATGGTGGTGGTGGTGGTGGTGGTGGCGGCGGCGGCAGCGTCGGTGATGGTGGTGGTGGCGGCGGCGACGATGGTGGTGGTGGTGGTGGTGGCGGCGACGACGGTGGTGAAATAGGATAAATTTATATATATGATTAAAAAAATTAGGTTAAAGAAAGGGGTAAAAAAGGAAAAGATTCTAAAATCTATTCCTGAGCGTTCAGTAATAGGCTAATACTAGGGGGGGGCCCTAGTAATAGCTATTACCTTATTTGAGGTAATAGGCTATTACCAGGAATATTATTCCTGGTAATAGAAATTGTTACCAAACAACGGAATAGGCCTATTACTGGGAATGCTATGCCATTCCTGGCCTATTCCGTGAACCAAACGGGCCATTGGTGTTTCTAACAGTACCATGTCTCTCTTATTTTACTTATCATTTTTACCAATAATTGGTCAAATCAATTATTTTTGGGTTATTTAATTTTTTTTTAAATTTAATTTTTAATCGTATTTTTAATGTATTTTAATTTAATTGAATGAGAGAGAGGAACCAGATCAAATGAGAGTTGATGCGCAGGAGAAAACGTAACTATGAACCCACTCGAGTCGTCCATAAGGAAAAATCTAGCGGATTATAAGCAATTTTTTTTTTGGATAAGGGTCAAATAAACCCTCCAACTATATATCAAAATTTAATTAGACCTTCAAATTAAAAACACATTCAATTAGACCCTTAAACTTGTTAGATTTGTGCAAAAAACTTATTTCACAGGTTACCAAAAGGTAATTTGTCAACTTTTCTTACATAACATGCATCTTTTGTAGAATCTTATTTAAAAATATTTTAAAAAAAATATTTTTAAAACTTTTTGAATGCTACTGGTATTCGGGTTGGACTTCCATTTGGAAGGTTGTGAGTTCGAGCCTACAGATACTACAATGTAATAGAATCAGTAGCATTCAAAAAATATTTTTAAAACTAAACTTTAAAAACTAATTTAAAAAAACTTTCCATCCGAAGAAAAAATCCCAACTACGTCTTCTCATGACAATAAATTTTCCATTTGACGAAGCTTCTGCTTCTTCATCCTCGACCACCTGGCCGATTCCCCGTTCAATATCATGAGCCTGCGATTCCTTTGATCCATCATCATCTGCGAATCTTCTTGCGATTTCACGCTCTCAAGTTTCACTTCGCTTGATCCTGAACAAGTTCATTCCACTAGGACAAGCTATGTTAGTGTTTCTTATACTGCAAATATATATATATATATATATATATATATATATATATATATATATATATATATATATATATATATATATATATGGTAGCTATGATGTAATAATAATTGAATTATGATGGAGAAAATATGAAATAAAAAGGCCTGGGTTTAATTTGGCGATGATTAGAGGAGCTGAGGTGAGAAGACGTAGTTCGGTTTCTTCGTCAGATTTTTTTAAAATTAGTTTTAAAAATATTTTTTAAAACATTTTAAATAAGATTTCACAAAAAATGCATGTCATGTAAGAAAAGTTGCAAGTTACCTTTTGGTAACCTATTAAATAAGCTAATTGCACATATCTAACTAGTTTAAGGGTCTAATTGGATGTTTTTTTAGTTTGAGGGTCTAATTGCACTTTGATATATAGTTAGAGGGTCTATTTGACCCTTATCCATTTTTTTTTTTTAAAAAAAAAACATACTGACATTTTTGTAAATAATCCAAACTTTGATGTGCCAAGTAAAATGTGTTTAGAGTGCGAGTAACAACTTAATAGAGTGCAGCAATAAAGAGTGCACTTTGATGTGCAAGTAATAATACTATGGAGTGCACTTAACAACATTATAGAGTGGAACAATATAATGTACACCTTAGCAACAATATTAAGTGCACCTAACATTATCATTAGTTGCACCAATGTGAAATGTAAATTACTTGTATCGAATATATTATATAGAAAAGATGAGCGCTCATATGCGGTGGGTGCTTACGGTGCGGCGAGGGTTCCAGATATACACCAACAGTGTTAACAACATGCACCAATAGTGTAAGCAAAACACATCACAATGAAATGCAGTAAAAAACACCAAAAAAATACCCAATACACCCAAAAGAATACACCATATAACTTACCACCCCAATGGTGTATTTCCAAACACTGTATGATGCTTTTACTCACACCTAATGGTGTGTTTTTGACGATGCGTACCTAATTTGTGTTTGTTTTTTATTGTGTATTTCCTAACGTTGATGGTGTATAATCGTTCAACTGTTGGTATTGCCGCACCACCGCACGAGAGGACCCCGCCGCACCTTAATCTAACACGTACATATAAAAAATATCGTTTCTCTTTTTTAATTGTATCTAATAATATCTACTTTATGACATGTTAATAAAAACTTTTATACTCCGTACTACTTATAAATTCATCAATCTCACCTTGTCTTAACAAATGAAAATAATAAAAATATTAAAATTTAAACAGTTTAAAAATTGAAGAAAAGCAATCATAATAAAAAAAATAATGCACAATTAAAATTAATAATTCAAGTTGTATTTCAATAATGTACAGTGATTAAAGAGAAATTAAAGTCACCGAGATATTAAATTGCCTAGGTATATTCATCAAGTTGTATTTCAATAATAAAGATAATTGAGCTTATTATTCATAATATAATAAAAGATTGTGCTTGTTATTTATAGGGAAAATGGCACTTTTTCCCCCTATGTTATATGCTTATAGCACTTTTTCCCCCTGAGTTATTCATGCATCCACATTTGCCCCCTCAATTATTATAAAAGTGGCGGTTTTTCCCCCTGATAATATTAAATAGACATTTTTACCCTTAAATACATATTTTATTTATTTCTCTTGTTCAACAAATTATTGTTTATACGTAGGGATGGCCACGGTTCGGTTCGAACTGAACCGAACACTATAGCAATCAAATAAAAAAAAAATTCGGTTATGATTCATAACATAACCCAATATTTGGGTTTCCATTTATTAAAATTGTGAAGTGGAAAAAAATAGATTCTGAACCGTGAACCAGAGGTTCAAATCGGAACAACTACTAGCAATAGCTTAAAATTAGAATTATAATATTTGCAAATAGTGTATGTTTTTTTCGCATTTATATTGACTCTCACATATAAGTATATATAATCGCGATTTGGTTTTTATTTTGAATCGTTGTTTCACAATTTCGGATCCAATTTGAACTGTTGGTTCAAACATTATTTTAAAATTTTATTTTTTTATTTTTAAAGTATTCTAAATTCAACAATTAATGTATTTTATTTTTTCAAATTGTGGTTATAATTTGTTGGAGAAGTAAAATAAAGGAAATATTTATTTTAAGGGTAAATATGTCCATTTAATATATTAGGGGGGAAAATTGCCACTTAAATAATATAAGGGGAAAAAGTGCTATAAGTATATAACACAGGGGGAAAAAATGCCATTTTCCCTTATTTATAATAAGGGCCGGCCTTGATAGCGGGCGTGATGGGCATCCGCACTAGGCCCAAAGTTTGAATGGACGCTACTCTGACCCAAGAGTTTATTCGTCCCGGGCAGTGGAGGCGGAGAGGTTCTTCGTCTCCGGTCATGGAGACGAAGAAGGACGAAGTCCTTTTTTTAAAAAAAAAAAACTTTTAAATTTTAAATAATTATTTTTAAAAAAATATTTTAAATTTGGAGTGACTTGTTGAAAACTTGGAGAGGAATTGCATTAAATTGATTAGTTTAAGAATTCAATTGTTGGTTTTTTTTTTCGTTTTAATGACTTAATTGCATTATCGTGTACAATTCGATGACGTATTTGACTCATACATTCATTGTTTTTATTTTACCCCGAGCATATAAAATGATAGGATCAATTCTGTTCATAATAGAATAGATTTGGCCTCCTTAATCGGTTAATCTCATTGTAACACGGACTTCCTTATATGATGCAGTAGCCATTCCTATTTCTTGTAGGACAAGTAATCCAAAATATGCATATATAAATAAGCCCCATAGGGAGAGGATTATCAATTCACAATAATACAAAATAAAATCTTACTCTTTCTAAATCCTGTCTGTATTCTTTCTATATTTAGTGTTGCCCATAAGTCATAAGCTCGTCCAGTTTATAATGGAGAATGATTTTGATAATGGTGAGTGGATTGGTGGTGAGTTTTATTACAGTAACCGCAAGGAGAAGCGGGTGCGGACCAAAGACGATGTTCTCTATGGCATTTTTGCTTCTGGGAACAGTAGTAGTGACTCCGACTATGAGGGAAGGGGCAAAAAGCGAAAGAAAGACCTTACCAAGCCTGTTAACTTTGTCTCCACTGGGAGTGTATTGCCCAACCAGAAAATTGATAGTGATAAGGAGGATTTGAAAGAGATGGAAGAGGATAGAGGAGCTTCATCTTCTGACAACTTTCTTTGTTCTGCTTTTGGGAAGAAGATCAAGGAAGGTGCAGTGTTGAGACAAAAATCTTCTCAGGCTGGGAAGAGAGAATCAGAAGCGGGAACCTTTGAAAAGCACACTAAGGGGATTGGAATGAAGTTGCTTGAAAAGATGGGTTATAAGGGAGGTGGGCTTGGGAAGAATGAACAAGGTATCACAGCTCCCATTGAAGCAAAGTTGCGGCCCAAGAACATGGGAATGGGTTTCAATGATTACAAGGAGATTAAGGTGCCAGCGCTTCAAGAATCCGAAGCAGCAAAGTCTGCTCCTCTTCCTGCCCACAAAAGAGAGAAGCCCTGGCTGAAGCAAGCTTCAAAAAAGAAAGTTTGCATAACGGTAGAAGAATTGCTGGCCAGGAAGCAAGAGCAGGGGGTTAATGTTGTTCAAAAGGTGTATGATATGAGGGGTCCACAAGTTCGGGTGCTGACAAACTTGGAGAACTTAAATGCCGAAGAAAAAGCCAGGGAAAGTGATATTCCTATGGCTGAACTTCAGCACAATATGGGGTTGATGGTTGATTTAGCAGAGCTTGAGTTTCTAAAAATTGATCGGGATTTGAGAAATGAGAGGGAGAAAGTGGTTGCTTTGCAGAAAGAGAAGGAGAAACTCCAAGCTGTGGCAGTTCACCAGAAAAAGCAAATTGAAAATATGGAGTACATTATGAATGAATTGGACCGGATAGATAAAGCGAGTAAAGAGGGTACATTGACTCTTGACTCACTCGTGAACTCGTTTCTTGACTTGCAACAACGTTACGCTGATGATTATAAACTTTCTAAATTGTCATCCATAGCTTGCTCGTATGCTATCCCGTTATTTATCAGAGTATTTCAGGGATGGGATCTACCTCAAAATCCAACACATGGATTAAAGATTGTTTCGTCATGGAAGAATCTGTTGCAAGACAACTCATCTCTTTATTCTCAGCTGTTTATGGAAGTATTTTTTCCTGCTATAAGAATATCTGTGACTAACACTTGGCAGGCTAGGGATCCAGAACCAATGCTTAGATTTTTGGATTCCTGGGAGAAGTTGTTGCCTCCTATAGTCCTCCACACCATTCTGGACAACATTGTTTTGCCAAAATTAGCAGCTGCTGTGGATTCGTGGGATCCCCGTCGAGAGACAATTCCAATCCATTCTTGGATTCATCCTTGGCTGCCCTTCTTGGGACAGACGAAGCTGGAATCATGCTTTAACACTATACGTTGCAGATTGGAAAGTGTACTTCATGCTTGGCACCCGAGTGATATATCTGCATACTACATATTGTCACCTTGGAAAACCGTGTTCGATCCAAGCAGTTGGGGAAAACTGATGGCAAGATTTATTGTCCCAAAGTTGGTGGCTGTGATGCATGAATTCCAAGTTTACCCAGCCAATCAGAACCTTGATCAGTTTCACTGGGTCCGGACATGGGCTGCTGCTATTCCCATTCATCAAATGCTTCCACTTATGGACATCTTCTTCGACAAGTGGCAACAAGTTTTATACCATTGGTTGTGTTCAAATCCAAACTTTGAACAAGTTACTCAATGGTTTTTAGGTTGGAAGCAACTTTTGCCACCACAACTACTTGCAAATAATCATATCCGGTATAGGCTTATTGTTGGTGACGATATGATGATCCAGGCTGCTAATGGCATGGAGGTAGTCCACCCAAGTTTAAGAGAGAATATAAGTTATCTCAGAGCTCTCGAAAAGAGACAATTCGAGGCATCAGCACAAGCTCAAAAACCGAACTTGAGTGGTGGGCTACAAAGAGATGGAGAAGACAGTGGATCAGATCTCAGCTTCAAAGCAATAATAGAAGCTTATGCGCAGCAGAATGGTTTGCTATTCAAGCCAAAGCCAGGGAGGATACATAATGGTTATCAAATATATGGTTTTGGTAGCTTAAGCATAATAATGGACTCTCTGAATGAGAAGGTATATGCACAAATTGAGGATAAATGGTCTCCCATGTGTCTTGAGCTGCTTTTGGAGTTACAAAATCGGAGGCAATGATAAAGAAAGAATGTTTATAAAAAAAAAAAAAATTATTACATATTTAGATAATAATAAACTTGTTGCATTTTGTGGGTGTTAATTTATTCATGTAATTTCCATTGAAACTTATTTTTGTGGACTGCATTCCAGGCTTGCAGCAGTTTGTGAAATGATTTAAGGTGTATTTTTTTGAGGTAAACTCTTTAGTTTTGTATGTCTTATCTCTAACTTAAATTACTTTTAGCAGGTGAAATTAATGGTTTATATGTAAATCTTAGCAAACTAAGGGTTGTACAGTTGAGATTATGTTTTTCTAGTTTGAAATTTATAGCACTTCGATAGCATTATATTGTTGAAAACAGAACTGATGTGTGAACATAAAACCTTTGTTATGATATAATTGTTGAAAACAGAACTGATGCCAGCCTTCAGCCTTCTATGATGCTAATAGATACAGAATCAGAGAGAAATTAGATACAGAACTAAATACTCTGTATTATATAATCAGAGAGAAACCAGGAAGCATATTGGGGATTCGAACAATAAATTCTTGAACTTGTTGAACTAGTTTGCTCTTCAATTTATTAATTAATGATTGTATTAAATGTCTTCCAATGTATTTGCTACTGTTCTCTTCCTTCCACCTGAGTGTTCATATATCTCTTATCTCCATCTATGTTTACTGTTATAATCCCACATTGAAAATATAAGAGAGAACATATAGTTTATAAGGTCATAGATTAAATTAGCTAATTGATTGAATTCAATCTTAGATTATAACACAACTGTTACAAGGCTTCAAAATGTATAACACAACTGTATCTTAAGCTCCATTCTTTTTTTGTCAAGATGTACCATGTTGAATCCTGGTCTTAAGCTCTACTCTCTTTTGCCAAGATGTACTACTAACCGAGTTGTTACATTAAATTACTGCTCCAAATCGTAGAAGTAATTTTTTTTTTTTTTAAATGAATCAAAAGGTTAGCAATACAAGGGGAGGGATAGTGTTTGAGCACTTGAACTAGACTGAGAGTCAATAGTCTTGGCCAAGGCATGAGCTACGTGGTTAGGGATAACAATGAGTCGGAAGTAGATCGGAAAGAGCTACATCCATCAGTCGATTCACCTTATATTTTATCCATCCATTTTACACTCTTAACCTGTATCTGGTGGACTTTTTCAAAACCAACCACCACCTCCATTGGTGCGTGTGCCCATCATAGATACCCACCACTTATTATTTTATTAAAAAAAATTAAATAATATTTAAATTAGTTACACATAATAAAATAATAAAATATTCAAATATAATAACTAAATTGTTAAATTTTTAAAAATAAACTTATTAGTTTAAAACTAAAATTAGTAAAAAGTTAGTAAAAGTTTTTAAAAATTTTATAATTAATTATACACTAGTACTTATATTCATGGTGAGTCAGGTGAGGTTCTAGACGAATTTTGTACATAAAACTCGAATCTAATCCAATCCACCGATCACCACAGGTTTAATTTTTTAAGACTTACCTCCGACTCATCACTCCCTATCACTCAAAAATTCGATCCATGCAAGTTAGATTCGTGTAGATATCTGCATGATGGATTGATATTAACATTCCTATACATGATTTGTTAATCGATTGACTTGTCTAATCATAATACTACTCAAAGAATAAATAAGGGACTTGTTTGTAGTAGCAACAAAACCATCATCAGATTAATCCTCACAGGGCGTTTGGTTGGAAGGGGGGAATTATGTGGGAAAGGAATTGTAATTCCATAGGAGTTGAATTACTGGAAATAAAGTGGGAATTTAAATTCCAGTGTTTGGTTGACAGGAATAGAATTACTGGGAATTTCAATTCCAATGTTTGGTATACATGGGAATTGAAAGGGAATAAGTAGTATAAAGTCAAAAATGTCCATTATTGTTGTTAGACATTAATTTTAGGTTAAAAAAGGAAGGGGTAATTTGACTCATCACTATCTTTTTTTCCCAGGAATTAAAATACCAGGGGGGGACATGGGATTTTAATTCCATGAAAATGGGGGAATTGCAATTCCATGGAATTGCAATTCCCTCCAACCAAACTACGGAATTTAATGGTCTTTGGAATTAGGTGGGAATTAAGTGGGAAGGGATTTTAAAATCCCTCCAACCAAACACTCTGTCAATGTTACGGATGAGACTATTACAAACATACAAACAATTGGACTATACCATCTCAAAGATTCAAAATAAATAAAAATAATCTTTGTAAATGTCATGATATCATTACCCTTCAATTGTCATACAAATTGACTTCATACATCAATTCTCATACTTAACAATAAAGTCACATTTCACAGACATAACAACAATTGAGTTTCAAGTTCATTGAATGCAATAATTATGATGAATGCCTAAATTTAACTTAAGAAAAATGTTCATTATATATATACACTAATCATAGTCACTCGTTTCAATCCTTATCAGGTCAACCCACCAATTACTTACATTAATACATTCTCATCTCTTAATCTTTATTAATATAGTGAAACTCGATCTAAATCTCCACTCCCATTCTAATTTACACTAGCAATTATAATTGGTTAATTTTTCAATCACGGAATTTCTTAACTTAACATAAACCAACCACAATACATTATATGAAATTAAACTTTAAATGTGGGAGTAATTATATTATATATTTTGGCTTTAGGAAGCAAGTTGGTGTCGGGTAGACATGATTGATTTGTCTACATTCATCCAAAGGTTGTCTGATTGAGAGGAAAGCAATAGGCGGTATCCCATTATTTTATCAACTTGGATTTATGAGCTTTGGAATTTGCCGGTTTTCTTCGAATAGCAACGTTGTTTAACCAACCAATCAACCTCAATTTAAAGTTTCCTTTCAACATTTCTTTTTTTGCTTTATACGGAGTAGCAAATAATAATTCACGCATGTAACGTAGTATCCACTTGCACAAATTATTACTTCCGCCGATTTGACGTCCTAGGTGGCTCCAATGCATCTTCCCTTAAATGAAAATAATAATAACTTTTTTAGAGATTTTTTCTAAATATGGAATATTATATTGTATATTTTAGTAGTTTAATTTTAAATTCGTTCAAATATAATATGATTATTTGGAGACAGAATTGATATGAATAAGTGATTTGATTGCAAATTACAAGAGTATAGAGTATTCTAGAGAAACAATGTATAAAGTTAAGAATGAGTAACTAGAGCAATTGAGTGGTAATTAAGGAAGAAAAGAACAAACTTGAGCCACTACTCGAGTAGGTTGGGAGCCCTATTGTAATTTAAAACTTAATTAGAGAATATCAAAAGAGTTTAAACCTATTAAAACTCTTCATATCCTATCACGGTAAATTAGAGTTCTCATTTGAAAATAAAAAATAAAAAAATCTCATATAATAAGGTAATTGTAATAGAGGCCAAAATGTTATTGACCAAAATGTTAAATAGAGGCAATATAGTAATTCTAATCCACTAAAATGTTGGATAGAGGCAAAATGGTAATTCCAGCGGAAACTCATGATAATTGATAAGATAGAATTAAGAATAAATTGACTATTTTACTATTTTGAAAATGACAATTAAATAATTAAATTAAAAAACTTTTAAATACACGATTTCTAATCATGTTATAACAATGTGTTAGATGAGAATGTGTGACCTTTCGTTGGTCCTTGATTTTGGGTGATCTAAGGGTTGATATTTACTATGCAATATGTGGTTATTTGCACTGTGCAATATGTATAGTTGTTTGCACTATGCAAATAATGAATTGCATGAATCTAATCATGGCCGTACAAAATCAAACATTCAATGGTACGGATTTGATCATACATTCTCACCTAATACTTTGTTCTTACCAGATTGGAAACCTAATTTTATGGAGATAAATCTCATACATCTAGCCTTTATGTGAGAATCAAGCCCATATATATGGTCCTTCGTGAAGACCAAACCCATATATCATGCTCTTTTATGAATACCAAACCCATATATCCCGCCTTCTCTGAAGACCAAACCCAAATATTCGGCTCTTCCATGAAAACCAAGCCCATATATATGGTAATTTTGTGAAGACCAAGCATGTTGATCCAGCCTTCCTTTGAAGGGAAATTATTGTGTGGATCATGCTCTACACAATGTTATGTGCACCATAACAAAAAGTACATTTTTAATATATTAAATGTACATTATTTTTGTACTGAAGGTACATTATACAATATAATGTACACTCAGAACAAAAATAATGTACATCCCCTGAATACAAAGTACATTATTTTTATCCTGAATGTACATTATTTTACAGTAGACAAAATATCGTTCACACAACTTGTGTGGACCATGGTCCACACAATAATGATTGTCCTTTGAAGACAAAGTCGTTTAAGTACATAGGCCATTTATCGAAGAACAAGCTACATATATGCATTTTTTCTAATCTAAAAATTAATAAGTGTGAATGAAAGTTATACCCGTTATATATATATTATGTTATAAGAGTTATACTATACATTATTTTGGACAAATATACCCCTATCGTTATAACTTATGTTATCTTTTCCACTATTATTACCATGGACATTCATCCACCATATACCTTCTAATCTTCTTCAATAATAATAATATATACACATTATATATTAGAATTATATGTTAGTTATTTCCTAAAATATAAATATCAAATTTATAAAAATATTTAACATTATTATTATTATTATTATTATTATTATTATTATTATTATTACTATTATTTACAATTTACAATAATATAAATATTTAAAATATAAATAAATCTAAGATTTTAATATAAAGTACTAATATTAGGCACTTATTTTTGCGCATCGCGCATAGAAAAACTAGTTTTTAAGATAAGTCACTTAGCTTGAGTTCCATGGGAGACTATTAAGAGATTTTGTACCTGAATTAGTACTCATTATAAACCAATTTTGAATTTTAAGATAAATTCAAATTTTCAAGTCCCTCCGTGCATGCCAAAATCTATAAACACAAAATAATTTAGAGTTTGTACATATTCAACTCCAAATTCAAGGTGTACCCTTGCCTTGACAAACCCTTGTCCTTTGGTTCTAGTATTGATAAATGTTAATGCTTCTTATATATACTCATATCGACAATTGCAATTATTTCTTTTGTTCTCTAACTATTGATAATTGTCTCTAATGTTATGTACATAGCAAACTTCTCAATTGAGAACAAGGAACGTGATTGAAGGGTTAGCTTGCAAGGCTGGCCCTGCCTTGATTGCCTCATTTCATTTGATTTTAATACGTTCTTTTTAGACTCGTTTGTTAATTTTATCATATTAAATTCAATAAATCTTGTATGATAGTAAAAAAAAACTAGGGAAAAAAAAAAAGCAAAAAAGAAAAGTTTGGTGGCACGGGTTAATCCCTATTCAACTCCCGAGCCTGCCGCCTAAGATGGGGTTTCCATTGATGAGAAAGGGGAGTTTTGCATCAATACACAAGTTGATCTCTGTTACAAGTAGGGAGGTGGCAGAAAATAGGGGTCGACATTTCGGATTTTGGTTCGATTTTTAGGGCTCTGTTTGATTTCGGTTTTGAAAAAATGAAATCATCAGATTTCAAATTTAGTTTCGGTTCAGTTTGAAATAGTTCGGTTTCGACTTGAATTTGGTTTGATTAGAATTTGGGTTCGGTTTGATGACTCAGATCAAACATTCCCTAGTTCTCTTGCGCGTATAATTATTTATTTATTTTTACTAATAATTTAAATTTGAAAAAGGTAAATAATAAGTTCACAATGCATATTTTAAATTTCTTAAACTAAAATAAGTCCAAATCGAACCGACATCTTCACCCGTGTTTGCTAACCGACGGCAACCTCAGACTCGCAAAGAAAAATTTGGAAGAAAGAACAATTTCGAAAATTTATGTTAGAAAATTGGGAATTTAGTATATATATTTGGATAAATTTGTACATATAAAAAAGAGTGAATTCCATATTTGGTCATACTATTATAGCGGTCTTTCCAATTTTAGTCCACTTTAATTAATTTTGCCACATTGTGACCACTGTTATTAAAAGTGTTCCACTTTTTGTCCACCATTAGTATTTATGTCAAGAGGTCGTGTAATCCAGGGGCATTTTGATCTTTTTATGTTTGTCTCATATAATTTTTCCAATTATAACATATATTTGCCGTGTTTGATTTTCTCGACAGGTTTTTGCAAGTCAGACCTGGCGGCGAGGGGAGGCCAGCCGCCGGTGCTGCAGCGGCGGAAGGTTTTCTGGCGACGGTTAAGTCGCTGGAAAACGAAAAGTTGGCAAAATCTGCTAGACTGCTTCCAGAAGGTCGGATTGATGATTCGATTGGCTATCTGCTTCCTGATTACTTCCGATTTCCATAAATTGCATCACAAAGCCGGGAGCAAGAAGATTTTTGCACAAATACCAAAACAGAAAATCTGATGTGAGATCGATCAAATTGGACTCGCACAACAGTCAGAACTGATAATTTGAAGGAGAGATAAGAGGATTGTCACCCGATTGTGCGAATTCCAGAGGAGGAATGAGAGGATCTAACCGTGATTGAGAACAACAGAGCGATGATAGGCAAAGAGCAGGTCTACTTCGCAAGGTGGTCACCGGTTAATTTTCATGCACCGAGTCGTTGTTTGTGCTGGTATTTTCATTCTCACCCGATTCGTCGTTTGCGCTAGATAGTATGGATACAAATTCCTAATCTGCCAATTCAGTTGTTTAATTTTCATGCACAGAGTCGAATTTGTGAGTCGATTGGGGAATTGATTGCGATGGATGTGGCGGACTGAGATGAAATTGAGACCTAGTGTTGGGAAGGTGCGGGTGGAAATCGATTTGAGGAAGCCGCCGTCGTCGGCCTCTTCTCCTTCTCCATCTCCATCTCTGTCGCCCAAATACACACCTCTCCACAACCACCGCTGCAGTCTCAAGCCCTAACCAACGTTGTCGACATTCTCTCCGACTCCGGCTACATCGCCATCTCTCAATGTTAACCTCGCTCATTGCGGAAAATCTCATCCACTCCGTCTCATCCCACTCCGCCTCCTCATCGCCAATGACACCATCGCTGGTCACACCATCTTCTTGCTGCCAGACTCCGTCTTCGCTGCCGTCGTTGCGTCATCCCCTCCTCCATTTCTCCCCTCTCGCCCTCTATATCTCCGCCTTCTGTTTCCTCACTGGCTCAGAAATTCCCAATTTTCTCATTTCCTTAGTCAAACACTCAAACATAGTCTTAAAAGACCAAAATGCCCCTGGATTACACGGCCTCTTGACGGAAATACTAACGATGGACTAGAAGTGGAACACTTTTAGTAACAGTAGTCGCAATGTGACAAAATTAGTTAAGTTGGACCAAAATTAAAAATGCCCCTATAACAATAGGATAAAAAATGGAATTCACTCTATATATAAACCATTCATTTTTTCAATTCAGTTCGGTTTTTAAAAGAACAGAACCGAACCGAAACCATTCGATTTATAAAATATAGAACCAATCGATTTTTAATCTAGGGTCATTTTGGATGGAGAACAACTCATGAAACCGGGCATATTTCAGTGTCAGGACGACAAGGGGAGAAATGAATGATCATTGAAACGTTGTCATTTGTAGGAGAATCTATCCTAATCTTTTAGCACTAGGACAAGGAAATTCTATGAATGGAAGCTGCACAGCTCCAACAACAACACATACGTGGGAAGAAACAAAAGACCCACTGTATGGAATTGAAAGATTCGCATCAATCATCATCATTGTCTCCTCTCATCATCTACTTTTGGGGCCTTCATTGCTCGCATTCTCATCTGCTTCCCAGAGGAACAATGGAGCCCCGCTCGAGTAATCATTCCTTATTTGTGAAAACCCATCATTTCATAAACAAATCAAAGTCCACTTCCCTATTTGGAATTGAAAGCTGTCCTCTAATATAATGCTGCGCTGCAGGTTGATATATGTTGTAATAGCTAGCATGTGTTAGTTGAGTCTTTTTGGGTTTTTATTTCTTGTTATGATTGGGAAAAAAGATCCCATTTGATCAACAATATTATATTCTTAAATTTTCATCCATATTAAACATTTTTCTTTTTCTTTGGTGTAAAGCTGATATATAATAAAATGATTATGAAAGGTCACAATTAATCATCAATGAGACTCAAATCAAACACCCCACCAAAAAATTGGTCACTTTATATTGTTTCATAAAAGCATGATAAATCTTAATTGGTGTGGTGCTCTGTAATGCTTCTGGTGATATTGTGGCAGCGGTGAATGGACCTTTTTGGTGTGGGGGAGACCTGTTCATGGGAGAGGCATGGACATGCAAGGAGGCCCTCTCGTGGCTAAGGAAATCGGGAGTGGGGGCGGTAAGTCTAAAGACGGATTGTTCCAATCTTTGCAGTGTCATTTGGGTCAGGAAGATCATATGAAGATGTTTTGATTCAACATTGTTTAGTATTGTATTATTCTCTACTTTTGATTCTATATCTATTTCTCATGTAAATCGCGTTTTATGAATCTGATAGCTCATACTCGGCCTATTTGTGGGATTGACAAGGCAGATTGTTGTTACTGGAAATCTTCTCCACTTGTGTTTATGTCTCATCTTTTCCCCTTTATGGGTTAATTTAAAGTTTGCTAGTTTGGTTTTCCAAAAAAAAAAGGTGGATAAAACCATATTACATACCTCTATATGAAATTTAATTTTGGAATAAGGTAAAAATTGGCCACTGAACGTAACCTGAAAATGCAATTAGGCCACTGAACGAAAAAAAAAAGTGCAATTAGGCCACTGAACACTCCAAAAATGTGCAATTTCACCTGATAGCAGGTTACCTTCAATTTTAGCAGGTTATCTGCTTACGTGACAGCTGAGTTGGCATTTTTAATAAATTTTAATTAATTTTTAATAAATTTTAATAATAACTTTTTATTAAAAAAAATTTAAATAAAAACGACTTTATTTTATTTTTTATTTAATTTTTTCTAATTTTTTATAAAATTTATTATTAAAATTAATTATTTAAAACTATTTAAAAATTATTAAAAATGTCAACTAAGCTGCCACGTAAGCAGGTAACTTGCTAAAATTGATGGTAACCTGCTATCCGGTGAAATTGCATACGTTTGGAGAGTTCAGTGGTCTAATTGCACATTTTTGGAGTGTTCAATGGCCTAATTACACTTTTTTCGTTCAGTAGCCTAATTGCATTTTCAGGTTACGTTCAGTGGTCAATTTGAACCTTATTCCTTTAATTTTTAATGTTCATTTCCTAGTGTATCAGAATTTGAGGGCATCGTATTTTCTATTGTCAATGTGTTAACATATTGGCGATGAAATTTATTCGGTAGTCTCATTCTGTAGCAAAAATGAACTTTATTTTAATATTAAATATTTTAGCGACGGAAAGAACGATCATCACAAGTTTCGTCACCAACCTCAAAGAGTACGTATGTGGAAATATTTGCCACTTTGCGCCAAACATCATAGCTGAATTCATTCTTGTCGCCAATTCCATTGTAACACTGTGAAGGAAATATCGGCCGTTGCCTTTTCCATCACCACTATAGTGAAGGAACTTAATTCCGTCACAAGATTCGTCACCAAAATGTGAGTGCCAAAGTTTTCTATTTTTTTTCTCACTTTGCGCCAAAAATTGCTAAAGAATTGAAATTCATAATAAATTTCTAATATAGTGTCTACGTTGATTTGTCAGTTTATCTATAAACCGATGTAGAAATATTAAATTAAAAAAAAAAAAAGTAAAGTTTCTACATCGATTTTCTAAAAAATTGACGTAGAAAACTTTGAATTAAAAATTTTCCCTTTTAGAATATATAATAGTTTTTTTTTAAAATCAATGTAAAATTACATTTATGTAGTAGTGTGTATAATATAATACTCCACAAAGTTTTTAATTGATACCCAGGAAAGTGTAGATGAGATGAAACAATGACTTTTCTAATTTAATGAAAACATGATTAATTTCAGTGTATGATTCTAATTAACTTGTCCAAGCAATTAACCTCTCATCATAACCAAAAAGAAAAAAAATGAAAGTTTTATATTGATAGAGACATGTCTCTACCATGCAACCATTTCTACAACATTAATGTTAAATTAGGCAAAGTTAAACATCATTTATTATTTGCACTAAAATTTTATACGGAGTAATAATTAAATAATGTTAGTCGTGTTAAGTATAATGGACCTTCAAATTTATTAATTACTCATGATTATGGACCACTATCATTATAATTAAGTTAATGTCATTCTAAGATTATTTACTTTCTATGTTTCTTCCTTTGGCATAGAGAAACTAATTTTATGATGAATACAATTAAGTTAATGATACAATTGCATGCAATGAATGAACTATCCATAAATGGCATGTGCATACATATGCATACATTTATAGAGAGGGAGTCGAAATTAACAACTAATTAAGCAAAAAATTGTTAAAGTCAACAATGACGGTAAAATATTGCTTTCAATAGAATGTCACGCACTGTACTCAAGCTTTCCACTTCTGTAAATAATATTTTAAAAAATAAATGTTTATTGATTGTCAATAAATTGACTAAACTTATGATAAAATCAAGAAAGAGTAGACTTACTAATCAAATACAAAAACTAATCATTCAAGTAATAATGCAACATGCTAGGGAGTAAACAAAGAGTCAACAACGCTTCCACTGAGACTCGATCTCATGACCATATGAGAGGTCACTACATGTCATCTGAGCACAAGGAGCTTGGCGAACTTATCACTCTTTAGAAATTTAAAAACTTTTAAAAAAAAAAAAAAAGAAGATTATATTAACCTAGGTGGCTTGGGTCAAGCACGGAGCCCCGCCCCAAGGCTCCGAGTCCACCCGAATATAATCCTTCTTACTCTGCTTCACCGGGTCGGTCTTCAATATATCCATCAATACTCGTAATGTCTAACTCAAAAGCAATTAATAGAAAAAACTAAAAATGTAATTTTCTCTTTAACTATATATTATAAAACTTTGATTTTAAAATGTTAGGTAGTGAGAAATGCATGAACCCAAACGTGTAAGTGACATTACAATTCCGCAGATTGTGAAACAACATATTTCTAAATTAGTACAACGTACATAAATGGGAAGGAATTGATTTGAATGGTGGGAAGATTGGTGTTGTCGTGGCCGCTTGGAAACCTTACGTACATTAGTTTCAAAAATAAATCCACTTTCCAAACTTGGAAAGTCTCTAAAACCAAACATAGGTGGGAAGATGACTACACTTAGATGACAGGAAAAAATTTTTAAAAGGTTGTCTCTTAGATATTTCTATTTTCCTCCCGGACCACTCTGCTTCCTCTTCCATTATTCTACTTTATTCTGCTAGGTGTCTTTGATTGCCTGATTGGACCACGAGCATTAAAAAAAACTGTATTTTTGTATGAAAAAGAAAAAAAGAATTTTATGTTTCAACAAATTTGATGATAAAATAGAAATTGTGTTGATTTATGGGTTTTTGCTCGCTCATAGGCATCTTGTATCGAGTATTTACACTTAATTAATGTGGCCAAGGTTAAAAGAGTAATTTTAACTAATTTTGACCCTGTTTGGTAAATGGTTGTTAGCTGTTAGCGGTTAGCTAATTGAGTTAATTAGAGAGTATAATTAGTTGATAACATTAACTTATTGTAATAATGTGTTTGGTAAATTAGTTGTTAGTTAATAGCTGTTTGATATAATTTCTTTTCTTAAAAAGCTAATTGAAAAAGTTGGTTTGAGTAACTTTTTTGAATTTTAACATTTTGAAGCTATAAAAAGTTAATTAACCAAACACTTATATTAATTTTTAATCAAATTAAATAATTAATAATTATTAAATAAACCAAAATTGATTGATAGACGAATTATTTTACCAACCAGGGCATTTATCAAATTTCTTTTGTTATTTTTAAAAACAATATGTATATCTTAATTCTTAGAGTGAAATGCAAGTTATTGATTCGAAAAATTTGAGAGTTTAAATTTTAGACTCCATACTAGGATATACCCGTACGCCGCAACATCAATACGTAAAAAAAAATTATAGCACATTGAGTAATAACTACGGATCGTTAAACGACATCGTTTTATTAAAAACGCGCATCCCACTTTAAAAAAAAAAAATCAGTTTCAATTCTGGAATTTTAGTTCATAGATTCTGGAGTTTTAGTTCATAGATTCTGAAATTTTAGTTCATTGATTATGGATCTTTAGACGTGAATCGAAACTGATTTTTTTTTCATTCATGCTGGATATTTAGTTCATTCATTATGGATATTTAGTTCATTCATTATGGATTTTTAGCTCATTCATTCTGGAATTTTAGTTCATAGATTCTGGAATTTTAGTTCATCGATTCTGGAATTGTAGTTCATTGATTCTGGATATATAGTTCAAATTATGCACAATATAATGTTGTTGCTTGGAATCAAAACTGAATTTTTTTTAATTGAGACGCGCGTTTTTAATAAAACGACGTCGTTTTTGCATCCGTATGCACCATGCATGGTGCATACGGATGCACAGCAAAATTTGCCAATAACTAGTGTTACATAAAAATAAAAAAATAATAATAAAAAAAAAAAAACTAGTGTTACATATTGATGGAGTTATGGGCCTATACCCAAGGTCAGGGAGTTGAGATTCAGAGCAAACATTATTACATGGACTATAGTCCATACAACTGCATGGACCATAAATAACAAGTACATTTTTAATATATTAAAAAAAAGTACATTATTAAAAACACATTATTTGAATACTGAAAGTACATTATATATATATATATATATATATATATATATATATATATATATATATATATATATATATATATATATATATATATATATATATATATATATATATATAAGAGTGCTCATATGTGGTCATGTCATTAGGTGTGGCGGTGTGGTCGTATCTGTGTCGTTGAATCAGTTTAATCTAACGGCAGCGGTTAATTCTGAGGATTTGAGGATTTTTGCGCTTTTTGGTAAGTGGGGGTGTTATAGTAATTACAGTGGCCATTTATAGCGGCCGGGTTCCAGAATACACCAACAATGTTGACAACATGCACCAATAGTGTATTCCCGAACAGTGTATGGTGTATTTATTCATATCTAATGGCGCATTTTTGGTGATGCGTACCTAATTTGTGTATGTTTTTGGCTGTGCATTTCATAACATGGATGGTGTATATTTGTATAACAATCGGTGCGGCCGCACTGACTACACAGGAAGGCGTTGCCGCACCTGAACTTGGCACCAATGAGAATCTACAAATACACCAGAGTAAGACTAATAATGCACCAATTACACAAATAAAACATACAACAATATGATTTGCCTTATTTCGGTGCCCTATGACGAGTTTACCCTTACAGTTCGCTGGGTAGGAGAATGTGCGCGAAAATACTGGAAGAATCTTGATTAACATGATTCATTGGATCTATCTAATCTAATGGTCTGTAATTGACCATATGACCACACCTAACAACATGGTTGCACTGATCGCCCCTCTATATAAATGCGAATAGGAGCCGCCGGTTGCTATAGTGTTCTGATTTATAAATGCGAACAGATTTTCGATTCGCAGTTATTCCGATTCCAGTTTCGATTTGAACCGCCGGTTCAAAACTTATTTATTTATCTATTTTCCGTAAATTCTATTTTCTATTTTAAAATAGCCTAAATTCAACAATTATTTTATTTTATTTTTTTACAGTTCTGAATCATAACAAGAATCGTCCCCACTGTTTCAGTTCGGTTGCTAAAGTGTTCGGTTCAGTTCATATCGAACCATAGTCATCCCTACATATAAGCAATAATTTGTTGGACAAAAAAATAAATGAAATAATTATTTTAAGGGTAAAATATCCATTTAACATCAAAGGGGGAAAAACTGTCACTTGTAAAATAATTGAGGGACAAATATGGATACATGAATAACTCAGGGAGAAAAAGTGTTATAAGCCTATAATTCAGGAAAAAAGTGTCATTTTCCAATTTTATAATTATAGAAAACTTTTAAGATCAGGATTCATTTTATAACTATTGTAAATTTTAAAGTTTAATAATTGTAAAATCCTAATCTTTGATTTTTCAAAATAGAAGATGTTGTGAATGTATCCATATATACCTTTTACAAGAGTGGTATTCTCACCTTAACCGCACCCATACATACATAGACACTGCACCATACATACTTATTATTGGCAGAAAAGGAAAAGGTGCTACTGTAGTCTAACATGGGTACAATGAAATTAACCTAAAAAAGACAAATAAATTAAACATAAATGAAATATATACTACCATACATAGGCTGTAGATACAGATGCAGCGTAAGAAGGAAATAATAATGAATAAGATGTGGCAACGTGCAGCGTTTCGTGGATCCTATGCAAGGATAATAAAATCTAGCGACTCTCATGTGGTCCAGTCCTGTCTTAAACCAGTCTTAGAAATGAGTTGTTATTTTCTTCTCCAATTTTTACTATTTTTTAGCTAACATTTATTTCTCATATTTGAATGCCACAACTACTCACCTGTTTTTATTTTATTTTTCAATTCCTTCTATCGTGTGGTACATTTTTTGTTTTTATTTTATGTTTCCTTCCTTCTATCGTGTGGTACATTTCTCTTTAAAAAAAAAAAAAAAAAAAAACATGAATCAAAATTAATGACATTCCAGCTCCTTTGAATAATCATCATTGATCATAGGAAGCTAATTGATTAATTACGTTCACAAATATTTCAAGTTTTGTTTTTAAATTACTAATTTCATGAGGTTTGATCATAACTCGCTAAGGGTGTTTTAACTTTTAACCAAGAAGCTTTTGATTTTTTAAATGTCACATTAATTATAACATTTACATTTCTGGAATTATAGCCACATAAAATAAAAAATTTCAAAAAATGATCTTGTAATCAAGCGATTCTTGATTCCCTTTGAGAAGGTCACTTCGTATTGCTAGACCACAAAGTTATTAACTGATCATATATAATATTGTTGAATCTCAATTTATAAAAATTTAAATTACAATTGTGTTTTTATAGTAACGATAAAAATCTACCCGAAAGCATACACTTAATAAACTCTAATTTAAATAGAAGTGTCAAACTCTAAAATCGAAACTATTTCCATATACTCCATAATTTGCAAGAGCGCAGCCATATATATACACGTACTCATCATTGAGAACCCCAAAAAATTATTTAAAAATTTTCCTAAGTTGAGAATAAAATATGCGAAATGTACTTTAATTCCACAATAAACAATAATGTTTTGTGTGGTCAAAAAGCACACCAACAAAGCAAAAACAATTCTTTTATCAAATAACAAAAAGCAAAGGCTGTATGATTGGCTCAACAGAATAGGGCAACCGAATATATATATATATATATATATATATATATATATATATATATATATATATATATATTAAAGTCTCTGCGATTATTTTATCTATATAAATATATCCATCCACACTTGCCAATAAACAATTCAACAATAAACAAAAATAGAAAGGTTCACGACCTTTATTATAATCGAGGGTGACGTCCCAGATGATGCATTCTTCCCCTCTTTTTTTATTTCTTTAAATTTCATCGACCAACCAGACCATGGAATGGGGTTGGACAATCAATGCTCCAAATCTTGATTTCATTTGTTTAAGCACATGTTGATTGCGATTATTAACCGGTTTTTCTGTGCACAAATTGCATTTTTTAACGTTAAATTCTGTAAAACATGTACTAGGATAATTGCTAATATTGTCAACGAGTTGTTAATTGTCGCCCTCGCACGCACCCCAGAATTCTTGTTCTCTGATTTCAGCAGTATTGCATTTTTTTTTTTGTTAATTGTTGTTAACGAGTTGTTAGGTTTCCAGCCTATGTTAGAGTAATCATAAGCCTCCAGAAGACCAGAACCCTTATCCAAGAGTTGTTTGAAGTCAGGACAATTGATCTCAGTCAGTCTTGGGGAGTCTATGAGTCCAAACGTACTCTAGCTTGAAGAGCCTTAGCTTCAAGATGAATCGAACTCTCATTTTACTGCTGAAGTGATGGCTTATGGTTAGGTGATCTACCAATTGAGCTAGTCCTACGGGGCAAACACACGATGACGATTCAGTAGTATTGTATTTGGTCTTTTATAATAATGCTTATTAGTCGACATTTTTATTATTCAATTTTGTAAGAGTTTGTTACTCCTTAAAATGAGAGTTTTTCAAAGTCATTGAAATTTGTGTTTATGGTAATTTGTTGTGTAGTGAAAAGTTTCAGTTTATAACTGTGGATGAAACTTGTTGAGTTGAGGTTTAGTCCCTCTCGCCATAATAGCCCTGCCTGCAGGCTGCTTTCAGTGATGGAGAGAACTTACTCAAAGGACACTGACGATGGTGACTATTCATCGGATCATTTGGTACGTTTAATATATGGTCGTGACTGAATGGCTCAGCAGTCAAGGTCAAATACTGGTGCACATAAAGGATCTATCTACTTTGGACATAATTCACACATTGCCGCTGTCGAGGTTCAAATCCTGGTCTCTTCTCTCAAATACTGGCTACTAAACCAGTGAGTTAGGCTCACATGGGACGAGAATTTTACTGGGAATAGAGTTATGATTTTCTTATATTTATTGTTGTATCAACCCCGTACCCCACACCCATGTTTCTGTGATTTAGGTTTATGTACATTTTAAGCAATGAATATATGCATTTACTGGTGATTCACGACACATGATAAACTCACCTATGCGGTACCTGATTAGGTTGCAAAAATAGAAGAATTTGCAATTTTTAGCATTGAGTGCCAAAAAGAAAGACAGGGTTTTTAAAAATGTTTTTAAAAACCAAAAAAGTAGTACTACATGGCTACTTGCTCATTTTATTGTTGCGCAATTTGGCACACTATCTAGAAGCTACTCCTAGTATTTCATAGGCCGGCAAATTATATATATATAGACTACTGATAAATGAGTCTATCATGTTATATGAGCCTGTGTGAACAGATCTAGACCAATGAATACTTGAGATCAATGACTTATATTTCATCACATGTGCAACCCGTGCAAGTGAAGTGCACAGTTAGCCAAATCTAAGCCATTGATCTCAAGTATTCAATGGCCCAGATCTGTCCACACAAACTCATATAACATGGTGGACTCATGATAACACACACACACACACACACACACACACACACACACACACACACACACACACACACACACACACACATATATATATATATATATATATATATATATATATATATATATATATATATATATATATATATATATATATATATATTATGGTGTATAATACCCTCACTAATAATTCAATTGATTCTCAAGTGAAAGATGCTCCTAAGGATGCAAATTAAAATCAAATTTTTATAGTCTTAAAGTTGAAATTTTCACTTTTGTAAGAATGGCTCCATGTGAACACTAGACGCTAATCCTCTTATCTAAGAGGTTGTTAAGTTATTATGATTTAACTCTTTCACAATCCCGTAAGGGCGTGGGGCAAGGAATTTCTTTAGCAACCAAAATAGAAAGATAAGAAGGGGAAAAAGTACGATTATGCCTGAATAAAAGACGATGTAATTATATTACATGGTGAAAAATGTTGAGTATTGAGAATTGCATAGTAAAATTGGTTAGTTTTGAGCAACAATAATTACTTCCAAATTTGAATGCCTCGATCAACAGCTTGAAATTTACTAGCTATGGAAGACAGTAATAAAATAGCAGCCTTTACAACAACGGTGAAGATCAGAGAAAGGATGGGAGCTGGTAAGGAGGAATTGGATGGCAAAGAAGAAACTCAAACTGTCAAGAAATGATATTAATCCAAGGTGGTTTAATGGAGGAACAATGGAACCCGGTTTTTCGCGAAGGCCGATGATGCTGGTGAGGGAATCCTGATGATGCTGCAGCAGTAGTTGCAGGTGTTAGAGGGAGGATGATTATATTGGAACCGCCATTGTTTGATGTATATATATATATATATGATTGATCTGTGGTTGATCCAATATAATGCAGCCTCCATTGCTGCTGCTGCTGGGAAGCTGATGATAGAGTTTTTTTGACTTAGCTGAACTGTGGTGGGAACATCTGAGGAGGAGTCATGAAATGCCCAAATCTCAGCATTTCACTGCTACTACCTGTGTTGTTATTAGCCTTTCTTGAGCCTGGAGAATTAAGGTGTGTTTGGCTTAGTTGCTGCAACGTTTCTGTCTCGTTGTACCCCTCCCTTCTCCGCCCATCATCACTACCACCATGCTCCTACAAATCAGGGTTTAATATTTGTTAAGATCAAGCGCTTACTACTACGTCAAAAACTCTATAGCGAAGGCGGCAGGTGCTAGACCCGAACCCGTGAAGGCGGCAGGTGCTAAACCTGAACCCGTGACCTGGTTCTAATACCACTTGTTAGATCAAGCGTGGCTATAGTTATAGCTAGTAGCGAATGCGGCAAGGTGCTTGACTTGGCCTTTTTCGACCTTTGCCCAAGGTTTGTACTGGTACTCAAATCTGTGACCTGACTATAATTTTAGATCAAGCGCTGCTATAACAAGTTACTATTTTTCTTTATACCGTCACATTTTCTAGAGGCGCTGAACTTGCCCTTTTGAGCCTCTACGCAACAATCTCCTTAACCACCTAGTGCTGGACTTAACCATTACCAGCCTCCGCCCAACAATATTTCATACCAATTGAATAAGAACTAGTAGATATCAAGATAACGATAGAGAGTTAAAGTATTGGAATATGTACCTTAGGCGGCCTTAGGCCACCTTGGTGCCACCAATTGAGTTCAAATTGCAATAGTGAAGAGTTCTGAGCCCTATGCTCCCCCACCATTTCACGGCCGCCACCGCCTTGCTTAGAGCTTGAACTGCCTAAGCTCAGATCAAGACTGTGATCAGCAGCATTCCCAGAATTTTCTGCAAATCAAATCAAATATTATCTAATTAAATTTGTGACATTAATGTAACATGCAACACATAACACAAATTAAATTACCAGTGGAATTAATCTGTTCATCCTCATAAATGCTGGGTTCAAAGTTGGTAACAGCGTCCTTGCCATTACATTTTATGGCAGCTGTATCATAAGCCCTAATCCAACAACCGTACCACAAAAAGTTATAAAATAATAATAACCATACATTTTCTATAGTGCCCGAATCGAATTATCGTCTCACAAAAAGTTAAATATATAATAATAATAAATAAAGAAAATGCAAGAGAGGTTCAGAAGAACCTGGCAGCTTCAATTTCAGTATCAAAGAGACCCAAATAAACATACCTATTTTAGCAACAAAAAAAAAAAAAAAAAGGAATTAATAAGCAAAGGAAGACAAGTGACAAGCAGTGAAAAGGTTTTTTTCATATTCCAATCAACAAGAATTTGAATAATTTTTATGTTTTACTTTTTGCCCAAGAATTGACCCATTCTTGCTTCCCATCTCCCACATTTGTGCAAGGTCACGCCTCTATACTTGGAGCTTCCCCTCGGAAACCCAGTGCTCTGACGCCGCAGTACATGCACAAATTCCTCCTTCGTCAAATTGCTCATCTGATAATAACGAAAACCCAAACCCAAACCCAGTCAAAAACATAATTTTTTTGATTTCGGAAAAATTAAGGTTTTTTAGGTAGTTGTTGGGAGTTGGAGATGGCCATTAATTCATGACAGAAAGGGAAGGTGGGGAAAGGAGCGTTGAAGATAAGGGGAAAAACTGTAGAAGATAAGGTAAGGTGAAACTATGGGATTCCAGGTAGGCAATTAAGCAAGCAAGCAGACAGACAGACAGGCCGCTAAATTCTCTCTCTTTCTTTCTCTCTCTCTTATTACAGTCGTGAAAATACATACATACCTGTTTCAAGTCTTCCTCATAATCCTCGAGACTAAAGTTTATGTCGGCCTCTACTCCCCGGAACTTTATTGCTGCCCTGTCGTATGCGCTGCCGGCAATATATACATTTCTATGCTTCATTTTCTTTCTTTAAAGATGAAGAAAAAAAATGTTTTTTTTTTGGGTGATCGAATTGAATTTCCAGATTCTTACCGAGCAGCTGCATGCGCTGTGTCGAATCCACCTGTTCAGATATATATGGTTATAACCATGAAAAAAAAATCAAGATTCTTTTATTTTGGGAAGAAAAAAAAAGGATTTTTAAAATACCTAGATAAACTTGCTTCCCACAATCCCTGAAACATGTTTGAGTTGATGGGGATTAGTTTAGTATAATTATGAGAGAGATGGGTGGATCGGAGGAAAAACGGGAAGGGCTAACCATATGTGAGATTCCCAGCGGCCAGTTCGCCGGTAAAAGGTGACGCCGCGATATTGGGAGCTGCGGGACCGTGGTCCACGGCGGCTCTTCTTCATAGGCTGCTGAGAGACCTCCAAAGGCTTTCCGGCAGCGGCGGCGCCGTTGAGAGGGTCAGACTGGCAGAACTTAACTCCGACCCAGTGAGCGGCTCTCGGGAAACTGGGAGATCCATCGCCGGAGGTGGCCCCCATTTCCGACTCATCAACCGGGAAGAACTGCCTTGTCACCGGCGGCGGCTCACTCTCCGACGACCAGTTGTCGTCGCTCCGACCCACCACCGGAAACCCAAAAATCTTGTTCCCACCGCCGCCGCCTCTCTTTCGCCGGTCTTCCTCATCCTCCGATGAAACATCCTCAACCACCAACGCCGCCGACGAGCTGGAATTCGACACCGATCCAACCCCTTTCCCTTTCTCGTCATCTCCGTCCATCGGAGAACAGCACCCTTCATCCGACTCCTCGTCCCTTCTCTGATCCGGCGAATCGTTTAGATCCCACATTCCGACAACCTCAGAACCAAAAACAAACAATACAAAACAGAAAAGAAAAGAAGGGTTCTCAGATCCTAGATCGATCACTCAGATGTCAGAACCCAACACCTCTCCCATGAAACCAAAATCTTGGAGTTTTATTTTTTATTTTTAGCTTAAGCTAAGGCTGTAGCTTTAGCCTAAGTTTCTCAGAGACTGCTACATATGTATGGGTGTATAGTAGTGTATGTATATATGTATATATTCTTTCTGTCTAAGCAGATGAGTGGAAATAAAATAATAGGGAAATATTGGAAGTAGCTGAAACTTCAAAGCCCGCATAAGAAAGAGAGAAACCTACGAATTATAGAGAGATTTGTGAAAAAAAGTTTTTAAGGTTTTTGTAGGAAGAGAGAGAAAGAGGGAAGTTTAACTAAGAGAGAGAGAGAGAGAGAGAGAGAGAGAGAGAGAGAGACCAAACAAATATTTTGGTTAGATGTGGTTGTGTTGTATGGATCCCTCTCTTCTCTTCTTAGCTGCAGCATAGACAAGCCTAATGAGAGTTGGAGAAAAGAGTAAGCCAAAAGCAGCCACCATTGCTGCCTGCCATCTCTACCCTCACTCGTCTAGTCACATTCACAATTACTTGTTCATTGTTAACCTTTTCTTTATATATATATATTGCGATCTGCGAATCAGGCTGGACACTTGTTGGTTAAGTAGTCTGTTTCTTTGTCTGATTGCATGAAGTGGTTTTCAAACCCTCCCTCTATCATTTGTAATGCTTTATCTTTGGATGTTTTAATATAATTCGTGTTTGTTTCCAAAATAAAAAATAAAAAATAAAATTATTGAGAATTGGTCGATGTATAAATGTTTTAAAATATTAATTGTTGGGTGTCTTGAGCACATAATATAACAAACACAAATATATATTTTGATCAATTACCGATGTATGAACTTTTAGTTGAGGTTTGTCTTGCCTTTTAGTTTGGTATGTCAAATCCATGTGAAATGTCATAGGGCATGTTGAGGATCATATATATATATATATATATATATATATATATATATATATATATATGGATGGAAAAGTTTAAGTGAGAATCCGTGGCAAAAAAGAAAATTAAGTGCTTAACTGTTCATCATAGCTCAAGTGGAAAGATTGACGGCTTTGAAGCAAGGAAAAATGCGGCGAAAATTAGATAATTATCTCAAACTTTGAGTGCGCAACACTACCAAATGCATTATATTATATGATATGTATAAGTGCAACCATTTTGAGTGCATTTTACATATCATTGAATACACTTGTAGTTTTGTGCAATGCGTTTTTAGAGTCACAAATTTTTAGTACACTTGTATATACTAGCATATGCACTTGGTAGTGTTGCAAATTGCACATCCGCAGATACTTAGTCCATCTCATACACACACACACACACTAAAATAGTAAAATCAGGAAAAAAAAAACTTTGTACAGTATAATATTAATTATCATTTCAATCTACTAATCATATCGTTAACAAAATTGTGAAGTGAATCGAACATTATTGTTTAACAGTATAAATATATAATTCTTGAAAAGATATAACTTATTCAATATGTTGAAGTAGTGTAATAAGTAACATTTTGTGTTGTGTACTTTTACCTAAGTCAATTAATATGGGCATGTGAATTTATTCACACACTCATACACAAATAATTGTGGATGGACATTGCCTTTGATTGCATATAACAATGTAATGTATAACTTGGCTGTAATATGCCAAATAAGTACATACCCCAATCATCATATGTGTCTCCACTAGATGTGCATTATATTAAATGTGCACATAAAATTCCACACAATATGTTAGCATAATTACATAATTTGACAAAATATTAAATAATTAAAATTACTATAGATGAATAGTGATGAATCTATATTTATAGTTCTTCCCAATCTATATTTGTAGTTGTGACTTGTGATTGTACCTATCTCCACTATATATAAATATTGTTCACAATTCTTTTGTATTATGTGTACGTACTTTTAACAAATTTATTATGTACATCACATTTTAT
The DNA here is from genome assembly GCF_001879475.1 of Ipomoea nil. Taxonomy (NCBI): domain Eukaryota; kingdom Viridiplantae; phylum Streptophyta; class Magnoliopsida; order Solanales; family Convolvulaceae; genus Ipomoea; species Ipomoea nil. The sequence goes on along the minus strand of NW_017617233.1, from coordinate 3,395,871 downwards.
AACAATTCACCACTATTATGTTTTTAAATAAAACTTTAATAAATTTGAGCCCACTGATTTAAAATTCTAGGATAAGTTGTACATACTACATGTATAAAATATACACATTTATGATTACACGACTTGATAACTTGTGCACTTAATTTCAAATATTATTTTTGTCATATTTAGTGCACAACTATTTCTTTTTATTCGAACACAATTATTCATTTTTATAACTAAATCTCTAGTATAAAACATCTGAATGTGTCGAATTTCAAATTTAAAATTATACTACCTTAATACTTTAACACTTTTATGAATAAAAAAAATGTATGATTTCTAAATATAAATTAAATATGACATTGTTTTCTAGTAAAGATTTGATTGGAAGGATCAATTCTCAAAAAATTGAAAGTATAAACCAATGTCACTTTAGGGCAATGGATTTGATTTCAAATCCCATCACCCACCTCCCTTATTAAATGTATCAAAAAAGAAAAATAATAAATCAACTCAAAATATGTTGGAAAATTAGAAAAAGAATGACATTTAAGTTGTTATTTTGAGATAATGTTTTGAGAGGTTTACTTTTAATTTGGGTCGAGTTAAAGCATATTTGGATTCTCTTAGTTGAGGAAAAGAACTTGATGTATTATACACTCAAAATAGACAATAGATGAATAAAAAAATTGATTATCAAAAGTATACCATAAAGTTGGAAAAATGGATATTAATACGATATATACGAGGGTCTGTATGATACGGTGTGGGTGTGTGGTGTTTGAGCTCTGGAGCCTACCACAGTGTGTCAGGAGGTCCAGTCAAACAAGTTGTCAAAAGTCCCCTCTTCTTCGCATTTAATACGGTATTTATAGGGGACCAGAGGGACATGATCCGGGCCTCCGGCATGGGGGCCGCTTGGCTCTCATGCACTCGCCAGTGCCCTGCCTGAGGAGCTTCTAACACGTGTCACGGATCTCCTGACGTTGTTCAGGAAACGTACTGGCAGGTCGGTGGTCGGTGGTCGGTGGTTCAGGTCGGTCGGACCCGGTCGGTTTAGACGAGGTGCGAGGGAAGAAAGCGGGCCAACCGTTGGTCCCAACACATGGTACGTAGGTAGCCGAGTATATTCCTATCAGATATGTTTATTAACCAAGGTGTGCCGATCAAACAAGGTTTGCCAAATTGGGTATGGTGAAATTAACGGGGTGAATTAATTCTCTTCAAATTCGGGAGTTACACTATTTTGACTCCAATTTAACTTAAGATTAATTAATTATGTAACCTCATATGTTAATGTCATATTGATGTGGAAGTTTTGAATTAAAATTTAAATGCCATGAATAATGTTAGTGAATTTCATTTTCCTTACAAACAATGTTTGTTGGCAAACTCTTTTTCTTTTTCTTTTTTTTTTTTAATATTTGTTGGCAAACTCTTTTTGCACTAAAAATATTTATAAAAAAAATCTAACCTTTTCTACTCTCGTTCCCTCTCAAAATTTATAGAAAACTCTACCAACTTCTCTTTAAATTCTTGTGTTCTATATTTTGTTGAAGTTCTTCGTACGGTTTAATGGGTTTATTCAACTGATCAAATAAACTCGTATTAATCTATTAGATTCTGAAAAATTAATGATTTTGCACTCCTAACACTTTCGTGAGTAAGCAAATCATTTTTTTAAAAGTGTGTGCAACCCATGCTTTTAATTTTTTTTTTTTTTTTTAGTATTACTGACTCAGTGACTTTGTTACACCTATAATGACTTTCTCAATCTACTGAAGTATAAAACTGAGCTCAACCCTATATTTTGATAAATTATTTTTTAAAATATGTAATAAAAATTTGTGAATTTAATATAGATAGACGTATCCAACATGTACCTTATATAGTTATATTCATTGCAATATCTACTAAATCATATATCATACATTATTTATTCACGTCATACACAAGGCAGGCATCACATAAACCGTAAAATATATGTAAGTGAATGAAAATTTTTGTTAAAAGAAGGAAATGGAAGTAGGAAGGAAAGCAAGAAAGAGGCATACATTGTTCTTGTTACGCAACTTTCCGACGTTAACCAAATCGAAAAGCGGATTCTCTCTCTCTTTCTCTTTCTCTTTCTCTATCTCCTTTGCCCACTAATGGAAACCGACAGCGCCAAGACTAGATGGATGACTTATTGTTCAATTACCATAATTAGCTACACTAATTAACATTTCACTTTCTTTCATTCAATCGCACGTCACCCCTCTTTCTTAGATTTTGTACTCTGTTTTTAACCTTGGAGTCAGCCTTTTTGTTTTTACCCTGTCCTTTACCGCTGCGCAACTGTAACCCATCCCCCGGAATGGAGTAATATTTCGCCCCATACACCTTTTTTTTTTTTTTGTAAGAATTCATATTTAACGCTGGGAAATATTTGGTGTATTCTCATTTTAAACTTCCAACTTGTACTCCCTCTCACATGCTTTTGATGTAGACACTTTTCTGTGAACTCATATGATGAAATTAATCAATCTTGATTTGCCACCTCAGGGAGTATAAATGAGGAATTAGAATTTTGGGAGTCTATGTAGTAGAACTCATTTACCACTAGACCTATACAATCGGATAAAAAGGTTACTTAGGCGATCCCCAATAAGGAGATTTTGGACAGATTTTACAAAAAAAAAAATGACAAGGTGGAAGAGAGAGGAGAGAGAGATGTGGTTGTTCTGTTATTTAGGGGATTTTGTCACTGATGGGGCCCATTGTATTAAATAAACAATTGTAGCCAAGGCTGCGTGAAGGCCAAATAGCGCCTAGTCTGGCGCGTGCAGCTGGGCGCGTTAATTAAAGTTGTGACTGTTTTTTTTTTTAATTTAACTTTTTTTTCATCACTTTTTTTATTTCCACCTCATTTTTTCTTTCATAATCATACCTGTAAAATCCCCTCAAAATCTTCACACTATTGAGGATGCCCTTATTCGCCAGACAGGATAATGACATGAATATGATAAAATTAAATATAAATATGATCCGTTAAAGTTTATAGTTTAGAGTTCTAAATGCGATCATGAACATAAACATAATTTTTAAACAAAATAGATGCGTTTAGTTAACAAGTTTTAGGTCCACACTGACACAATAGATGTGTTTAATATATTTTTTAAAAAAAATTGTATTTTTTGTCCAACACTTATACTCGTTGTACAGACTTAGTCCATGAATTATATGTGTGGCCATTTTAATCGCTGAGTTATCTGCGAAGTGACGATTTTAGTTTCTTAGGAACAATTTCTACCACAAATATGTCACTTAATAAAGTGTCAGATTTGATCGTTCAAAGACTAAACGCACCACTTTGCACATAATTTAGGAGTAAAAAATGACCACGTGTATAAGTCAGGGACTAAGTATGTACCATGTGCCTAATTAGAAGACTAAAAATATAATTTTTTTAAAAGAAAAAAGTATAATGATTTTTAAAGTTAAAAGAACTAAAAGTTTTAAAAAATCCTTTCAAAAAAATTAAAGTTTTAAAAAATAAATTTAAGTATTAATAGTAAAAAAAAAAAAACGAATACCGTAAGTAAAGTATTATTGCAATCGAGGGATTAAAATGAATTAAACTCCATTTGATTTGTAATTTTGACATATCTTTTTTTTTTTTTAACTTTAGGTTCAAAATATATAAAATATTTTCACTTTAGAAAAGTTTTAGTAAAAATTGAATGTGAATGAGAAATAATATGAAAAAGTAGGGGAAAAAAAAAAAGGATGGAGGTAAAAATAGGAGGGTAATTTGGGAAAATGGGGAGGGGAATTATTGCGAGTCAGGGCGACGGCAGAGGGGCAGGCGAGTTTGGTCTGAGAAAAGGAAAATGGAATAATGGCAATAAATGGAAAAACTTTCCTGAAACGTCCAATCCACGAGTACGGGATGTGGGCCCCAGCTTTCCTCTATTTGCTCTCCCGGGGACCACTTTCTTTTTGACCATGTACGTCCTATTATATTTAGGACTGCTTTCCCACTCGCACTTTCTCGGCGCGTGCTCCTAATTTACTGCTTTTTTACTTCCAACCCAAATTACACTTTACACGCCTCACCAAACATTTTTACTCCCTATTTTTTTTTGAAACAGTACGGAGTAAAAAAAAAAAAATTTACTCCGTATTTTTTAACAAGAAATATCTTATTATCTACTAAAAAAATTGTATTTTATAAGTGATTATTCTGTTAATTTGATCATAAATTAATCAAAATATTATTATAATATATTCTATATATTCTATATTTGCATATATCATTAAATCAACTAATTTTTAAATTTTTAACAAAATCAACTGATAATCAAATTTTCATAATTTAAAATTGATAACTAAATTTGCTTAATTAGGTTACCAATCAAATTAACCGTTTGTTTAACAGGCAACTAAAATTATTTTAATTAATTTGTTAGCCCAGTGCCCCTATGCCACTAAAATATAACTCAAGATCCCCAAGCAAACCCGAAAAAGTTACCAAATTAAATGTTTTTTTTAAACACGGTCCACATTTCAGTCCAGTCCAGCTTGACTTTCTAGATTTGAGCTGTTAACTTAGAGCATCTACATCAGAAGTTATTTGGGGGTTATTGTTAGTTAAAAAAAATTGAATAGAGTTATTTAGAGATGTGGGGTGGAGTTATTTCTCCTGTAAAGGGTGGTAGAATTGTGAGATACACACTGAAATAAAAACAAAAAGAAAGCCTTGGTGTCTCTGCGTGAAGGAAACATAAGACTGCACGCGCCTGACGCATTACCGTTTCATTTTTATTTTTTTAATTCAGTTTTTTATTTTTTTTTTCTCTCCCCTCTCACATTCTCTTTCCTAATCACTTTTACATTCTCCCCCTAATATCCCCAACTAATAATGTTACGGTAAGGGTTAAAAGGTGAAAATAATTATCTAAGGAAACAACTACCATATATATATATATATATATATATATATATATATATATATATATATATATATATATATATATACTAGTTTTTTACGCGCATTGCGCGATTGAGATAATGTCCAATGCTTTTTTTTAAATAAGTACTTTAAAATATATTAAAGCAAGATAATATTGAAATTGTTCATGCATAGATAATTGAAGATTGAATTTGCATATTTAAATAGGTAATTCTTTTCCCAAAGGTTGAGTCCCCAACCCCAAGGGCCCCCCACACTCCGACCCGACAGAGCATTGTGGGAAGTTGTAAATCACGGTGACTCAATGGTTCAGCAGACAGGGCCAAATGCTGATACACACAAGGAATCTGCCAACTTTGGACATAATTCCCGCATTGTCGCGGCCGAGGTTCAAACCTTGGTCTCTTCTCCCAAATACTATCCACTAAACCATTGAGCTAAGCCCGTGCGGTTTAAATAGGTAATTCTAAGTTTACAAATGCAAGATAATATAGTCAATATTGATTATAATTGTCAATAAAATAATTGTATAGGTATGGTTGAAACCAAATAGGGACATAAGGGAGAACAAATAAAAATTAGGGCATAAAATATTAAATATATACTAATATTGTTTGAGGAGATTCTGACATTAGGATTTGTGGTTAAGTTCTATTAAGACTTTAATATTAGAATTAGATTAATGGTGTAGTTATAATTCTATATTAGACTTTAATATTAGAATTAGACTAACGGTGAATTAACGGAAAAGTTAAATGGATAATCATATAATTAAGGATAAATTAGAAAATCTTAAAAGAAAAAAATTAAAACCTGAACAATATGAACCATTCATTTGATTTAATAATTTGGCGGTCATTTTTCTACCCAATGTTAATAATTAAATAAATTCGCTGGTCAAATCCGCTAGTATAATCCGCTAACGCTAATCGCTAACTGCTAATTGTCAAACAAGGACATTGCGAGGTAGTCCTCATTTCAATTTGTTGTGTGATTTGAATACTCTCTTTGTCACAAAATCTCTCAAAGTAGTTAATATGGTTGGCTTTATTAATTATATTTTTTAAATTTTTTCATGGTATTAATAAAATACTTGGTAAATAAATACATAGCATTATTTTATGTTATAACTTTGATATTTAATTAAAAAAATAGTGCACAAAAAAGATAATAGATAATGTAGTGAATATAATCAATTGATGAATTTGAATGTAAAAATTTTTACATTTGAGAAAAATAAAGACAATATAACTAATGAAAATATTTCTTTTAATTAATTTATTGATAATTAATAATTTGTTTTTCACTGAATAAAGACATTGTAAGGATAATGTAGCGAATATATTATTATTTATATAATTTAATAAGAGTAAAATAGAGTACTAATTATGCCAACTTTGATTGGAATGAGGTTCGAACCTAAGACCTTTTTTTTATTATTGAAATCAATGAGTAAGTTAAAGGTGAACTAATGACAATTCTTAAAATTTTAACGGAATTAGTAATGGTGTGTTGGTATTTTAGGAAATTTTAGTGTAAAATTCAAATATGATCAATCTTTTAATCAATCTAAGCCATTCATTTGATTTAAATCTGTGACCGCCATTTTTTCTACCCATTATAGGCCTAACTCTCTTGGGCTCTTATTAGTGTGTGTATATATATATATATATATATATATATATATATATATATATATATATATATATATATATATATATATATATATATATATATATATATGTATGTATGTATGTATGTATGTATGTATGTATGTATGTATGTATGTGGAAATAAATAATACATTATTTATAGATAAAAATTTTAAAGATTGAGGTAGTTTAGTTTTTTTTTTTTTTTTTTTTTTTTTTTTTTTTTTTTTTTTTTTTTTTTAGAATACTATTGACTCTATTACCATGTAATATCTGTTCATATATACTTTCTCAACCTACTGAAGCACAAAGAGTCAATGCCCTCCACAATGGAGTTTGAACCTGAACCCTCTTATTAGTTACTAATTTAGTAGATTTTCTTTCAATTGTTATGTTGTGCAACCGTGTGCACCATGCATGGTGCACACGGTTGCAAAACAACGTCGTTTCATTTTTTTTTAAAATCCCGTTTGGATTGTCGTAAACGGCGTTAGGCGGTTTCCTTTCGTATACAAACAGTAGGATATATCAATAATTTCATAACTATATATCCAGAATTACATAACTATATATTCATAATTTGACAACAGTACATTCAGAAATAATAACTACACATTCATAATTTCATATGCATATATTCATAATTTCACAACTAGACATTCAAAATTACATAACTCCATATTCAGAATTCTTAAAGTGCTTGTTCACAGAGAACTATATCCATTCTCACCAAAAAAAAAAAAAAAAAAACAGAGAGCTATATCCATAATTGCATAACTACACATCCATAATTTCAAAACTATATATCCATAATTTCAAAACTATATATCCATAACTTCATAACTATATATTCAGACTTGCATAACTATATATTCATAATTACACGTCGATTGGAGTTTTTGTAATAATAATAATAATAATAATAATAATAATAATAATAATAATAATAATAATAAAATTATTTGATTGGTGAAGTTAAACGGTGTCACTAATGGCACCATTACTCCATCATAATAAAACGGTATCGTTTTATAACCGTGTGCAACATGCACAGCATAATTTGCGATTTTCTTTATAATAGGCTGAAGGATCAAATTTGGGCTCCGCCCCGAGTGGGGTAATAAACTCGCGAATAATTATAAAGCACTCTTCTTCTCCTCTCCTCCCAATTATAAAGCACTCTTGTGTAGGCAAATGATGGACTTGGCACGAGAAATGCAATTTAAATGGATTAGAAATGATAAGTCCCACATAAGTTTTTGGTGAGTCAAGAAATAAATTGTCAAATCATTCACATGGATAGCTTAATTGGTACTCAATGAATAAGTTGTGGGCAAGAACTCATAATCAAAATTAAGTGGGTTACATCTAATGTGGTGAACTTTATGTGGGCACCAAACACTGCTTGTCCTTCCACTTAAGAGGCCATTAAATTATCATGATTTATCTATCCACTATCTTGTCAGGCCGGAGTGTCAGGTATGGGGCCTTTGGGCAATGATTTTACCTTTTTTTATGGGAAAGAAATTGGTCAAATTTCTATTCTTAAGTTAGGTTTTGTGCATTTTGCTTTGGTTTTGTATTCTAAAAATGTAAAAACTAATTGACTAAAATTCCTATGTAAAAGTAAATTGAATAAAACTGTGAAATGTACAGGCTTTTCAAATACTTTTGACCAAAAATAAATTACGGAGTATTACGTTATGAGTAATAAGTAACAATGTTGGACCATATAATTATTATAGTGTTTTTTTTTTAAATGCTACTGACTCTATTACATTGTATTATCTGTTTAAACATACTTTCTCAACTTAATGAAGCACACAGAGTCAACAACGTCTCCACTGAGGCTCGATTTCATGACCTAGCTCCCACATGAGAGAAATCACTATTATGATAGTGTTTGTTCCACTGGATTTATTATTCAAGAAAAAGCTCACTTTGTTTGTAATAATTAAAAGGAAAAGGCACTTAAGCTTTATAGAAAAAAAATTACTCCGTAGATCTTTATGTTTAAAAAAAAAATTCTAATTGAATACATCAACTTGTCGATTTGATACAATTAAATCAATATCCGGTTACCTAGAAGTAATTTGTAAAAATTATTGAGGTGACATATTTATTTAAATAAGTTTATATTTAAAAATTAAAAACATTAAAAAAAAAAAAAAAAAGACATAGAAGAAGGTCGGCTTCTTCGCCTAGATCACTACAAGAAAATCGTTCATTAGTGAGAGGTAAAATCGTCACTAAAAAAAATCAAAAATCATCATAAAAGACTTTTAATGACGAGAAATTTACCGTCATCACCCGTCGTTATTTCTTGCGAGGATAAAAACAAATAGTAACGAGATATGATACCATCATTAATAAGCATATAGGATAGTGTATTTACCGTCACAGATCCCGTGCGGTTGTGTGGTTAAATCTGAGCCATTGATCTTGCTTAAATGAACGCCCAGGACTACCAATTTTTTTTAAACAGTGGCAATTTGGTAATTTTTTCATCTAGGTCAAATTTAAGATGCGTGATTTTTGTGCTTAAGATGAGTAGTTGTTAAATCTTAAGGTGCGTGATTTTCCTTTTAAGGTGCGTTGTTTTCCTTCTTAAGGTATGTGATTTGTATGCTTAAGGTGCGTCACTTGTGTGAAACTTTAGGTGAGCCATTTTAAAACCTTAGGTGCGTGGTTTGTGTTCTTAAGGTACTTTGTTGTGTGCTTAAGGTGTGTAGTTTGTGTTTTTAAGGTGCTTTGTTTGTGTGCTTAAGGTGCATGATTTGTGTATTTAAGGTGCGCCATTTTGATGTTTAAGGTGCGTCATTTTAATGTTTAAGGTGCGTCAACCGCACAGGAAGCTACACCCGCACCTGAACCCTTCCTTTTATATATATAAGTGTGTGATTAATTAACTTTTTGTAACAGCTTATTATTCCAAAATGCTAAAATTCAAAAAGCTATTCAAAGTAACTTTTTCGATTAATTTTTTGAGAAAGTTATTTTGCATGTAATCAGCTATCAGCTAACAACCAATTTACCAAATATCTTTTTACCAACTAGTCAAACCCACTAATTCAATCAGTTAACATCTACTCCCTTTGTCCCATTTTATTAGAGCTGTCAAAACGGGCCCAACCCGACTGGCCCCGTTTAACCCATTTTTTGAACCGGTTGGGCAGTTTAATTTTAGGCCCATTTTTTGAACCGGTTGGGCAATGTAATTTTAGGCCCGACCCGTGTAACCGAACGGGTTCATCTCGGGCCAATCCGTGGATTACACGGGTTGGCCCGTTTAGTTACTATTGTTTTTACTAGTAGTTGCACCCGTGCGAAAATATATTTTAATTTAATTGATTTAAGTTTAAAATATTTGCTTGTAGAAAAACTAAAACCTAAAACCTCTCAATTTTTTTTTTTGAAAAAAAAAAAACCTCTCAATTTAATACACCCTTATCATAAAGATCTAACCAATTAGCCTAATTCTACTCATTGTTCATATGTTTTATTGTTATATACTTATATAAATAATTTGTTTTACCAGAAAGCATGCTTCAGCTGTAGTACGTAGAACATACTATAGTTAAAAAATGTATATAATGAAACTATGATGCTAGAAGTTCATTTACACAACAGAAGTCATAACTTTAAATAGTTAATTATCAATTCAATTATATATATATAGTTAAATTAATCATATTATATTTACAAACTTTATTTATATAATTAATTATAATTTTATGTAAATATTAATATAATTATATAGTTAACATAAAGTTTATTTATTGTTATGTTTTATAAACTCAGTTAATTAGAGTTTACATGTGTGTATATATGATATATATCTATATACATTTATTTATGTTTATACACATAATTTGTTTTAAAAATACATGTTGTCCAAGTGGAAAAAAGTTTAGGTATTTATATGGGAGGTCAAATGTTTAATTCTTGTTGTATATAACAATTTTATAACATTTAAAAGATATATATATATATATATATATATATATATATATATATATATATATATATATATATTTATATATATATATATATATATATTATCCCGTCAGCCCGTTGTATACGGGTTTTGTCAAGTTTCTCAACCTGTATTGGACAACGGGTCGGGCCAGGTTGGACCCGTTTTCACTAATCCGTGACGGGTCAACCCAATAGTTATGCTGTGCAACCGAATGCACCATGCACATGGTGCATACGACGCAAAACGACGTCGTTTTGACTAAAAACGCGCGTCCCACTTTAAAAAAAAAATTCAGGTTCGATTCTCAGCAATAGCATTATTGTGAATATATAGTTATGAATTTCTGGATATATAGTTATGAATTTCTGGATATATAGTTATGAATTTATGGATATTTAGTTCATTCATTGTGGATATTTAGTTCATTCATTGTAGATATTTAGTTCATTCATTCACTGTGGATATATAGTTATGAATTTGTGGAAATATAGTTATAAATTTCTGGATATATAGTTATGAATTTATGGATATTTAGTTCATTCATTGTGGATATTTAGTTCAATCATTGGGGATATTTAGTTCATTCATTGTGGATTTTTACTTCATTCATTCACTGTGGATATATAGTTATGAATTTGTGGATATATAGTTATGAATTTATAGATATATAGTTATGAATTTATGGATATATAAAAATGCTATTGCCAGGAATCAAACCTGATTTCTTTTTTAAGTGGGACGTGCATTTTTTAACCAAAACGACGTCGTTTTGCATCGTATGCACCATGCGCATGGTGCATTCGGTTGCACAACATAATTTGCGGGGTCAACCCATATGGGCCCGACTGGTCCGTTTTGATAGGTCTACATTTTATGTATTTTGTTCAGTTAACGAGGTTTGATGAAGTTGTTTTTAATTCAGTTTTTTATGATATTAAGTTCAATATTAGTATACAATTTTATTTTTTTTATAAAAAAGTATATAAAAATTATATATTTAGAAACTAAACTAAAAGTACTATTAAACACAAAAATTTAAATTTAAAAAATAAACAAAAAATAAAGAGTTTGTTTGACTAATAAACAGTAAGTATAATAAATCAAATACGACAGATGGAGAATTTACCAAACACTTCAAATATCTTAATGCTTTCACCTAACTTTTTTGCCACCGTCGTCGCCAATCGCTACTCAGATGTTGTTGGGAACAACCTTGCGCCGACCGCCCCTGGCGATGATTTGTGGTCACCTTCTCCATGCCTAGAGAAGACAACCATCGCCGCCTTCTCCAGATTTAATTTGAAGAAAGTGGTTGTTGCTTTTTCCAGATCTGAAGAAGGACGTCACCTTCATTAATTTGATTGGTCGGCGATGAAGGCAACAAAGATGATCATATTTCAAAAAAAAAAAAACAACAACAAAAGACATGTAATCAAAAGTTCTATAATGTCATCATTTGTTAACCGGTAACCTTGTTGGTTTTTGGTAAATATGATTTAGATAGATAATTTATGGAATTTGAGAGTTTAATTGAAATTTTTTAAAGTTTGAGGATGTAATTGTTATTTCATTAATAGTGGAAGAGTCTATTACTTTATTTGACTATTTTTTTAGTTAAATTTGTATTTTTCAATTTTAATATAAATAAAATTATAATATAAGTATAAAAACACAAAGTGGAATAATGTTTGGAAATTGCAGGTTCCCCCAAAGTGGAAGGTGTTTTTGTGGAGAGCTCTTCTAAATATTCTGCCCACTTTTGATAATCTGTTAATTAAAAGGGTTGTTGATGTTAATTCTTGTCCGTCATGCGGCTTAGATTCGGAATGTGTTATGCATATTTTTTGCTCTTGCCCGTATGCTGTTTGGTAGTTGTCTCAAATTCAAATTCCTTTTATTGCCAACAGGAATTTTGTGCAATGGGCGGAGGAGTGGCTCGGTAATGCTATGGTTTTCACAAGTGAAATGCAGGGGCGTATTTGTGGTGTGCTTCACTCTATCTGGACTGCTCGCAATTCTGCCGTGTGGGACGCAGCTATGCTGAGACCTAGCGTACTGCTCTGCCGGCTTCATGCGCACTGGTCTGCCTGGAAAGAGACCGAGCGTCGTCAAGTTGCGGCGTGTTGAAGAATCTCAGACGCGGAGCCAGTGCATGTCCCCCCTGCTACGTCCGTCACCTTCTCATGTTACGTTGATGCGGGGTTTCATGGACCGCAACGAGCGCCCGCCTTCGGCTTTGTGGTGTATGGTGCCGACTCGTCTTTCGTGGTGGCGGCAAACGGCCCCTTGGCGTGTCCTTATGACCCCCTGTTGACAGAAGCTATGGCTATGAGTGAAGCTCTCTCTTGGCTAAGGGATAATGGGTTCTCAGGTGGATCAATCTACACGGATTCTTTACTTTTGGTTTCTAGTCTTATTTCTGTTAGTTCATTTCGTAATTACTTTGGTTATACTCTTTTAGCTTGTAAACGCTTAGTTAATGCGCTGCCTGGTTCTAGAGTTTGTTTTGTTAGTAGGGAGGCCAACCAAGTGGCGCACTCCTTATCTAAACATGTAGCTGCTGCTACGGAACGTTCAGTTTGGAGGGATGTTCCTCCTTCGTTTATTCAGCCCATGATGGATAATACAATCTGATTCTTTTGGCTTTCAAAAGTATAAAAACACAAAGTTTAAACTCTTAAAAATACTAACAATTAATATTTATTGAATTAATAATAAATAAAGTATTCTATAAATTAAAATTAATTAGAAAAAGTTTTACAAATAATCAATAATATAGTTAACTATTATCTTACAGGCATCTATAGAAGAAGAACAATGGGTAAATTCAAAAGATTTAAATTCAAAAAGAAAGAATACATCACCAGTAAACCATAAATAGAATCAATCCCAGTTCTACCATTTTATAGGTATGGGAATAGCAACACAAATGGACCCTATATGAAATTAATTTACATTTTATAACTAAAATTTAAATTAAATAAGAAAAAAAATATTAATATTAAATAACTTGAAATAAGATTTAAATTTTTTTTACAATTTTAAATACACAAAAAAAAAAAAAAAAAAACAACTATAGATGCTTTCCGGCTTAAATTCAAAATAATCAATAACTGCATTCGTGACTTCATAAATAAATAATTATAGTTTATAAAAATGAATAAATAATTTAAAATTAAATAACCTTATAGATAATAACATTATTATTATTATTATTATTATTATTATTATTATTATTGTTATTATTATTATTATTATTATTATTGTTATTATTATTATTATAAAAAAGTAATTATTAATAAAATGTGAAACATAATTAATTGGATAAAATAGTTCGAATAGATAACACATTATAAATAACATATCGTGTACATCGATATCATATTTATAAATACTTCATCTTTTCGTAAGATTACTTGAAATTACTGCAACTTCACCCCTTGTGGGTTAAATCCTCAGAGTTAGATCGAAGCTAAGTCGCCTTTAACTTCGATGAGGGAGAGAGAAGAAAAAGAAAATAAGAAAAAAAAAACAAAACAAAACAAAAATAATGACAGTTGCAGGAAGCAGGAAACAACAAAAGAAACACTATTACAGCACGTTTGGTTCACGGAATGAATTTTAAGGTAATAGGAATGCTATTCCATAAGGAATGGAATAGGCAAGGAATAGAATAGGAATTGTATTCTATTGTTTGGTTCGCGGAAGGAATAGACTTTAGGAATTATATTACAGTATTTGGTTGATTTAAGGAATAGAAATGAAATATGTTTTAAAAGACATAAATACCCTTATAAAAATATGTGATGGTGGCGATGATGGCGGCGGCGGTGGTGGTGGTGGTGGCGGTGGCAGTGGTGGGGGCGACGGTGGTGACGGTGACGGTTGTGGCAGTGGTGGTGGGGGCGGCGACGGTTGTGGCGGTGGTGGTGGTGGTGGTAGTGGCGGTGGTGCTGCTGGGTGGTGGTGATGGTGGTGGTGGCAGTTGTGGTGCTGGGGTGGTAGTGGTGGTGGTGGCGGTGGCAGTGGTGGGGGCGGCGACGGTTGTGGCGATGGTGGTGGTGGCGGCGGCGGCGATGGTGGTGGTGGTGGTGGCGGCGGTGGTGGTGGCGACGACGGTGGTGAAATAGGATAAATTTATATATAAGATAAAAAAAATTAGGTTAAAGAAATGGGTAAAAAAGAAAATATTTTGTAAAATCTATTCCTGAGCGTTCAGTAATAGGCTAATACCAGGGGGCCCTAGTAATAACTATTACCTTATTTGAGGTAATAGGCTATTACCAGTAATAGCAATTATTCCTGGTAATAGAAATGGTTACCAAACAAAGGAATAGGCCTATTACTGGGAATGTTATGCCATTCCCGGCCTATTCCGTGAACCAAACGGGCCATTAATGCGCTGGGAGCATCTGTGTGGTGTGGTCCAAATTTTTTTTAAAAAAAAAAAAGAAAAAAAAGAGAGAGATGTGACCCACATTTATGACAAAATTCACATTCTTGCATGAGGAACTCTACCCTTTCTCTCCTCTCTCCTCCACCTTGCCATTTTTCCTTAAAATTCGTGCACAAACCCCTTATTGGAATTGCTCTAAACGTCTCACTGATAATTCAACAAGAACAGAAGAACCCATATCAAATTATCAATATCTTAGAAGAAATTCATGCAATGTATTGGAATATAGGAAATTAAAGGATGACAAAAATACTGAGGCTTGCCTAAATAGTACTCTCCTAAAAGAGAAATTCTGCAACTTGATCATGAGTAAATGTTCCTTGTGCCCCATCCAATAAATTCCATCCTTAGCTTAACGTGTAAAGGTTCATAATGGCCACTGCATGTACCCCTCCAGAATTCAGCAGATCCTTCAATTGATGATGTGCACTTAAGATATATAATTGTACATGGGAATAACACAAATTTGTAGTCCAAAAACAATGCCACAAATTTATAGATTAACTCGTTTGATTATTGTAATATGAATTCTCTCCATAGCTATATTTTGTTTTTTTGTATTTTTTTAATTTACCTTTTAAGCCTCTAATCAATACCATTACTAAAATTTCAACCTTTAGCAAGCAAATTCAATATGGATGTCACAAATTTGAACTTTAAATGTTTTCACATATTTGAGTCTATAAATATCGAATGAAACTGTAGTTATATCGAAATGAAACTGTAGTTGTGTTGAATTGAAACTGCAGTGTATACAAAATGAAACTGAATAACATAGTTACTTTTTGCGGAAGGGTGCGAAACGATGAGAAAAAAATACTGTTTCTTTTCATTTAACAAAACGACGTCGTTTTGATGCGCGGTGCATAATCGATTATGCACCGCGGTGCATGATATAATTTGCCAATATAATAATGTTTGTAATGGCCTCTCAAAGACATACATTTCCATTATTGGAAGGAAACGAGGGTATGGTCCAACAGCTTGTTTTCCCTAAGCAGAAACCACGCCTCTATGTGGGCCTCCCTAACCCTACCACCTTTAATCATAGCCCAGGCCCACTTGCATCTATTTATACGTACAATTTCTACTAGGGCCACACCTCTATCTAACACTTTGCTTATAAACTTCATATTTCTCATAAAATTCCCATTTCAGTCAAAATTATAATCGCCCGTCGTAACTCTTTTAGTTACCATTCATATCGACTACACACGGGCAAATTATTGTGTGGACCATGGTCCACACAATGTTATGTGGACCATAACAAAAAGTACATTTTTAATATACTAAATGTACATAATGTTTGTACTGAATGTACATTAAACAATATAATGTACATTCAGAACAAAAATAATGTACATCCCCTGAATACAATGTACATTATTTTTGTACTTAATGTACATTATTTTTATACTGAGTGTACATTATTTTACCGTAGACAAAATATGGTCCTCACAACTTGTGTGGACCATGGTCCATACAATAATGATTGCTACACACGAGTCGTCGTTATGTTATGCATCCGTGTGCCCCATGCATAGTGCACACGGATACAAAAACGACGTCATTTTGACGTCGACTTAAAAAATTAATAATTCAGAATTACATAATTACATATCCATAATTTCATAACTATACATCTAGAATTGCATAACTATACATCCAAAATTGTATAACTACACATCCATAACTTCATTACTATACATCCAGAATTTCATAACTACACATCCATAACTTCATAACTATAAATCGATAATTACATAACTTCATAACTATACATTCAGAATTGCATAACTACACATCCATAATTTCATAACTATAAATCCAGAATTGCATAACTATACATCCATAATTTCATAACTATACATTCAGAAATTATGCACAACATTATGTTGTTGACGGAAATCAAAACTGAATTTTATTTTTTTAAGTTGGACACGCGTTTTTAGTCAAAACGACGTCATTTGCACCATGCATGATGCACAACATAATTTGCCACAACACACATCTACTATATATATATATATATATATATATATATATATATATATATATATATATATATATATATATATATATATATATATATATATATATATGGATCAGTTCACGTGTGAAGACTTTCCAAGGTGAAAGTTGGGGTGAGATCTGAGTCGTACATTAAATCTAGATAAATGGCTCAAATTAATGAAATTTAAAAAAAAAAAAAAAAAAAAAAAAACGCGTGTCTTGAAGGAAGAAGCAAAAGCTAAAAATGACGCACCTTAAGTGTTACAAAGATGCACCTTAAGTGTTAGAGTGACGCACCTTAAGTGTTAAAATGACTCACATTAAGTCTTAACATCGTGCACCTTCACTTTTTAAAATGGTGCACCTTAAGCGTTACAAAGACACACCTTAAGTGTTAAAATGGTACACCTTAAGTGGAGAATTTATGCACCTTAAATTATAACTGACGCACCTAAAATGTTTAAATGGCGTACCTTAAGTGTTAAAATGACGCACCTACAAAAAATGCACCTTAAGCTCTCGATCAACTGAAGAACTGACGTACCTTAACCACAGAAACCACAAACCTTAATAAGCACAAAAACTACGCACCTTAAATTTGACCAATACGCAAAAAGACCAAATTGTCACCACATTTTTTTTAATCTGTGTTTACCCTGAACATTGATTTTGACAAGATCAATAACTCTCATCTCACCGCAAGTTTCACATGGACAGAACCTCCGCATCTGATCTCTCACACACACAAAAAGTAAGCACAATATATAAATGATTACAATGTGGTGATCTTGTAGGAGAGGACACCGCATGATGATGTGTTCTTATTACCTATTATAAATAGACACTTTTTCATACTCGTAAAAACTAACATAATGGTTGTGTTGGGCAGAATTTGTTTAGGAGTTTATAGCATATTTTAAACTACTAATAAGCTATAAACTATGTTTGGTAATATTTTTAAAATAAGCTCCTAGCTTAAAAGAGTTAATACCCAAAATCGTCCTCGACTATAATGGTTTTTCTCAATTTCGTCCTAAACGGCTTTGGTGACCTAATATCGTCCCAGACTTTTGTGTTTCGCTCAATTTAGTCCTCCATTTGTTATTCCGTCAAATTGGTGTTAAATAAAGGGACAATTCAGTAATGTCAATATTGATCTCTCTTTACTTTCAACTTGTGAAGTGCGAAATTCCTCTTTCTTGTACGAATTACACCCAAAATTACTCCCGGACATGCAAATCAAATTTTATATTCGCAGTTTTAGGAGTAATTCTGGGAGTAATTCGTAAAAAAAAAAAGGGATTTCGCAATTCACATGTCTATGAGTAAAGAGATGTCAATATTAAAATTACTAAATTGTCTATTTATTTAACACCAAATGGACAGAATAACAAATGAGGGACTAAATTGAGCAAAAACACAAAATTCTGGGACTAAATTGAGCGAAACACAAAAGTCTGGGATGATATTAGGTCACCAAAGTCGTTTAGGACGAAATTGAGAAAAACCACTATAGTCGAGGACGATTTTGGGTATTAACTCTAGCTTAAAATAAGAGCTTATTTTGGAACGTTACCTTAGGTAGCGTTTCAAAATAAGCTCCTAGCTTCCTAACTTTTTTTTTTTTTTTTTTCATTTTTATCCTTATTATTTTAAAGAAATGATATAATTTATTACCCTTCCCAATTAAAATTATTTTCTCTTTCTCCTTTATCCGCAACTTTCACCTCAATTATTATTATTATTATTATTATTATTATTATTATTATTAGATTTGCAACAATATTGCTACTTCATTATGAGATGCTAGATCATGATTATGCTAAGGGGTCGTTTGGTTCACGGAATGTAAGATTACCTAGGGAATGTTAGATTGCTGGGAATGTTAGATTACTGGGAATGTTAGATTCCTGTGTTTGGTTAAAATTGGGGTATGTAATATAATGATGTTTGGTTTAGGGTTATCTTTTATACACACTATAATATCCTTAAACATATTTTCATATATTTTAATAAATTTAAAAATTAAAATAAATAAATAAGATAACGGTATCATATATAATCACATGATTTTAAAATATTAACTAAAATCTTGAACTTGAGAAACAAAATTATTTTATAAACTAACATAACATAATATATATATATATATATATATATATATATATATATATATATATATATATATATATATATATAACTAACATAACCAAGGTTATCTTAGATTACCTAAGATTTTGAAGGGAATCACATTCCCTTCAAAATCCTATGTGGAGGGAATGTGACATTCCTTGGGAATGTTAGATTCCCTGAGATAATATGAACCAAACACCGGAATGTGAGCTTTGGAATGTCACATTCCCTTGGTTATCTTATATAACCTGAACCAAACGCCCCCTAATAGTTTTATTTCAAAATGTTAATTTTTTTTAAAGACAAAATGTTAAATTTTAATATGTAAACCAACTAATTTAAATTTTATGAAGATGTCATTTTTAGTCTTTTTACATTTATCAGCTTATCAAAAAGCTAATTTTTCCAAACACTTTCAATCATAACAGCTAGCTTAATAGCTCTTCAATTTTCAGCTCCGAACTTATAGCTTTTCAGCTTTCAGCTCCTAGCTTATAGCTTTTCAGCTAGGTTTGCCAAACAGAGCCAATATTATTTTCTACTCGATTAAACGCATACTGATTAATATAAATTTCTTTTAGCCTGAGCCGTATGTCCGTAACTCATTAATTACTATAATGGGCGTCTTGATTAATGTTGAATTTGGGTTTGGGGAAATTAAAGAAAGGAAAATGATAGAAAGTAGTATAGGGTGGGATTGATTAGTGATTACCCAGGGAATTGAAGTGGAATATTATTTTGTGTGTCTTTTAAGAAGAAGAAAGCAACCTAAGAAGTGATTAATGAACTAGGTTAGTACCAACCACAACTTGAGAAACCAAGTTCATGTTTTCACACTTTGAGGTAAAGACAAGTTTCATAAATATATAACACACAACTACACAACTGGCTTGCCTTCACATACAATACCAATTACTCCCTACCTTTCTTTTTTAAGAATAAAAAACAATACATACACATGCATGTACTCTTTTAATTAAGTTAATTAGTTGAACTTTAAAGTTCGAAGAAATATTTTATAAATATATAGTTGTAACGAACCGAGTGTCTTTTAATTTGCATGATTTTTTTTTAAATGCATGATGTTGATATTTACAATTATAAAGTAAAGAAAGAAAATTTACCAAATCTTTTAGCATCTGGCATAATTTTACATAATTAAGTAAAATATTTTGTTACAAATTTAGTTTAAATGTTATTTCCGTAACCCTAATAATGTACCTTAATTAATAACCATAGATTTCTAATGTAGTAAAATCTTAAAGTGGTCCCTTAGTTGATAGGATATGTAAGTCTATATTTATAATTATGGTCCCCTCTCACTCCCAAAAACGTATATATAGTGCTTAAAGTCAAACAAGTTATTAGATTTTGTTACATGTTATTATAATTTTACACGGGGCCAATCAATAAAATAACGACGATATTTCTGCTTGTTTGAATTGTTGGGCGGATTCAAAAAAAATTTTTTTAGTGATGGCGAAACATTAAAACAAAAGACGGGAAAAAAAAAACACTTAAAAAGTATAGTATAGCTATAAATATTGTTAAATATAACAAAAAAATAAAACACATCAAAACTTTATAAAAATATTCATAACAAAATATGAAATATAATTAATTTCATAAAATAATTCGAATAGAAAGTACATTATAAATTACACATCTCATTATAAATATAAAAGAAGGGTATATATATATATATATATATATATATATATATATATATATATATATATATATATATATATATATATATATATATATATATATAGAAAAGCGCTCATATGTGGTCATGTCATTAGGTGTGGTCGTGTGGTCGTATCTGTGTCGTTGAATCAGTTTAATCTAACGGCAGTGGTAATTCTGAGAATTTTCGCACGTTTTGGTAAGTGGGGGTGTTATGGTAATTACAGTGGCCATTTTATAGCGGGCGGGTTCCAGAATACACCAACAATGTTGACAACATACACCAATAGTGTAATAAAACACACCACAGTGAAACACACCAATGGTGTATTTCCATGTTATGGCAATTACAGTGGCCATTTATAGCGGTCGGGTTCCAGAATACACCAACAGTGTTGACAACATGCACCAATAGTGTAATAAAACACACAACAATGTGATTTTCCTTATTCCGGTGTTTTATGACGAGTTTACCCTTGCAGTTCACTGGGTAGGAGAATGTGCGCGAAAATACTGGAAAAATCTTGATTAATATGATTCATTGGATCTATCTAATCTAATGACCTATAATTGACCATATGACCACACCTAACAACATGACCACATGTGATCACCCCTATATATATATATATATATATATATATATATATATATATATATATATATATATATATATATATATATATATATAACTGTGTTGAAGCAATAGGCTTACTTTTAACAATAGTAAAACGCCATTAAAAACTATGTTAAAGCCATAGGAAAGGACTTAAACCCCTAACATTTCTTAAGGTCAAACGCATGCTTAGCCAACTAGTCTAACTCATCTCTTGTTCACATTTATTTGTTTTCTTATACTTATACTAAAACCTGTATTATATATACATATACATTTACAAGGGTTATATATGAGATGGGAGTGGGGTGGGGGGCAGCTGCCCCACTGTAGCTCCGCCCCTGACAACAATATTGCGTGTTTGAGTTGTAATATCGTATATGGCTAAGGCCGGCCTGCTCAAAAGCCCAAGCCCCTATATACATCTAACAAAAAATAAAGAAGAAAGAAAAAGTAAGATAAAGGGAGAAAAGACACTGACATTTGACTCGATTTGGCTAAGTAAGTACATAAAAATCACATAAAATAACTTGGATCTCACCATTCTCATGTTAAGAACTTTGTGTTGATTTGTACATTTATTTATGTGTGGTTGAGCAGTGGGGTCCCAAAAACGAATAGCTCCAACATGAATGTTGAGTGAAAGAGAAGTGAGCAGATGGTGCAATAAATGTGGATGAAGTTTCGCAGCATATGTGATGAATCTAATAAGCATGGAGATAACAACCTCACCTTAACAAATCAGGGAAAATGCCAGCTATCCAAAGTGAAATTTTGCTGCTTTGCTTTCCCTTTTTCTATTAAAACTACCAAATTCTTGTTTTGTCAACTTTGAAAAGTGAAAGGCTATGGATGGGGGGGTGGTGAAGGGAGGGGGACCATTGCATTATCATCAACAACAAACAAAACCAAATATCATTTGTGGTTTCACATGGCCATGCATATATATTGCATTTGTTTACTTTAGTTTTTATGTTAGGTAACTTTACATTAATAATGATTCATCCTCCTTAATTAATTACTTAGAGGTGGTATATCAATCATATATAGAACGAATCTTTGGTCCGGTCGTACAGTATTACATTTACCACTGAAATATATATTTCTCATTATTTAAATATATATTTACTAAGGGTGTGCGTGATGTTCAATATGACAACAAACGGTCAAGATGACCATTATTGTGATTAGGGATCAAGAGGGATTATTAGTTGATAGACAAATTAATCTGAATCTATTATTACAAATTCATCTGGTATCTGTTACCATCTCCATTAAGAGGAAAATAGACAATTTTAAACTATACTATGCACACTCTACATGAATTTGAAAACTAATAGTCAAATAGATAAACTCAATAATTTGTATATATATTTTAGAGGAACTAGGTCTTAATTTTCATATTAGTATATGTATAACAAATCATACAAAATTAGATATGAAATTCTATTATCAACTTATATAAAATAATTAGGAAAATCAAATCAATCTCATATTTAACCAACACGAGTATGTCTTTGTCCTAATCCCCTTTAAAATTAAAGATGAATATTAATATAGAATTTAAGCACATTGGTTAGAAATAAGAATTAATTAAGAAATTATTTTCTATATATAAAATGATTTCAGTTTCATAACAATAATAATAATAATAATAATAATAATAATAATAATAATAATTATTATTATTATTATTATTATTATTATTATTATTATTATTATTATTATTATTATTATTATTATTATTATTATTATTATTATTATTATTATTATTATTATTATTACTACTACTACTACTACAATGTAATAGAGCCAGTAACTTTCAAAAAAAACTTAATTATTTTAATTTTTAACATCTTAGGGGTATGGCATTTTCAATTCCTAAATTATACTAGTGGCGTAGAATTACTCACCATTATCATTCAAATGGTGTTTTTAGTCTCATCAGACGAAACTTGTTCATTAACATATTAGTAAAAGAAAAATATATGTGAACCCTAATTTGGTAATGTATTTATGATCATTTGTATAGTTTTTTTCCTCCTACAAAATGTTTTTGTCAATTTACTTCATTCTCAGCTAAAAATGTGTAAGAATCAACCAAGCAAGATTGGAGAAAATAAGGTTTTGCCCCCTTTGTAATGGGTTTATAATGGTATGCCTTAAGTCTTGCAACTCGTCCTAAGAAAATAACCAATTTTATTGTTCAAAGGAAAAAAAAAAAAAAGTATTATATTATCTTCAATATTGTATTAATCTCCAAACTTTTTAAATTGGATTGATGTAGGTTACCCAAAGCATTTTGTAAGAAGAAAAACACTAATCAAATTACCCCAAAAAAATGCCAAATTAGGTCTCAATTGAGTCAATTCTATTTTACTTCCATTAAGTAGTTAACAATTTTCATTAGGCAAAACTAAAAGTGATACATGAACAAAAATATAATTGATAGACTAACTTTACATCTCTAATAATTTAGAGACTATTGATACACCTCATGAATAACTTAGGGACTAATAAAATTTCATTTCCTCAACATTTTATATAACTATTTTTTAGAATATATAAATTTTTATTTAAATAAACCAAATAAAAAATTAATTATAAATAATAAGTTAGGTTAGGTAATAAACAGGTGGTATGCATTACGGTGTTTATTAAACTTGCAATCATAGTGGATAATTTTTTTAATATTCACACACAAACCTTTGACCTAATATCATCCAACAAAAATCTGACTCATGCAAGTTAGCATTAGCTTTGACCTAATATCATTTGATTTTTTTTTTTAGTGCTATTGACTCTATTACAATGTAGTATCTGTACATAACTACTTTCTCAACATACTGAAGCACATAGAGTCAATGCCGCCTCCACTGAGACTCAAACCCACAACCACCTATATGGCTATATAGGAGTGCAACCTTGGTGTCATTAGACAATTTAGGCTGTGTTTGGACAATCATTATTGTGTGGACCATGGTCCATACAAGTTGTGTGGACCATATTTTGTCTACTGTAAAATAATGTACATTCAATACAAAAATAATGTACATTCAGTACAAAAATAATGTACATTATATTCAGGGAATGTACATTATTTTTGTTCTGAGTGTCCATTATATTATATAATGTACATTCAGTACAAAAATAATGTATATTTAGTATATTCAAAATGTACTTTTTGTTATGGTCCACATAACATTGTGTGGACCATGGTCCATACAATAATACCCAAAAAATGATTTCTGGAAATCATTTTTCGGGTTTTTGGTGTTTGGCTACACCTAGAAAATCCAGTCAACGAAAAACATTTTCTGCCATTGCTATTTCATTTTTTTTTTATGTTTCTGGCAGAACTGGTTTCCGCCAGAAACCATAGCTATGGCTTCTGGCGAAAACCAGTTCCGCCGGAAACCATAATTTTTTTTTTTTTTAGTTTTAAAGATTTAAAATGTATTTTTATTCTAAATAAAATAATTAAAATATTTAATTATACCACTCTACCCATTTTCCAGAAAATGAACCAAACACACCAAAATAGTTTTCCAAATACAACCAAACACTGGAAAAAGGAAAATGTTTTCCAGAAAATGACTCATTTTCCAGAAACCATTTTCCGGAAGTCATTTTCCTGCTTTCCAAACGGACCCTTAGTCGATCTTTAATAATAAGTTAGGGTCCGTTTGGAAAGTCGGAAAATGACTTCTGGAAAATGTTTTCTGGAAAATGAGTCATTTTCCGGAAAACATTTTCATTTCCCGTGTTTGGTTGCATTCTGGAAAACTGTTTTTGTGTGTTTGGTTCATTTTCTGGAAAATGAGTAGAATTGTATAATTAAACATTTTAATTATTTTATTTAGAATATTACAACATGTATAATAATATATAATAATATAATAATAATTTTAAATATAATAAAAAAAATAACTAATAATATATCAAAAATATTATGGTGGTGGTGGTGGTGTAGTGGTAGTGGTGTTATTTGTTATATAATAATAATAATAATAATAATAATAAATAAATAATAATAATAATAATAACTGGTGGTGGTATGACGGTGGTGGCAGTGGTGGTGGTGGTGGTTGCGGTGGTATGGTGGTGGTGGTGGCGGCAGTGGTTGCGGTGGTATGGTCGTGGTCGTGGCGGCGGTGGTGTTATGGTGGTGGTGGTTGCGGTGGTATGGCGGTGGTGGCGGCGACGGTGGTATGGTGGTGGTGATGGCGGTTACGGTGGTTGCGGTGGTATGGTGGTGGTGGCAGCGACGGCGGTGGTGTGATGGCGGCGGCGGCGACGGTGGTGGTATGGTGGTGGCGGTGGCGGTTACGATGGTTGCGGTGGTATGGTGGTGGTGGTGGTGGTGGTGGTATGATGTTGATGGTGTTGGTGGTGGTAGTGGTTGCGGTGGTATGGTGGTGTGATGGTAGTGGTGGTGGTGGTGTGGTGGCGGTGGCAGTGGTTGCGGTGGTATAGTGGTGGTGGTAATAGTGGTGGTGATGGTGGTAGTGGGGTGGTGGTGGTATGGTGTTGATGATGTTGGTGGTGGTGTGATGTTGGTGTAAAAGTTGGAAAATGACTTACCCCCAAAAAAAGGGGAAGTCATTTTCCTCCAAAACAAGCCTATTTTCCAAAGTCAACGGAAAATGATTTCCGTTGACTTGATTTTCCAGACACATCCAAACACTGAAAACTTGGAAAATGATCTCCAGAACTCATTTTCTAGGTTTCCAAACACACGCTTAGTGGAGTCCCAATCCATGATGGGGTGGGGGGGGGGGTGGGGTGGGGGGGAGGGGTTAAGAATTTTTTAGAGGAACAAAACATATACATACATATTACATACATACAAACATATATATATATATATATATATATATATATATATATATATATATATATATATATATATATAATGATCAAATGTGAACTAGGTTTCTTGTGATACGTCATGAGTAATTTGATCCAACCATCTATGATAATCAATGGTTAAAAAATAATGGGATCAATTTTATAAATATTAGTATAAGCTAAGGGAATCAACTTAGAGATTCCATGCATCTATTTCTTTAATGAAACAAAATTAATTAAACCAAATATGTTCTTTTTGCAAACTAGCACCAGTAATCTAATTGCACATGAGACACTACCAACAAAAAACAAGCGAATAAACATTAAAGACGAAGACAATGACAAACCTATCCAAAAGTGAATTAACAAAACGTAGAATAATTTCATCCAAAAATAGTATCTACTACCTAATACCATACCAACTACAATAAGTATTTAGATATATAATTGTATTTAGAAAAATGCAAACTAAACATTAATTTTAATACCAACTATAATGAACTTCTCTTATATATTCTTGCATTGATATACTTTGAATTACTTATTTAAATACAAACATTAGACATTAAATCAGTCGTGCAATATGCGTGTAAAATTAGTAACTTTTGTGAGTGTCAATTTAACCACATGAAATTTGACACTAGCAATTACGATTTTCTTTAAAAATTGATACTCTCGACAATAATCAAATTCATAACTTTTATATCACAAGACCGACATCCCTTAAAAATAAAAATAAAAACAAAAATAAAAATTCATTGGCCTGACCATCAGAAATAAATGCAAGGAAATTCAGCAATAATCCAATAGTCACCAACCTACTGCGCAGGACTTTATAAGGATATAATTTTGTGGACCACTAGCTGATGAATTTTTATTCTGTTTTATTTTTTTGTGACGAGAAAAATTTGTAGTAGGTCGGAGCAGTCCATACAAGAAAAGTAAATTGTATAAGAAAAAGTCATTCTAACAAATTCAACTAAAAAAGTATTAATAAGAATCAAATTTGTAACCTAGTATGAAAATTATGCTCCGTTCATTCGACCACTTGTTGAATTGGAAGGTGACCTACTTGTTTAGCTTTAAGTGACTTCTAAGTTTGTAAATTACTAATAATAATTCATTTTGTTTAATTATATTTATTATACATATTAATCATGAAGCAAGCTTTACTATCATTATTTTATCTCATTATAGAATGATGTAAATATGCTAATTATGACTTATTTACAGTAAATCTTTCAATTAGAGGAATGTTATGCATAATGTTGTCCCAATTTATGATATGATTAACCTAACTGTCGCAATAAGTACAGTTGCAATTTTCAACATCATATCTACACTAACATAATTACAATAATTTATATATCAATTTCAATTGACTACTACCAACCATTAACAATAGTAACAATTATTGAATAAACAGATATTTTTAGCTTTAGTTAATTCGGTTTGAGACATCAATTAAAGTAAATTATTCAAATTATAAGTTTGGTATAATTTTCTTACTAATATTAGGTTGCTTACGTATTATTATTTTTTGGGGTTAATTATGACATTTATATTAAAATTATAAGCCAATAAACTATTCAAAAATTTAGGTTCAGTTAAAGATGAAAATAATATTATCATTTTTTATGAGTGACAAGAAAACTTGTAACCGCTATCTGAAAATACGTATTAGATAAATTCTCATGTTGTGTAATAGCATGTAAATCACACAAGAGAAGTAAATCATATGAGAAAGACCTTGTACGATGGGATTGGTCCAAAAGGTACTGACAAGAATTGAAAACATTCTAGTACAAGAATTATGCCCTGTCCAAATAAACATAGGCGACTTATACCATGAACCATGATTTACCTTGCATTGTGACTTTGATCGAAAATGACATTCAAATTGTGTGGCTGCAGTTAACATATTATGTGCCTACAGTAAATAGATTATGTACCATAAATAAATTGAAGACACATAATATGTTAATTGTAGATACATAGGCTGATAGGCACATAATTCATTAATTGAAGCTATATAATATATTAACTGTAGACACATAATTTGAATGTCATTTTAAACTAAGGTTCATAATCCAATGTAGACCATCATCCATGGTATAACAATTGATTTTGGCAAATTATGTTGTGGAACCGTGTCCACCTTGCAAGGTGGCAAGGTGGACACGGTTCTAAAACTGTTCATAATTATGAATATATAATTCTATAATTATGAACATAGAGTTGTGAACATAATTATGAACATATAGTTATGTAATTATGAATATAAAGATTCACTAATTGTGAATATGACATTCAAAAATTATGAATATATAGCTTTATAATTGTGAACATATAGTTCAGTAATTATGAACATAGAATTCTGTAATTGTGAATATAGAGTTCAATAATTATTAATATGAAGTTCAAAAATTATGAATATATAGCTTTATAATTATGAATATATAGTTCAGTAACGATTGTATTATTTTCTAATGGATCAAAAATCCTCTTACTCTGAAGGTGAACCGAAGCCCAATATGCTCAGCCCAATGAGGTTAGCAAGCCCAGTTACCCCGGGAATATTTATAGCTGTTTTTTTCTTCTAACGTTATACATCTTAAAAGAACCTAGTAATTCACAATCATTATAACATGGACTGTAGTCCACATTATAATGTGAATCACTAAAATATAGCTTCTTCATTTTTTTCTTTTTTCTTTTTTTTTGAGGATTATAGCTTCATTTTAAGTATATACTAAATTACTTTTTTTTTTAAAGTTACGGAAAGTTATTTTTAAATATACTACTTAAAATGAACATTCAATTTATAAACAAAAACTTTTACAAGTAAATCACAATAGTCAACCAAAGGCCTTGTGGTCAAGCGGCATAGCTGTGGCCCTCAAATGAGTGGTCTCAGATTTGAACCCCAGTATGGGTATATTGACTCTTTGTGTTTTAGTAATACTATATTCAAATAGAGTCCACTGTTGCAAAAATCGGTCTAAGCGCCCGCCTAGGCGCCGCTTAGGCGCTAGGCGCCCCTAGACCGTGGCGATTTTCCCCCTAGGCGTCCGCCTAACGCCTAACTCGGTCGACTTGGCCTCCTAGTGTCTAACTTAGCCGAGTTAATTCGTCCATTTGGGTCGAGTTAACTCGATCAGTTCAGCCGTGCCAATTTTTTTTTCATTACACACACACACACACACACACACACACACACACACACACACACACACACATATATATATATATATATATATATATATATATATATATATATATATATATATATATATTTGTGTGTGTGTGTATACACACACATATACATACATATATATACATCAAAATAATATTAAAAATTAAAAATACTCAAATATTACATATATACACCCGTAGACTAGTTTGATACTTTGAATCTTTGGATGATTGAAGTATTTGAGTATTTTTAATTTTTAATATTATTTTGATGTTATGACTTGTGAATTATCATTATTTCATTTATTTGAATGTATTATTTGATTAAATGTTGAAGACAACCTCATTAAAATGGTCAAACTGCAAGTCTGCCACTGTTTTTTTTCTTTTTGCGCCCGCCTAGATTCCGCCTAGGCGTTGCCTAGGCCGCTTAGGCGCTGTTCGGGTGCCCGACTAACGCCTACCGCCTACTGCAACCATGATAGAGTCAATAACAAATAAGAAGGTAAATTGAAAAAAAACAATTTATTTCTGTTAATATTTATTTGTTCGTTAACTAGCAGGGTACCACCTTGAGGTGGTGAGTCAACTGGCTCACCAACTCTTATTTTAGTATTGTATATTATATATTATATATTTCTTATGATAATATAAAATAAGATAAAATGATGAACAAGAGCACATGAAATCTTATATCTTAACTAACGAGAGTGTATTATCAAAAAAAAAAAAAAAAAAAAAAAAAAAAAAAAAAAAAAAAAAAACTAACGAGAGTGAATAATTTCAGTTGACACATTATTTAATCGGGGCACTTAATATATAGTTATTGAAGATGCCATTCACATCCTAAACATTTTGGTCAAAAATATTTTTTTTTCTCCCACACATTTACCACTCACACACTAATTTCTTGATTTGACATTGTATGGTGAATTGAAATTTAAAATTAAAAAGAAAACAATTAACCATACAAAAATAGTCACATCTCAAAATGTATATCAATGCAAGTTTTATACGGAGTAATTACAATTAAAATCATTTACACGGCTGTCATGTTTAATATAGGCATTCAATAACTTAATGGTGGATATAGTGAAGAATAAATAAAGGATGTTTTTTTTTCAAAAGATTGAATTCCCAATTCCAAAAACCCCCACGTTCCAACCCGACAGAGAATGTTTAAGGATGTAAGAGAATGTAAATCACGGTAATTCAATAATGGCTTGCAAGTTTATAGAAGATATTTATACACTTTGGATATGTACATTATTCCCAAAAATATGAAAGTTTAAAGGAACATATTTGAACATAGCTTCTAAAGGACTAATTACTTTCATCATGTGATCTTGGTTGATCTAGTTTTCTAACAATGTGCATGTCTTCTTTATTACCCAAAGTATATAACCATAATATTATAGGTCCATACAAAATTCAATTCATAAAAATGGCACAACTAACATGGAAAGAGAATTTTGTATTCTTTTTTTTTTTTTTAAGTTAACATGAGAAATTGAGAACTTGTAAAACCATGAGCTTTTTATGTTTCAAATAAAGAACTCTTACAACTCATGACATTGTAGGCAAAAAAAAAAAAAAAAAAAAAAAAATTACAAGTAAATAGGAACTATGATTTTGTATTTAAAAATGTTTTCTGAATTTCTTTTTTTAAGTTGGAATCTAATATTTAAGGATAGTGTCTCAAATATCTTTAATCATTAGACGAGTCAGGTCAATATGCAAATGTAATGCTTATACTAGCAAATGTAATACTAAATATTACACTTCATCTTGACCCAACCCATCTCATGAACAAAAATCCGCAAGATATCTCACACAAGTTTTTGCCAATATTTAATTTATGTTATTGTATCCTTTTAGCACTGCTAATTGTTAAACACAAACAGAACCAAACACAGTCATCGAGTTTTGTTTTCCCTCCAATAAATGTACAGTTGTTCCTGTGTACGAGGAGAAGAATGGACGACCACAATACAATCAGATTAAGCATCCTATTATAAAAGTTTTCACCCTAGAATATATATTGGGCGAATACAAAACAAACTATGAATACTTTGGTCCCCATTACACCACTACTAGACAATTAGCTAAACCATATTCAAGCCAGATATATTTTTAGACTAGAGGAGGGTATTGCTTAGCCTGCTGTCGAACCCTCCTTTTATACTCCACCGTGTCCTGCATTCAAACGAGACCACGAGGGTAAACCATATCCCGCAGTTCTACTTTTTATGTGGCGTTCACTAGACACCATTGTTGACAATGAACCTAGAGTTCGGAGTTATGGCTAACAATAAGATAGGAAGCCGTTTCATTACATACCTGGATAAAGAGATGATATCCTTCAGTTTGAGCAGGGTCAGCAGGATTCGGCTGATCTAACAAGTCCTGGATACCAACTAGAATTTGCTTAACGGTAATGGCTGGTCTCCAACCCTGAGGATAGTAAAAATAATAAGTGCATCCAACAAGTAAAGTTGAACTGAAAATTTAATTAGCTTTAAGAAAACACAGCCTACATACACTGTCTTCATTAAGGATTGAAAGGCAAACTGTTCCTGAAGGATAGACATTTGGGTGGAAAAACGCCTGGGGAAATTTGCACTTTGGCGGTTTGCTTGGGTAGTCTTCGCTGAAGTGCATTGTTAGCGGGTAATTACCACCTTCCCAATCAGTCTGCAATAGGTATAGATTACCAATCATTTATACCAAGGTAACAACATTTTCAAGACTGTTGACTACCAAGAAGTTTCTGTGCAAAATTCCTAACAGAATCTAGAGAGCTACAATAACATCAAGCAGATGAATATAATCAAAATTTCCAGAAAGTAGGAGTTAGATTGTAATTAGTGACAGCTCAAGGTAATATAAAAGTGAATGATGTGTTTGCTGTGGGGGTGGGGTAAAAAAAATCAGGCTGCTTGTGAGCTACTCCAACTTAACTCTACAAACACTCAACCATTGCCCAAGCCAAGCTCAAATTCAAATAGGTTAAGTATCAAGGTAGCTCAAGGAGCTCATGAGGCTAATCATGCTTTCATATTTTTAAGATATATTACATAAAAGAAAAATAAACAATGTATAATACCAATTACAATTATTCCTTGTTATACCCAACATCTCTATGTGACATGAGAGTATAACTCATGCTCACTCTAAATTATATAGTTTCTCTCCCTAAAAATCTCCTGTCTGGAGTTGACTAAGTGTTGGTTTGGTTTCCTTGACTAATTTCTCCCCATATCGGCCTGTGTATCATTTCTGATTTTTTAATTTTTTTGCTCTTTTCTGGCAAAAGGCATCTTTAAAAAAGTAATGGATAGAGAATGCATTTCCTTTTGGAATTTGAATAGAAAGGAAGAAATTGATTTTCTTAGTTACAAAAAAAAAAAACTTTGTTCTTTGAAAACTTATATATAACTTTTAAATTGGCTCTGGATTGAACCAAATTTAGCTGCTTGAGCTCAACTCAGCTTGATTACACCCCCTAGTAGCACTCATGAACACATTTTCACTCTAACGGGGCTTGGGCTCAACTTTGTTAGATTACACCCTTAGTACACTATAACAACATAATATCGTATATCATCTTGTGATCATTTGGCAACAAATTGGTTGTGGATGTGATGACCTTCGAAGATTAGGACGAAACCATCAAAATTAACAAGACAATTGGAGAAAGCTTCCAGTGAGGAATAGACAAGCATCCCCTCACGACAAATCAACAAAAGTGAGATGCACAAACAGTTTAGCTTCTTTATTAACTAAAATTTGAAGAAAAGGATTTTCAATAGCAAAGTAGAAGAATGCAAGAGAATATTAGAAAAACAAAAATCATACTTATTCGAAAAGCCTTTTACAATTTACTACTCGGTATAAGCAAATACTGCAAGAACTACCTCACCAAAAAAAACTCTATAATTCATAAGGAAAACAGATATGCCTCTCAATTTCTTAGCTTTATAAATGCAAAATACATATGTTATCAAACAGGGATGAAGACGCACTTAACAGACCTCTAAACTAAAGTAATAAAACAGAGTAAACCTAGTTTAGTACTAGAATTCAAAAGAACTAAATCGAAGTAAGTGCGAGAAACAGCCCCAAAAAATAACATTCCGCCAAAACCAAATTCGGCACAATCTCTCAACCTTTCACAATATTTTTTATGAGTTCATCTTGCTATATTATAAATAAAATTCAGACGGAGGCATACCCCGGCCTTTCCAGGAATAGTGCAGTGCCACACCATCAGGTTGACGGTACCATCGGGGAGTGTCTCCGGCTTTGCCACGAAACCCTGGAAATCAAAACGAAATTGAGAAGAAAGCAGATAGAGAGGATAAAATCCAAATAAGGATAGAGAGAGAAGAGTGATCGGACATGGGGGTGGTTTTTGCGCCAGGCCTTGCGCTCCTCCGCGAGACGACCGCGAGCAATTCCTCCTAACATCTTTGTATGTTGGGTCTGGTTTCTGGGTTTCTTAGGGACTAAGGGGTGATGGTGAGGGAGGTGGTGTGGATTGGGGTGTGTAGGTTTAAAAAGACTTCAAGACGAGATGAACGGCCGCGATTTGCTGATGGAATGGACCAATGGCAAACGGGATTCTGCACAATTGAGTTGAAAATCGTGTAACCATTATTTGGTCATTTATTTATTTATTTTGAGAATAAGTTTTCCTTATGTTTTGTTTGATAAATAAGTTAATAAGTTTTGTGGGAAAATGACACTTTTTACCCCTGCGTTATATAGCATTTTTTCCTCCTCAATTATTTAGGTAAGCACATTAGTCCCCTCAATTATTCTAAAAGTGGTGTCTTTTCTCCCTAATATATTAAATTGATATTTATACCCTTAAAGTAAATATTTTATTTATTTTATTACTCCAACAAATTATTACGTATACGTAGGGATGACCACGGTTCGGTTTGAATTGAACCGGATACTAAAGCAATCGAATTAATAGTTTACGGTTATAATTCAGATCTAGAACCCAATATTTAAATGTCAATTTATTAAAATTATGTATCAAAAAAATTGAATCTTGAACTGTGAACCGGCGGTTCCGAATCTGATTCGCGATTTTGAATCGTCTTTATTTTAAAATTTTATTTTTTATTTTAAAATAGTCTAAATTCAACAATAAATGTATTTTATTTTTTCAGTTCCGAACATGAACCGTCCGTTCCGGTTCACGATTTTAATAAACTCTAAATATCGAATTTCGATTCGAAATTGTAATTGGAATATTTCAGTTTGGTTGTTATAGTGTTTGTTTAGTTTGAACCAAATTATGGTCATAATTTGTTGAAAAAAAATAAATTAAATATTTAGTTTAAGGGTAAATATGTCCATTTAACATTTCAGGGGGAAAAACAGCCACTTCAATAATTTAGGGAGAAAAAATGCTATAGGTATATAACTAAGGGAGAAAAAGTGTCATTTTTCCTAAGTTTTGTTTAATAATGTTTCTAAAATAAAATAGTAGTTTCAATTTTTTTTTATTTATTTTTATTATTTTAAAGAGAAAATTACACTTTTAGTGGGTCTTGTTAATTTCAGTTCACGACTTTTAAAAACTAACAATTTTATACCGTAACTATGTAATTTTTAACACATGTCAAATGTCGGCGAAAAAATGTAAACCATTTTTAATTATTAAATCATGGAGACAAATCGATTATTTCATGTCACTTTCTCGCTCTATATATCTCTTCCCTCACCCCCCCCCCCCCCCCCCCCCCCCCCCCCCCCGCGTTCCTCTCATAAAATCAATACTGGGTTTTAATTTTCTTCACATATGTCTTCTATGTTTGGGGTTTCGTGTTTTTTTTTTTAATGTTGCCGGAGTTAGTTGGTGATTGTTAGTGTTGCCGCCGATGAGTTGCAACAGCTACCGGATTCTTAGAAAAAGGTGCAATGATAATTGCATACTTCGACAGAGTCTCCAATGGGTCGACACCCCGCAGGCGCAAGCTAATGCCATGGTTTTCATTGCGAAATTTTCAGTCGTGCCAGCCTCATGTCTTTCCTTTCCTCCGTTCCCGAATCCCAGAGACCAGGTAACATGAATTTTTCCTGTAAAAAAAAAAATGGTTGATTGCTTGGAACAATCCTGACGCCTTTGTTGGAATCTGACAAGGCGGGAGAGGCAACCGACGCGTTGAGAAGAGGAAAACGAACACGCCGTTTGAGGAGTCAGAAACCTCCACTTTGGAAAACGGTTTTGTGTATCATATAAGTTCACACAAATCTCCTGAAACAAATCTTCTCAGACTCTTTTTCTAAAATCTAAACCAGTTTTCCGGGAACGCCATAGTTTAACCTTGAAATATATTGTAGTTTCTTTGTCAACTTCCTTTTTCTTTTCGTGGACTTTAAAAAAAGAGCCTATTGCTCTCTCAATCTCATATCATTTTACCTCTCAATTAAATGTAAGCTTTTCTTCATGAACAAGTCAGGACAGCAAGTGCAAGGAAGAAGAAAAAAGTGACATGAAATTATCGATTTGTTCTCGTGATTTAATAATTTAAAATGGTTTACATTTTTCGTGCGACATTTGGTCAATGATTTGGCCGGGTGGACCAAATGTGTTAAAAAATTATATAGTTACGATACTAAATTGTTAGTTTTTAAAGTCGTGGACCAAATTTACCTGTGTATAACCTGTGTATGTATATATGTATATATAATATCAAATTTAGTATTAGTATAAACAAACAAGTAAATGTTAACAAAAGTTGAGTTGGTTAAGCCAGCTAGGCGCGCGTTAGCCTATCACTTTAACACAGTTTCATATATATATATATATATATATATATATATTTATAATGTATTATTTATTCTAATTATTTTATTATTTTATCAAATTAATTTTGTTTCATATTTTGTTAGGGATATTTTCATAAAATTTTGATATGTTTTATTTTTAGTCCATATCCAATAATATATATGGCTATACTTGTGTTTTAATTTTTTCGAACTATCTATCATATCTGCTTAACATGATTATACTACATCATTGATTGAAATAGGACACCAACTTATGATTTTTCGTTTTTAGAATGAGAATAGTAATATGGACAAATTTTAAATAAAATTTCTTATCTACAACTCTACAAGAGTATTACTTGAACTCTATCTATTTATATTTAATTGTTTTTTTCCGTATGAAAGTCTTCCTCTTTTTTTTTTCTTCTTTTTTTTTTTTTTTTTTCTAGCGTGAAATCCACGCCATTATATGCTCACGTGAGAAATGGGTAGTTGATACGAACTAGGAAGTGGGGTAATGGGCTGTATTTACGAATCTGTGGGCGGGAAGAGAATCACATTTAACGGAGACAAAGAAGGGTCGAAGAATGAGGCAAGAAGAAGGCAAACATACTTGCCTTCAACATTATAAAATAATAATAATAATAATAATAATATTGACCGTTTTGTCAACTGCCACATTGAAGTTTACCGGGAGTAATTCAATAGAATAACAAGCTAATTTATTTAATTGCTTTTTCACCATAATTTTGAAAGTTTATTTAATCTTTTTCTCAAAATTGAAAAAATAAATTGTACAAGTCGCATTATTTTCAATTTACCATGGGAGTGTGAGGTGGGGGAAGGGGGGTTCAAGTGAATACGATAATTAATTATGCCACATAATTTAAATTTGTACTGCTAGGCATTAATTTATTATGATATTCGTCACAAGTCAGGTAAGTAATAAACTTTAGTAAACATAGAAAAACACTTGAAGGGCACTTGGTTCAAACATTGATAAATTTGAAATTTCAATTACAATCAAATACTTAGTAATTATAATGGGTTTAACTGTTTGAGTAGAATAAATCTCTTTTCTTAAGCTACTACTTAGTCAATACCCCCCTCCTCAAATTGGAGCTCAAACCAATGACCTCCTATTTGAGAGAGTCACTTCATGTTATTCGACCACAAGGTCATTGGCAATGTGTAAAAATGGCACACTTACGTGTTACAAAGACCCACCTTAAGTTTTCGGATGACTCACCTTAAGTGTTAAAACGGCATACCTTACCTGTTAAATTGGCGCACCTTCAATGTTAAAAATGGTGTACCTTAAGTGTTACAAAGATGCACTTTAAGACCTTAAATGTATGATCTCATTTGGTTCGCAAAAAATATTTGAGGGAAAATGAAATTGAAATTAAGAAAAGTTGGTAAGGGCATAATTGTTCTACTTGTTTTTTCATGGAAAATATTTTCCATGGAAAACAAAATACCATGGAGGGACCATGGAAAATGTTTTCCATGAATGAAACAAAGGAAAATAGTTTTTTTTCAAATTTAAAGAAAACATTTTCCATGAACCAAACATGCCCTAAGTGACGCACCTTAAATGTTTAAATGAGAACTTTTAAATGTTAAAAAGACGCACCTTAAGCTATGAAAAGATGCACCTTCAGGTTTAGAATGATGCACCTTAAGTTTCAACAAAGAACGCACCTTAAACACAGAAACCACGTACCTTAAATATTAGCACGACGCACCTTAAACACATAAAGTTCGCACCTTAAGTTTGAAGAAATACACAAAAAGACCAAATTGCCACCGCGTTCTTTTTAAATTTGTATTCATCATAAACGTTGATTTTGACAAGATCAATGGCTCTTATCTCACCGCATGAAACCTGGATATATATATATATATATATACATATATATATATATATATAAGTTCCATATTTAATGCATGGACAATGATTTATTTTTTCTTTCCATTTTTGAGTTCTTTGTTCAAAAGTAGGGAACAAAAATGATAATAAGTTTTATAATTACTAAAGAATTTAAATCTAATAGTAAGATAAGGAAAATAAGCAAACAAATATTGTAATAGGTATCAAATTTCATAATAAGGTACAAAAGTCCCCAACCAAAAACAACCTTATAATATTTTCATCATATTTAAACAATATATATGACATGACATTAGTTGAAGTTTGATGTCCAGTTATTGATTTCTCAAGGTATACAGTAACATACTTTTGTTAGAATAATAACAAAATAAATTATGAAATAACCTTTGTCATTAAACAATTCAAGATAGTCTATAATTTGGGAGAAGAAGATAGTCTATAATTAATAGCAACATGCAACATTAGCATTTTGGTAAAACTTTTAATAATTTTTTTAAAAAAATAAAAGGAATAAGGTATAAAGAGATATAATGCACAACAAAATTTGGGAATGTATGACCTGAGGAAAACCAAAACTAATTTTCATCCGTAGAGGAACATAGATATATGTAAAATAATTTACATTTACAATTGACCATACCTTTGATTTACCAAAAACCCAATCCACAGCCACTGCCCAACAATTGACCTTAACTGTTTTGCCGTTTCACAGTATAAAGGAAGCTAATTCAAAAATTTGAACATTCCATTTCCATCCCACCTAGTGTTCATTCGCAACCATTGTACTCCTTAATATCCTGAATCATTTTCAGCACTTGCCTCATTGTTGGCCTCTGTTCTGGGGATGTCAAGCTACAGATACTAGCTACTTCAACTAGCATTCCGAGCCATGTATCTTCCTCCCCGTCATCTTCCCGCATGGCTCTAACCCACTCTGGCATGTCGGGGGGTGAGAGGAATGGGTGCTGGGAAGGATGTTTACCTGACAAGAGCTCCAACAGGAGGATGCCATAGGAATAGACATCGGAAGCTGAAGTGGCACGCCTTGTAGACTTGCGTGCCTCGGGGGCTTTGTAGCGTGCGGAGTCTGGATCGTCGCTTGGAGATACGTCTGCTAGTGTTATTATGCAGTAGTCGGTGAGACATGCCTCGAAGTCGGTGGCGAGGAGGACATTGGAGGATTTCAAGTTGCCGTGGATAAGCTTTGATGCTTGATGGATGTAAGCCAGCCCTTGAGCAACGTCTTCTGCAATTTTTAGACATGATGTCCAGTGAAGTGGCTTAGCCCTCGTGGATCTTGAACCTGCCAAGTGGACACAGTATAAGCAACTTAACCTGGTGTACATGCACAAGTGAACAACCAGTATTCCCTACAAGGCTACAATATATTCAGCTCTCAAGGAAATAGAAAACGTAAGAAATCTCTTATCAATAAATAATCCATATATGCATGCAGACAGAGTGTGTTCGGTGTTCCCTTTCACGAATATGCAAGCTGAACTCCTTTCATCAAAAGCTATGACTCTGGATTGTTAGTGAAACAGCTGAGCTAGGAAGGTCAAGAAATTTAATCTATACTGGATCACGAAAAGATGTCAAGAACATTACAGTGC
The DNA here is from genome assembly GCF_001879475.1 of Ipomoea nil. NCBI lineage: Eukaryota > Viridiplantae > Streptophyta > Magnoliopsida > Solanales > Convolvulaceae > Ipomoea > Ipomoea nil. Next base: position 3,356,055 of record NW_017617233.1, on the reverse strand, counting down.
CACCTGCATTTAAGGGGCAGAGATATATTTCTTGCAGAATAATTGTACCCAGGCAAAAGCAGAATGGGATTAGAATATCTCATCTTAGTTGTATCAGTAATTTAGTTTGAGTAAGTGTTAGAGTCTCTAATAGCTTAGATATACATTATAACTCATGTAATGATGTAAAAACCACTGAAAGTATTCTTTCTAGTCTCAATTTTCTGAGTTCATACCAACTTGAAAGATGTATCATTGTCTAAGCTAAACAAACTTAAGAAACATCACCACTAGCCTCAATTTCAAAGACCAACAAATTTGCATATGCTAAGGGGATTGTAATTCAACAAAGGGGTGTGAGCTCAAGATTGGGTGATGATCAAGATGGGAGTAACGCTTTATTTAGAGATTGAAGATTTGGGAAACCATTAGATGGTGCCTTTACTAACTAGAGACTAGAACACAGAGCTTACAAGCAAGGGGCGGGAACCTGGGGTCGGATAGGGCAACTCACAGTTTACCTTCTCCAGCGGCTCTTGGGGATAGGTTCTGGAGGCTTAGGATTAGTCTAACGTAAACTGGGAAACCTAATGTATAAAAAAAACTAGAAAACGGAAAACAGAGAATACGTTTACTTGTACATTTTTCTTGAATTTTGCAGATAAGGCAGGGAATCAAGGAAACTCCATGAATTGAGCATGTTAGGGGCAAGGTGATCTTGCCTGCCATTGCAAAGTGATGTGGGGGGAATGGAGTCCAGGTTGCCAACCATTATAAAGTAGGTTGATAGGAAACAGTCAACTAACAGTGTGGCATATACAACCAAAACTAAATCACACGGCTATGGCATCAAAATTCCATACACTAACTATCTGGATTCCTGACACCAACCCCTATCCGGTCCCATTCGGTCGTCTTCGTGCCTAAATCTAAATCCACAGCCCCTCCAAAATTGTTTGATCCACAACAAGTCAGGTCTACAAGCCATAACGGTTCAGGGAGGAAAAGGAAAAGCTGAGGATGATGGTGATGGTGATGGGTTACAACTCAGCCTAAAACAGGTGCCGACATACACCAATTACAGTACAGTATTTTCCAATCGCCACTGAGTCAACACAGCTTGACTCAGCTAATAGGAAAAGATAAAAACATATGAATTAGAAGAAAAAGGAAGAAGAACGAGTTAACTCACCGTGAATGAGATTGAAAAGGCTGCCGTTGGGTTGATAATCGTAGATGATTAGCCTTTCCTGTTTGGCCTGGAAGTAAGCCCTAACAGGGACCAAATTCGGATGGCGGAGAACGCCTACTGCCTCCATGTGCTGCAGGAAAGCCTCCGCGCCGGTAATGGAAGTTTTTCCGGCGTCGAGTCGTTTAACGGACACGATCAACTGAGAAGCCATAACCGCCTTGTACGTAGTCCCAAGCGTACCTCTACCGAGCAGCTCGGCGGAAGCTCTCATAAGCTGCTCTAGAGAATACAATTCTGCCTCCCCTGAAGAGAACATCAGATTTCCGCTCTTCAACGGCGGTTGAGGTGCTTGCATTTTATTCTCTTTGACTTCTTCGTTGTTTCCGCCTTGAGGTGAGCACATCACATCCTCCATGTTGTGGTTACCAGTATCCGAGGTCAATTTTGTGGATTTCGGCTCCATTTCTTCCTTCCGTCTTCTGATTAAAGTGAAGAGGGAGACAATAGCTGCAATTAAGACTAGAGTTCCGACGACGAAACCTAAAATGACGCCGGTTTTTTTGTGCCGGTGTTGAGTAGGCGGCGGGAGTATTCCCTGCGACTGCGCTTCCTGTAGGAGAGGCCTAGGCGGCGAGACGGGCGTAGCAGGAGGGGAGTTGAAGAACGGAGAAGCTCCGCAAGGCTTGTCCACAACCTCGCCGCAAAGATTAGGGTTCAACGAGAATGAAGAAATAGTGAACTTAGACAGAGTCGGAGTTACAGGTATAGGACCTTTGAGGTTGTTGTTGGAGACGTTGAATACTCCCAGTTCCGACTGGTTCAACGCCGGAACGGAGCCGTTGAAGCGGTTAGAGTCGAGGCGGAGGTAGTTCAGCCGGTCCAGAACCGTCAGTCCATCGGGGAGCGAACCGGTGAAATTGTTATCAGAGAGATCGAGAATGAGAAGACGGTGAAGAAAGAGGATGGAGGGAGGAAAAGTTCCGAAGAAGTGGTTGTGGTCCAGAAACAGCGTTTTGAGGTTCGGCAGTCCGGCGAGGTCAGGAATAGCGCCGGAGAGCGAGTTGTTCTTCAGACTCAGAACTCGGAGCTGGTCAAGCCGAGTGAGCGTGTCGGCGGCGAAGATCCCTCGGAGACCAAAACCTTGGAGAACGAGACGCACCACCCGCCCCTGAGCGCACTTCACCCCCTGCCATCCACAGTAGTCAAACCGCTCGTTAAGCGTGTAAAGCAGCCTGCCATTAAGGTCCGCCTTGGACTTGAACGACAGCAGCGAAACGGCGTCGGAGGGGAGCAAAGAGCTACTGACGAGCGGCACAGACGGCGTGGCGGCATCGTCGGCGCCGATAGCCGCCGGGAAATAGCAGTAAGCTTGCATGAGAAAAAGGAAAAGAAAAAGCGGCGTCGGCGGCGGCGAGGGAACAGTGCGGCGCCGGCGCCGGCGCGCATTGTTTTCCATTTGTCTCGGCGGCTGGTGCGGCATTGTTTGGAGAGAGGGATGAGTGTTGTGTGGCTTAGTGGCTTTGGCTTGGTGGTCAATGTCTGAGACTCTGAGTCACGTGAAACTGTGAAAGTGAACGGCTTATAATATTTTTTTTAAAAAAAATTATTTTTGAGGCTCTGCCATTCTGGATTGCCACCATTTCTACACATTTTAGTATGTCATTTTATTTTAGAAAAAAACCAAACTTTTCCTTATTTTTGTACTAAAATTCAGATTTAATGATCACGTAATCAGATAAAATGATGTAATCAATCTTGTTCGATTGCATTTGTGTTCAGAATCATATTCTTTATTTTAAATCCCCTCTATTAATCAATCTTGTTCTATTGCATTTGTATTGAATTTTTATTTTTTTATTTTAAAAAATATTACACCCACAATCTATCATTTGAAGGTGTGCACTGACATACTCCACCGAAAAATGTAATAATCATGTTCTACCTGCTCAGTTATTCCTTCCAAAACTTTTTTTAATAATAATTGTGTTGTAAATTTTTTTCTAAACTCGCAACATTCAAAAAGTTACACGAGAGTCTAAGTAAAACTACCCAAATTGCAATAATTGAATGCATACTCTTTTTATTTAGTCTCAAAATTATCAAAAGAATCTTACTAGCTTGCCATCAATTTAAATAGATCGATTATCATGCTACCATCAACATATCACAATCATTTATTGAGAGAACTTCACCCGCACTTACCGGACATCAAGCAAGCTAACATGAGTTCTTCGCTTTATCAGAAAATTCAATTTGCAAAAACTGCATGCTTCGATCTCAAACAATGTCAATTAGTAGCCGACCATGAGAGAACTTTCGAACTAATATCACTTTCAATTCTCAACTTGAGCAAGTCCACTTCATACTAACCTATAAACCTTCGTAGTTACCCTGATACGTGACAAGCTCCAAGTAAGAAATAAATGGCATGTCTTGTTTGCTTATTAGAGTATCTCATCAATGGTTTTTGGTGAGGTTTTTGAGGAAACAATGTTTACGTGAATGAGAGAGCTAGGGAGATGAGAGAGAAGATGGTTGGTCTTAGCTGAATGACCTGATTTTTGTCAGATCTGTGGGGCCCACCAAGAATGAAGAAAAGCAATGTTATCTCGCGCCCAGCCGGCCGCGTGTACTGCACACGCCCAACTGGGCGCGTAAATCTTTACTTTTTTTAAGTTTTGTTTTTGTTTTTGTTTTTGTTTTTTTCTATCCTTTACATCTTCTCTTTTTTAGTAAAACCTACTAAAACTCTTCAAAAACTACAATATTGGAGATGCTCTTAGCTAAGGATATAAGAGTGTAGGGTACAATTTGATTAAATAAAATGCAGCATTTGTATCCACTATAAAATTTTCTATTATATTATATTGGTCAGTCCAGTCTAAATTTTCTATTATATTGCTCACATTCTAGCTGATATTTTTCAACCAAATGATGTGCCTAGAATCTTAAAGATCCCCATCTCCCCGGACTATGAGGATGCTTGGTATTGGTATGGAGATCCAAATGGATGCTATTCGGTTAAGAGTGGGTACATGCATATAGTGGGCACATATAATACTACCATGGGTTTTGATAGATGGAATACTCTATGGCACCTCAAAATACCACCCAAATGGAAAATGTTTCTATGGAGAGCAATGAGCAATATATTACCCACCACTACTAATTTGCTTATAAAGAGGGTAGAAATTGATCCGACATGCGCCATGTGTGGATTAATACATGAGGATATAATGCATTCATTAGTGTTGTGTGACTATGCAAAAGCCATATGGAACCAATCTAACCTTCCAATCCCCCAAATTGTGACAAACGTTTTTTATGATTGGTTTGGAACATTATTAAATGTTCTAGATTCTGATGCAATATTGTTTGCAGCTGCAATACTATACAATATTTGGAGGGCCCGGAACGATGCGGTGTGGAATGCTTACTTACCAATGCTGAAGAAGATTGTAGCCACGGCCTTAGCAGCTGTGAAGGCGTGGCAACAGCTGAGAACTGCTGCCCAAACGATGCATGTCACGGCCGAATTAAATGTCCCCCTTCCCACGGTACCGCCCCAACCTTTGTTGCTGCCCAGTTCGGCCGAAGTAGCGCAGCAGCAGCCCTAGCTCAGCATGGCGCAGTCATCTGCCGTGGAACACCCACCCCAACCGAGGAGATGTCACATCGATGCCGGCTACCAACCGTCGACCATGACAGGCACTGTTGGAGCGGTATTATTCACCCACACTGGCAACTATATATCAGCTTTTTGTGCACTTCCGCAAAATTGCTTTTCACCACTTATGGCCGAGGCTCTGGCATGCAAGGAAGTGTTGTCATGGCTCAAGGACCGAGGGGAACAATCGGTTAACCTCTACACGGATTGTCAGACACTACTCAATTATTTGACATCAGCTACTATTCAGACAAGATCCTATCTTGGTTACGTCCTGAATGACTGCAGGAACTATTTAAATACGTTTGATTATTGCTCGGTTAATTATATTTCTAGATCGCATAATACTTTACATTTACACTACCTATGTACTGGGACAATGTCCCTCCTGACTCTATTATGATTCATCTATAAATACAACCCAATGGTTGACTTTCAAAAATTAAATTGAGAGAAAAGACTTTTGTATTATTACTTCTTTGACTCTTTGAGCTTGGAATCAAATATGGCCTCAAATTCCTGGACCATTGTCTTAATCCTAATTTTGATAGGCCGAGCATAAGGCTTGCTAAGCATAACATGTGACTCGAATCACTGCTGTAACGTACAAGTTCACAAAGTATTACATTTAACAATATTATCTTTTTTAAAAATTATCATTTTTAACCATTCAATTATAGAAAAATAGTTAATTAAGTCTCTTGATTATATTGAGTAACCATATTTTATCTTTGAGTTGTTAAGACAATGGTAGAATTAGTCTCAAAAGTGATAAAAATGTTAATTATAATTGTTTTTTTTTTAGAACTGTTAATTGAAGTATAATTAAAATCCTAACTTTTTTCAAGATATTTTCTCTTGTAAATTAGAAACATTCTTCTCCTTAATGAAATAAATTTTAGGAATAAGGTTCAAATTGGCCACTGAACGTAACCTGAAAATGCAATTAGGCCATTGAACGAAAAAAAAGTGCAATTAGGCCACTGAACACTCCAAAAATGTGCAATTTCACCTGATAGCAGGTTACCCTCAATTTTAGCAGGTTATCTGCTTATGTGGCAGCTGAGTTGGCATTTTTAATAAATTTTAAATAATTTTTAATAAATTTTAATAATAAATTTTTATTTAATTTTTTTTTTTTTAAAAACGACTTTATTTTTTTTTCAATTTTTTATTAAAATTAATTATTAAAAATTATTTAAAAATGTCAACTCAGCTGCCACGTAAGCAGGTAACCTGCTAAAATTGATGGTAACCTGCTATCCGGTGAAATTGCATACGTTTGGAGAGTTCAGTGGCCTAATTGCACGTTTTTGGAGTGTTCAGTGGCCTAATTGCACTTTTTTTTCGTTCAGTGGCCTAATTGCATTTTCAGGTTACGTTCAGTGGCCAATTTGAACATTATTCCTAAATTTTATAATTTAGAGAGTTTAGAGTAGTAAACACATAGAGAAGAATGCATTGAAGTTTACAAAAATAATCTTAAAAAGCTAATTAAGTGATCTGCGAATCAACTTATATTATGCGTCCACAGTTAACAACTTAAAACAATAATTGAATTTCCTTGTTAATAATATTGATTAGAAAAGAATTGAATATCCTTATTCCTTAATCATCAAAGCAAAGCATAACCGCAAGCCATTCATTCGGATCTTAATTCATCAATGGCAATGCTTTGAGTTGGTTGCAATCTTACATTCTTACCTCTTAAGCAATGGCGGGCACTATGTTGGTTAATAATCAAATTAAAGATAGATGCACCCCATTTGGGTCCCCTCTACTTCCAATCATTTTTCTATAAAACCATCCTTGCAAAACATCACCATGGGTAAAAATTATTAATATTTAGGAAATTAAAAGCATTAATATATAACTAATTAAGGTTGTATCATGATACAATGGCTACTAACAAAGCAATGATTTCGTAATCATAGGTGCAAGCTAACATTATGATATCGCTCACATTTAAAACGGAGTATCAAACAGTAGTAGTTGTGGGCTTCCAAGTCAGCAGCTCAATTAACTCAACAAGAAGTTAACAGTTAGTTATTGCAACTGTTGAGTAATATGTTAACTTTGACCGTTATCCTCGAGTAGTTTGTTACTTGTAAGTCTCGGCTGTTTTCTTATTTTCTCTTGTAATAAAAAGCTTGTTGTTTTATCTTTCTAGGCAATTAGAATAAAATCACGAGTACATGATATTTTGTACTATATACTTCATCGTTGTCACGTTAAACCGTGTTATGCTAATTCATATTTTATTTTATTAATATTTTAAAATAATTAATTTAATAACTAACATATTAATATCAAACTTTAATTTACAAAGTAAATAATATCTACTATCTCCAACTAGTTTCATGAAAAAAAAAAAAAAATCATTCTACCACACCTTACTAAGCAACATGTTTGCCATTATTTTGCAGAATTTAATTTAAGACCATCTTAGGATGAGAATTGTCGTAGACAATTTAATTTGTATATTTTAATGGGATTTGGGAAGGATTCTTGAATCTTGAAGCTAAGGCACATGGTGAACACATGAGAATTGTTGTGTAAAGTAGTCAACTTAATTTTGTCGCCCATCCAATTTTGCCACTTCTCATGTGTGGCTGTGTAACTGTGTAAGTGAGGAAAAGGCAGAAACAAACAAAAGTGAAACAAAGTCCCTTAGCTAAAGGTTAAGACTTAAGGCAGTGTTTGATCAATTTTTTTGAGTGTAGGCCCTGCCCATGCCACCTTTTACTTTCCAATGGAAATTTTTGTGTTTTCTTTGCCTAAAAAGCCCCAACTTATCCTCAATATACTTTCAACGTAACTTTGAGAAGCACGCATCATACGAAAGCTACTCTTCCAACACCAAAAAAAAAAAAAAAAAAAAAAAAAAAAAAAAAAGAAAGAAGAGAGAATCTTATAAATCAATTAAGTCACGTCTTATGATTTACCTTTACTAATTTTCAAGGTATAAGTGGTGAAAATCTTTTAAATTTGCGATTCAAACTTTGTTATTAAAAAAAATACATTTTTATTTGAATACTATGGAGTAATTTATTTAAAAAAAATTGTCAGAATAGTTTATAAAATTAATTTTCAGGTACTGTATGAAAAGACAATGCCAATGAAGCTATTTGGAATTTATTGACAAATATTTAAATTAAAAAGTGGTTATTTATTATTTTATTCAAATATATCAATCCCAATAACTTTATGGGTACTTGCCAAATAAATCTATACAAAAATTGAAACAATAAAACATAGTGTCATATAGTGTATAATGTAAAATTTTAATCTTAAAGTTATACATAAATTTGAATTTTAAATTTAATGGTCCCTCATTGCTCAAGCCCTAAAGACGTGTGGAAGAGATAAATCGTGTAATGTGCTTCAACTTATCTACAAATCACTAAATATGTGTACACAAGTACCTACAACAATATAATGACAAATTCATATCTATCTAAATTCTGCGCCAGCTAGCACTCTAAGCTTAACACAGACAACACAAGAAAGATTTTGAACAGGTTGGCTAGTGCATGAGTGCTCATCCGAAACTGCAATGGGAACTGGGTCGTTTGCGGCTTCAAGTCTAAGATTGGGACGACTTCTAGCTTCATGGCGGAGCTGTGGGGGCTCAAGAAATGTCTCAAAAGGCACTCACGGAGATGGAAGACCACTCTTTATGGACTGAGACTCGAACTCATGACGTCTCATATAGGAGAGCAACTTCGTGCCACTATCTCAAAATGGCGAAGTTGACCAGAAATATTTGTAGAGCCTTTAACTTCAAATTACTGACAAGTATTCATTGCAGACGTTATTATAAAAAGAAGTGTAATTCTTTTTTAGTCGTAAAGTTTGTGATTGTCAATAATTGGTAGAACCTTTAGCTGCGTACGCGGGAGTTGATTGCGGTTATCATTTGATTATGAAACGCTAAACCGCCAGTTAGAAAGTTGTCTTAACATGGGCTGGACTGGGTCGCAATCTGGCCCATGTGATGAATGGAAATTCGAAATTCATTCAGCTTAGTAATTTTTTAACCTCCAAAGGCCCAAATGACCCATTGTACAATTATTATATTACAGACTGAGATTCACTTTACATTGTGGACTTTGATCCAAAACGATAATTAAATTATGTACCTATAATTAACATATTATATACATATTAGCATGTTATGTAATTGCAAGTACATAACTTATGTAAGTATTACAATTAACGTATTATGTACCTGCATTTAATCTATTATTTACCTTCAGTTAATAAATTGTGTACATATTCTAATTAATATATTTGGTACCTTCAATTTATTTACATGTATATAATATGTTAAATGCATGTACATAATCTGAATGTCATTTTGGACTATGATCCACAATACAAGGTGAAGCCCCGGTCCAAAATGAAGTTATTTTGTTTAAATTAGCACTCTTTTTTTTTTCTCTCTCTCTCTCTTTCCTTTCATTTGGTCAACACTCGCTTTGCCGTAGCCCGTAGGTACGTAAACTTAAATGTGTAAGAATATAATCTGTTAACTATAAGTGTATTATGTCAAGTCATTTTAACTGTCTTAAGTTCATAATATGTGAATTGTAGGTAAATAAACTTAAAGCTATAAGTTTATAAATTAAGTCGATATATACCTTATGAGATTAATGTGGTGAGTTTATGAATTTGTAGTATTGCGTATGTGTAGTTTCTAAACTTATTGTATTGGCTTAGTAGTCTTATTTTTGTTTATTAGTATAATTACGTGGTTGCATACATATTGCATTTAAATGTAATTTTGAATAAGTATTTGATATGTAATCATGATTATAATATAGATTTGGAAGAATGATTATAATATAGTTTGATTTGTACCCATTTCAATGCATGTATACAATTATATATATTTTTAACACTATTCTAGAACTAGTAATCAGATTATTAAGATTCTCCAACTACAGATACTCCCGGTACCCACTTCCCATCAACTATGTTGGGTTTGGGACAATTGTCATACCTAATACATAGTAATTACCAATATAGAAAAATGAAGTTGAAATTTATATAGATAATAATAAGACTTAATTTCATTTTTTTGTCCTGGATTTATATGTCACAATCAACTTTTAGTTTTTTTTTTTTAAACATTATCCTTTGGTTCTAGTATTATAGTGGCATGATCATTTTTTGTCTTCTATTAACAAAATAATTTATGGGTCACACAATTCTGTGAGACCATCTCACGGATTATTATTCGTGAAATGAGTTGGGTCGGTTTGGGTCAATATGTAAATGTAATACTTATATTGGAACATGTAATACTAATTAAGAATAAAGTGTTTGTTATTTATAACGAAAAACATAATACTTTTGAGAGACAAATATAATACTTTTATATTTTGATATAAAAGTATTACTTTTTTCATAAAAAGTATTATATTTTTCCTTATAAGTAATGTTGACAAGTGTTTGTTACTTATAAGGGAAAGTGCAATACTTTTGATAAAAAATATAATACTTTTACATCAAAATATAAAAGTATTACATTCTCCTTCAAAAGTATTACATTTTTTCATATAAGTAATAAATATTTTATTCATGATTTAGTATTACATTTGCTAATATAAGTATTACATTTCATATTCTCCCGACTCGTCTCACGGTCTCTCACAAATTTTTGCCTTTTTTTATTAATACATAACAAAATATTACATTTTAACTAAAAAGTATTACACATCTCACATGAAACAACATCCTACCATCCTTACTCTTGAAAATTTTGGAAAACAAGAAAAAATTATTATTTAAAAAATCCTTTGTTGGGTTGGAAAAATAGAAAAACAGTTTTCCAAATTAAAAAAAAAAAGTTTTAAAATATACGTTTTCCATTTTTACGTACTCACTTTTTAATGAAAGTAGATACAATGTAGATTGAAATTCTCAATAATGTTAAAGATAATCACAACTACATGTATTTTGGTTTTATTAATTTATTTACGACCTTCTTTCAAAAAAAAAAAAAAACAATTTATTTACGACCACATATAAGGTCCAAGAATTAACATAAAACCTTAACGATTGTATTTAACCTAACTAAAATAGTTGAGATGTTCCAGCTAGCAAATGTTTAATAATGTTTTTGTATTCCTATTAAAATGATACATGTCTGTGTAACTCCTCGCGAATTAAGAAGAATATTATATTAAATATAATATAATGTGGTGGCAGTTGGGTAGTATGTCCTGTTCCTGAGGGGTGTATCATACTATAATGTATATATATGTGTAGTTAATAATAGAGTTTACTTGAGAAATAAATAAGGAATGAAATAGAGAAGCTAAGGAAAAGCGACTTCTTGCTTGTAATTAGTTAGGGAGTCGTTGCCACCTCACCAATTCTCATTTCTCCGCCCCAACTACCCTCCCCGGATGATTCAAGTTTTCTCAATTAAGACCACACATTCAAATTAATAATATTCGGAGAGGTGAAAATCAAGCCGTATCTTTTAAAATACTCATGATTCTGTTCTATACTTTCTTTGTTATCATCATCGGATTCAAACCTATGACCTTTCATTTAGAATGATAATCAAGATACCATCATACTACAGCTATGTTTGATAAACCTAGTTGAAAAGATAACTGAAAAGAAGTTATAAGTTGAAAACTGAAGAGCTGTTAACTAGCTGTTATGTTTGAAAGTGTTTGGTAAAATTAGATTTTTGATAAGCTAATAAATGTAAAAAAAACAAAAAATGACATCTTCATAAAATTTAAATTAGTTTATTTACATATTAAAATTTAACATTTTGTTTTTAAAAAAATTAACATTTTTAAATAAAACTATTAGCATAATCATGATCTAGCATCACATAATGAAGTAGCAATATTGTTGCGAATCTCCTTCATTTAATAATAATAATAATAATAATAATAATAATAATAATAATAATAATAATAATAATAATAATTGCAGTGAAAGTTGCAGATGAGAATAGAAAATGATTTTAATTGGGAAAGATAAATGATGTCATTTCTTTAAAATAATAAGGACAAAGATAGAAAAAAAATTGGAAAGCTACTAGCTTATTTTGGATAGGTAACGTTCCGAAATAAACTCTTATTTTAAGCTATGTGCTAGTTTTGGAAACATTACCAAACATGGCTTATAGCTTATTAGTAGCTTAAAATAAATTATAAGCTCCTAAATAAGCTTTGCCAAACATACTCTACATTAGGGGTGTCAAAGTAGGCCGAAGCCTGCAGGTTAGGGCCGCAAGAAATTAGGCCCGCGAAAATGCGGGCCTAACGGGCATGGCCCGCAGAGCGCTAGAGCCTGCGCGGGTTGCGGGCCGGCCCGCTGGCCAGGCCATATTTAAAAAATAAATAAATAAATTATATATATAATATTTTTTTTTTTTAAAAAAAAACTATATATAGAATATCTTTTTTTTGAATGCATATATAGAATATCTTAATTCTTACGAAGTGTGTAGATCTGACAATCTATCTAATAATTCAATAATCCTTAGCCAATTCTTAATTAATTCAATAATTCCTAGAGTAGGTAGTTCTTTGGTTCTCCCGTCTCCATCCGCCTCCAACTCTAAACAAACAATTACTAAAACTAAATCACCAATTCATACATATTTATGAATTATTAAATCGCCTCCAAGTCCAGCAAACATACATATTTATATATGTATTATACACAGATGGAAACTGCAGAGAAAATTATCTACAATCGAAAAAGAAATAGAGTGTGATGTTGAACCCTAGCTTTGATCACCCTTCTGCAGTTCTACTCAAGTCTACATGTTAGTTGGCCGGTCTGATATAATATAATCTGTCTTTGCTTTCAAAAAAGAAAAAAGTCTATGAATTTAGAGCGGAAGTACATTTAGCATTTTCCAATAATATTATTAATACATGAGTAAGTCAACTTCCTCATGCAAAATGGCAATGTTAAACAAAAAATATTGGTGGAACCTTGTTGTCATCTTCACAAATGCTTGCTCTTGTCATCATTGCTTCAACTTCTTCATTCCACCGCTCCTTTAGCCACCCTCTACGCTTTCTTTAAAACGTAACCCAGCAATAATTCACACCCGCACCCTCAAACTCCACTCTGCAACCACCCTTTCTTCTCTCCTCCACCACCGCCGCCGCGCCGCCAATCTCCTCCTCCCTCAACCGCGGTAACAAAAGAATAAGAAGAAGATGAAGAACAACATCGGCACCAACACACGGCTCATACTTCTCCACCCTTACATCCAAAAACAAGGCGGCTCAAGCCGTCTCTGGATTCTCGCTTTCGTTTCCTTCTTCACCATCGCTTGTCTCCTCGCCTTCATTTACACGCGAGACTACTCCATAATCACCGCCACCACCTCCTCCTTCGTCGCCGCCGCCGCCTCCGGCGGCGGCGGCGGCGCCACTCCCGCGCTGTCGAAGTCCATCGTCAGGGCGCTCGTCCACTACGCCTCCATCTCCAACAACACCGACCGGATGTCGTACGCCGACATCAAACAAATCTCCGACGTCCTCCGCCAGTGCGGCTCCCACCCCTGCAACTTCCTCGTCTTCGGCCTCACCCACGAAACGCTCCTCTGGCGGACCCTCAACCACCACGGCCGGACGGTGTTCATCGACGAGAGCCGGTACTACGCCGCCTACGTCGAGGAAAAGTACCCGGAGATCGAAGTCTACGACGTGCAATACTCGACCAAGTTAAGCGAGATGAAGGAGCTAATCTCCGGCGTGAAAGAACAAGCCCGCAACGAGTGCCGGCCGGTCCAGAACCTTCTATTCTCGGAGTGCAAGCTCGGGCTGAACGATCTCCCCAACCAGCTGTACGAGGTGGACTGGGATGTGATATTGGTCGACGGGCCACGCGGGTATTGGCCGGAGGCGCCGGGGAGAATGTCGGCGATATTCACCGCCGGAGTTCTCGCCCGTAGCAAGAAAGGCGGCAACCCGAAAACGCACGTTCTGGTTCACGATTACAATCAGAAATCGGACAGAATCGCGAGCGAGGAGTTCTTGTGTAGAGAAAACTTGGTGGAGACGAAGGGCATGGTTGGTCATTTTGTGGTGGAAGTCATGGATGCTAACAACTTCAACTTCTGTCGGAGCCACAACGCATCATCATCGTCGTCGTCTTAGTTTTGTCGGACATGATCATCGGTCTGATCGATCTTCATTCTTCACATTATTATTGTTTCGATTCATAAAAGCATAAAAGGGGGGATAGTGGACTGGGAATGGGGATATAATTTAAAATTTGTCAAATTTTGAACCTTTTTGTCCTTTTCTAGACATGGGGATTCCGTCAAAATAATTTTCTGTGTATTTACTATTGAATTGGAAAGAACATATTTGTTTAATTATTTCTACAATTATATATAGCTCTTTTTTAAAATAAATAAATAAATAAATGCTGCAAATTGAAGAGAATCTCCAATCATTTTTTTTACTGTGCATTCTTTAATAATTTTTTACGAGTTAATTCTATTTTTGTCAAAAATTTATAAGTCACAGTTCATTTTGTTTTGTTTTTTTTTTTTTTGGAAAATTATTTTATTTTTCTATGTAAGCAAATTAGATGAGTTACTTGTTAGAAACTTGCTAAAAATGCTAGATGAAAAAATAATTGAGAGTCTAATAGTCTAGATGGACCATATTTTAATTCATGATGCTAGATGAACAATCAATGTTACTATATGAGTCTATTTGACCAATCAAAGCTGGTTTATTTTGTGATCTATTATCAATGTACAATATTAACTGTGCATTTTCTAGTCACCCAATTTTTTCAAAGACATTTGAGTTATTGGTCCTATTTTTTTTTTTTTTGAGACATAATTAACTTATTTAGCTTGGTTAACCATGTAACGTTTTCCCTATATTGTTATTATTATTATTAAGTCTATTATTATATAATAACAATAGTAATTTAAGTGGTGCAAATCAATAGGCTGACTAAGTATTAGAACTTAGTCAGCATTAGGTAATTGGTTACCTACATTGATGGGATGTAGGTTATTTAGACCCCTAAGTCCTCTCACTGCTCGGTTGACGTATCATACACCTATCTAGAGTCACTGAGAGAAGTGAGAGAAACATAACTGAAACTTACGCAGATTCTACAGCAGCCCGAGGAACTTCTGCAGCGAGTCCCTGGTGATCAAGAATCAAAGCTATGGCTGGAGGTTGGTGATCCTAACTCTTTTCCTTAGCCACGTATTTACTGTTTATAACGTGGATTATGTGCTTACATGTGGTATCAAGAGCCAAGTTTATCTCTGCCTAGCCTTGTTTAAATTGCACAATTCAGTTTTTTTTTTTACATATGTTATTTTTCATGTATAATTTAGAATATGTATGCACTGTGCAATTGTGTTGGGCTGCTGGAAAAATTGTGTGTTCTTTTTCCGCATTTAGTTTAAAAAAAAAAAAAAAAATTCCAGTTTTTTTTCCCCGTAAACCTCTGCGCAATTTCTTCGCCGTTTTTTTTTCTTCCCGCTCGCCGGCGAGGGGAGTGCTCGCCGGATTCCGTTCACCGGCGAGGCACACCCCTCTGCTGGCGCAGGCCGACTCCCGTCAAGGACGGCAGTGGTGGCGGCACTGGGTTGCTCCCGATAGTGTCGCCACCAACTGCCTCCTTCAATGGCGCGGTGGTGGCCGGCGGCGGAGACAAGGGTGAGGCGTGGCGGCAGTGACGACCGGTGGCGGTGGTGTTGGAGCCGGGTCCTCCCGGCCTCTCCGCCGCTGCTTCTTTCCGTCTCCGCTTCGTTTCCTCTGTACGCGATGCGCAGATGAAGGAGATGATGAGACTTGGTTTTTGGGCCGGGTCTGGCCCAATTCGGCCAGACCTAGGCTCCAAAAAAAAAAAAAAATTTGGCTTTGGGCTTGCCAGAAATTTGGGCCTAAAATTTTTTTTTGGGCTTGCAGGAATTTTTTTCCTTTTTTTTTTCTCTTCATCATATTTAGCTTCTTCTTAAGGGTTTTATTCATATGGTTTTTTTTTTTTTTTACCTAAAGTTAATATTAAATTATAATTCTTGATCAAATTATTCTGTCTCAATTTGTTGGAATTTTAATTTAATATTGAATTTCAGTTTAAATTGTATTCAGTATCGCAATTTAATTGTGGAGCATGAGTTATAATATGCATAATCTGAACATGTTTTATTGTTTATTGCGTTAATTATTTGATTGTTATAATTATGCGTATGTTAGCAAAGCATGTTCTTTAAGTATGCATCTAGTGCCTTTAGGTCTGAATTATATGCCTATTAAGCATGTTATAGTGCCTTTTAGGTGAATTTAGTGCCTTTTTAAGGATAGATTAAGCATGTTAGTTTACTCATTTGGTTATTGCTCCGCTCGTGTCGTTCTAAAGCAATGAAGCACATAAAGTAAATCAATGTTCTAGTTTACCCAAATTTAAGGCCTTATCCACAGGTTTATAACCATATTATAGATCATCCAAACAATTTTATTTCAAATATGAGAATACATGACTTAGGGAAGTTTCTTGGGGAGGTATACTAGTTCTATGGCCCTGGCTTAAATGCCTTGTTGCTACTAGTCCCCTTGCAACGCTACTCTGTCTAAGGAGTTGGTATTTAACCGAGCTTCGTCTCGACCAACTTTCCTGGGAGTATACCTAAAGATTGTCTATCATGTTTTGGTTTAATTTGTTTGCGAGGCTTTAAACTCCCCTTTGCCAAGTGATTACAGTTTTGTAATTAAAGAGTAGCCACAGCATCTTTAATTGCTTAAATTGTATTCAGGTTAACTCACATAAAGAGTTGGCAATATCCTTGTAATTAATTCTATATGATATGGCGAAATTTAGCCCACATGCAATTTTGTTGTATTTGTAGGATTGATTAGGATGAAATGCCAGACTATGATCATAATTTGCCCACAGGGATTATGTATCGGCATATAGTTTTGGTAGTTTTGTCATCAAGGGTGGAAACACCCAAACCGTACCCTTTCTGGTTTTCACCATTCAGTTTGGTAAATTCGTTATGCGTAAAAATTTAGCCCACAGGCAATTTTTATGGCATTTGAGTTTATCTTTTGCATAAGTTTGCATTGGCAAAACATGCACTTTAGTTCATTTATGCCTCGAAAATCAAAAACTAACCAATTCATAATTTCCTTTCAGAACTTACCCCAACTAGCTCACCCATTCATGTTCCGATGCTTACTGCTAATAATTATAGCCACTGGCGGGATTCACTCCTAATCTACTTTGGCATGAGAGAGATGGACTATGCTGTTTACAATTCAGAGCCCCCGGCTATAACCGCGACGAGCTCTCAAGAAGCCAAAGACCTTTGGGCTAAGTGGGAACGATCCAATCGCCTGTGCATATTTTTCATTCAGTCTCGGGTTCCGAGTAATATACGTCGCACGGTTGATACACTTAAAACCGCTCAACAGTGTATTGAGGCCATTGACAAGAAGTATGAAACTTCTGACAAATCCCTAGCAAGCACCTTAATAATGCAATTCACCTCCCTTCGTTTTTCTCCTGCCGATGGTGTGCGCAGTCACATAATGCAACTAAGTGACATTGCAGCACAGCTTGACAAGTTGAAGATCAAGCTGCCAGACTCATTTGTAGTGCATTTTGCACTCAACTCTCTCCCTCCTGAGTATAGCACCTTCAAAATTGCCTATAACACACATGACACGAAATGGTCTATTAATGATCTTATTAATAAGTGTGTGCAAGAAGAAGGGAGACTACGCCAGGAACAAAAAGGGGAGAATGTCATGCTTGCTATAGCCAAGCCTAAGGGAAGATCTGGAAAGCGCCACACTACAGCTAAAGGGAAAGCAAAATTATCCCCTCAGACCGACATTAAGAAAGCACAGAAATGCTTCTTCTGTAAGAAGAAGGGGCATGTGAAGAAAGACTGTGCGAAGTTTAAGAAGTGGATGTCTGAGAAAGGTATGACCTCTTCCTTTGTTTGTTTTGAATCCAATATGTCAGACGTTAATGCTAACACTTGGTGGATTGATTCTGGTTCAACAATCCACATTGCAAATTCTTTACAGGATATGCAAAATCTGAGACAACCGATGTCAAGTGAGCGAAACATCTTCTCCGGAAATAAGATGGGCTCGCCGGTTGAAGCTGTAGGGACTTGCAAGCTGATTTTAGAAAGTGGCTTCGTTTTGAATTTAGAAAGGACATTTTACGTACCAACTTTTTCACGAAATTTGGTTTCCATTTCGAGACTTGTACCTTTGGGATTCAGTTTTAACTTTTCAGACAAGTATTTTAAATTGTTTCATAATTCTACTTGTATTGGAAATGGTACATTGTCTAATGGCCTTTATTGTCTTCACTTACAAAACGTTGCAAGTTATGATTCCTTACATGTTCAAACTGGCACCAAACGGTGTAGTGTTAACGATAAATCTTCAATGTTGTGGCATCGGAGATTGGGACACATCTCCCTTGATCGCATTAAAAGGTTGGTAAAGGATGGAGTACTTTCTACTCTAGACTATACTGATTTTGAGACTTGTATAGACTGCATAAAAGGCAAGCAGACTAACAAGTCAAAGAAAGGTGCCAATAGGAGTTCAACATTGTTAGAAATAATTCATACTGACATATGCTGTCCAGATATGGATATGCAGGGTCAGAGATATTTCATTACCTTTATAGATGACTTCTCTAGATTTACCTATGTGTATTTACTTCATCATAAGTATGAAGCATTGGATGCCTTTAAAACCTTTAAGGCTGAAGTTGAAAACCAATGCAAGAAGAAAATACAAATAGTTAGGTCAGACAGAGGTGGTGAATATTATGGTAGATACACAGAAAATGGACAAGCTTTGGGTCCGTTTGCTAAATTCCTTCAAGAGCATGGGATTGTTGCCCAATACACCATGCCGGGTTCCCCGGATCAAAATGGTGTTGCTGAAAGAAGGAATCGGACTCTTTTGGACATGGTGCGGAGTATGCTAAGCAACTCCACACTTCCAAAATCATTGTGGACCGACGCTCTCAAGACGGCAACGTATATATTAAACCGGGTTCCGACCAAGGCTGTCTCCAAGACACCTTTTGAGCTTTTCAAAGGTTGGAAACCGAGTTTGCTTCATATGCGTGTTTGGGGTTGTCCGTCTGAGGTGAGGATTTATAACCCACATGAAAAGAAACTTGACCCGAGGACGATAAGTGCTTTCTTTATTGGGTATGCACAGTCTTCTAAGGGTTATAGGTTTTATTGTCCAAAACATACAACTAGGATAGTGGAATCGAGAAATGCTAAGTTTCTTGAAGATGACTTGATCAGTGGGAGAGATCGATTTAAGGACTTAGTTCCTTTATTTGATCATTTTGACTCTTGCCCTTCAACGTCATCTAACGGAGTTGCACTTATACGCAGCGCGCCTTCAGTCACACCTGCGATTGTACAACCCATTATTGAGATTCCACAAGCTGTTGAAACTCAACCATTGGAAGAACAAGTTCAAGACTTACAGCAACCTCCTGAACTAGACTTCGAGCCAATGGTTGAACCAAATCAGGATTTTCAGCAAGATCCTGAACCCGCACAGTCTGAAGTTGAACCAATTCAAGAACTTCATCTAGTTCCTGAAGAGGAAATGGCGCCACAACCTTCACAAGGTACTGGTGTTACAACATTAAGACGGTCTACTCGGGTAAGGCGTTCGGCAGTTCCTAGCTATTACGTATCGTATCTACAAGAATCTGACATTGGAGCTGAAGATGATCCCATAACGTTTTCACAAGCTACGAATTGTGCACAGTCCGATTTGTGGTTAGAAGCCATGAAAGATGAAATGAATTCCATGAAGAGTAATGGAGTTTGGAACCTTGTTGAGTTACCTAATGGGGCCAAGCCGATTGGCTGTAAATGGGTATTTAAAACCAAAAGAGACTCATTAGGTAACATTGAGAGGTTCAAGGCCAGACTCGTTGCTAAGGGATTTACTCAAAAAGAAGGAATTGATTACAAGGAGACTTTTTCTCCTGTATCAAAGAAAGATTCTCTTCGGATCATTCTGGCTTTAGTTGCACACTTTAACCTTGAGTTGCAACAAATGGATGTGAAAACCGCGTTCCTAAATGGTGATCTAGAAGAGGAAGTTTATATGAAACAACCTGAAGGTTTCTCTTCTAGAGGGGGTGAGGATTTGGTGTGTAGGCTTAGGAAGTCCATATACGGTTTGAAACAAGCCTCCCGTCAGTGGTATATTAAGTTTGACGGGGTCATTTCATCATTTGATTTTGTTGAAAGTCCCTTAGATCCTTGTATATACCAGAAAGTTAGTGGGAGTAAAATATGTTACCTTGTTTTATATGTGGATGATATCCTACTCGCCACTAATGAGGTGGGGATGCTTCGTGACCTGAAACAGTTCCTTTCCAAAAATTTTGATATGAAAGATATGGGTGAAGCATCTTATGTCATTGGCATAAAGAACTTACGCAGATTCTACAGCAGCCCGAGGAACTTCTGCAGCGAGTCCCTGGTGATCAAGAATCAAAGCTATGGCTGGAGGTTGGTGATCCTAACTCTTTTCCTTAGCCACGTATTTACTGTTTATAACGTGGATTATGTGCTTACAAACCACTATTAACTCTTTAACTTGGTTAAACCATTAATACGAATATTTAGTTAATCAGTTTTTTGTAACGACTTATTATTCGAAAATGTTAAAGTTCAACAAATTATTCTAAATAATTTTTTTATTAAATTTTTAAGAAAATCATTTTACATGTAATCAACTTTAATTTACTAAAGATTTAATAATACTTTCAACTAATCAAACTCAATAAAACAATCAATTAATAGTTATTTACAAAACATCCCATTAAAAAACAAAAGGACGTTGCCATTTTGGCATATATACCGGTTGTATTATTGCACTGTTACTGGGAGTTTGCGGAGGTGCAGTGAGGCGGAGGCGAAGGGAGAGGACACAGAGAGAGCTGGAACCGCCATGGCTACCGACTTCAAATCAATTCCTTTAATTGGTAAAACTTCTCAATTAATTTTCCGACAACTTTTTGTTCCTTTTGCGCTGCTTGTAGATTGTGAACTCGCAATGTACAAGGTTGTTGAGCTATATATATATATTAGAAGGGGTAGAGAGCATGAAGTCGCTAAAAGCTTTCTGAGATTAAGGTTTTTGGCTTAAACGTTGTTGTAACTTAATCTGCTTAATTGAATAGTTCCTAATGCACTCGACAGATGTAAGCCCTCTTGTGGACAAGTGGGATCATCCGAACATTGGCCAAGACGAGGGCGTGGCCGAAGTTGTTAGACAGCTAGATCAGGCTTGTAGAGAAGCCGGATTCTTTTATGTGGTAAATATATCTTTTGCTGTATCCTTTTCGTCTTTTAGCTATGGCGGCCGCCTATAACCCGATTCAAAAAATACCCATTCTAATCCATATAGGAATATGCACCCTAACCTGTTTAGTGAATTTTAAATGTTTTAAAATAAAAGATAAACACTATAAAACTACTCTCCTAGCATAATTTATTACATTTATACATGTATTAATAAAGTAATAATAGTAATTATATAGTATATAGAAAACGAATCAGACAAGAACTCGCGTCCGTGTTAGAACGTGTGAATTCTTAAAGTTTACTGCAAAAGAGTAATGCTAGATACCCTTCATATTTTTCCCCTCCAATCCATCCCTTGGTAACTAAATGCTACTTTTAATTAGTGGTGGGTTACCAATGAATGGAAGCCACATCAAGAGGTAAAATATTGGAGGGGAATAAAACATTTTCCACCGCAGAAAGCTCATAAAGTAAACTTCACACGCTATAAAAGTGTACACCAGAAAACTCTAAATTTGCATATTAAGATCTCTAAATGCACTTTAAAGTTTTTTGTTGTGTACTTTTATAGTTTCTGAACTATACTTTTTGAGTTTTGGAATTACACTTTTAAATATAAAAGTGTGCCACATTTATAGTTTGTGTAGAGTGCACTTTTAGAGTTCACATGTTCTTACCTAGATGGGAGTTCGCATCTGATATAATATTGCTTTGTTCTCATGCATATTTATGGTTGCCTAATGGTATCAGCTCAATGCTCCATCTTCCTTCCCTTAGATGTATAAAAAAAAGGTGGGTTATATACATGACTACCTTTTTAAAAAATGCCCCATCTTCCCCCTCTTTTCTTTTAATTCCTTGTTCTTCATGTTCCCTTTTACTTCCCACACTAAATTGAGTTAAAACTTAAAAAGTATGCAACACCAAATTGGTGCTTCTTATAAGTGTTAAATATATTTGGCACTTAAGAAACCATAATATTGAGCAGTGCACACTTAATTATGGTATGCAATTTAAACTATTTGGTTATATTGCAGTTGGTTTCTCCATTGTGTTTCCTGAGAATAGGATTCATATTTTTGCTTTTCCATTGCTTGCAGAAGGGCCATGGCATCCCTGATTCTCTCATCAAAGAGATTAGACATATATCGCATGTTTTTTTTGATCAGCCAAATGACATGAAACTCAAGATTAAGCTCTCTGCAGCGTCTGGATACAGGTTATTCCAATCAGCACACTTTTTCTTTGAAGTTGAACCAAGTTTATTCCGTAGTCTCCATTACCATATGCTTATGATTTTATAATACTTTAATTTGTTTGCAGAGGATATCAGTGGGTTGGGCAAAACATAACCAAAGGCGCCCCAGACATGCATGAAGCTATTGATGTATGTTTTGTTAGGCTAAGTGCTTGTTTGGCCCAGCTAAAATTTCTTGAAAAAAGACCTCAACTTTGGAGTTTCTTGTATTGAGAAAAGGCTTTTGTCTCTTATCTAACCTTATTAAAAGCATTAAGATCTTTTTAGTGTTTGGGCCAACATAACTTACGGTTTTTTAGAGTAGATAACTCTGAAAATCGTTGGGCAAAACATGTAAATATTTTTGTTAGATCCATATAGCTTGTTTCTCCCCGAAATATACTTAAAGATTTATAATAAAACAAAGATATCTTCTAAAGTAAAGAAATTGTCTGTGCTACTAAAGACCTTTCTTAACCCATCTATGCCAGTGTTATTTGTATGCGATTTACAAGAGTCCTTATGCCCGTGCAATTTCCATCATGAGTTTGTTGTTTTGATCATTTGTTTCGTTTTCATTTTTGCTTGTATTTGGAGCTAGTAGTGCTATAAAGAAGTGAAAGATGGAATGTATGGAGATCTTGGAGAAGTTATGCAAGGATCTAATCAATGGTATGCTCACAAGATAATTGCTCTCCTTTGCAATGACCCTCTCATGATTGCTTTATATTTTTTTTTTCCATATCTTTCCTCCTCAATTTTAGAGAAATATTCCATGAATTTCAACCACCGAACATCACCGAGTGATTTGGACTCAGATTACAACTCTAAAAGTGCCTCATCTTTTGTTGGAACTTTGTGTTGTGTCTGTTTCAACTTGAACCTGTGAATGAGATCACCTTAGTTACTGCTTTTCTTCATTTGTTTCAACTTGAACCCGTGAATGAGATCACTATAGTGCACTGACTTATGATATATAGAGGGAAAGAGGAGGGTAAAAAAACAGGAAAAAAGCACTGATGCTCTTTGTTCTGCAGGCCGAGTAACCCCCCAGATTTTGCAAGATTGATGGAGGAATATATCAACCTTTGTACAGGTGACTTAGTTTGTTAACCAATGACTCCCTTTAGTGGTGATACTAGAATGTGGCAAATGGGGTCAGTTAACCTCACCGAACTGTTAAAATCAAGTTATATATCAGTTCTTGACTGACTCGATGTGCTTGATGAGTCTTTCCTTGTAGTGTAATTTAATTTGCCAGACAAATGGTTTATATGTTGTTGGATGACTCCACTAACCAGATATTCTGGCATTGTCACTCCTTGCACATATGCAATCTTCAAAGGTGTTTGTGAAATTTAATGTAACACAGATCTGTCGAGAAAGATAATGAGAGGAATTGCTCTAGCATTGGGTGGGTCTGTGGATGAAATTGAAGGTGAAATTGCTGGAGACCCATTTTGGGTTTTACGTATAATAGGTTACCCTGGTGCTCCCTGCCCAAATGGCCAGGATATTCCCCAAAAAGATATTGGATGGTAATATATATTGTTTTTCATTCAGTTCTTTTCTCTTTTTCTTGATGGCTTTTCGTTATACTTTTAGTAAGTAACCCTTGTTTCTGCTTGTTTTGGTGTCCTTGGAATAAACTAGTGGAGCTCATACAGACTATGGTAATGTTTCTGCTCTCCCGCTGATCAGGTGTTTTACTTGTGAATTGATTTTCTCATTTTCACCTGTTTTCTTCTTGATTATACAGGACTATTAACACTGGTTAATCAGGATGAAGACATTACTGCCCTGCAAGTATACATTCGATTCTCTGAGAGTTTCTTTTTATATGTTTTTTTTTTTTTTTTTTTTTTTTTTGTTGCCAATCTAATTCTGGCGAGCATTTTGAAGGTAAGAAACAGGTCAGGTGAGTGGATATCTGCACCACCCATCCCCGGCACATTTGTATGCAATATTGGGGATATGCTAAAGGTAAAAATTCATTGAAAATTTCGTTTTTCTGCATTCGATTCGATTTCATTGCATAACTATGACCTTCAAAATGATGGAAACTCTGCAGATCTTGTCAAATGGCATATACGAATCAACCTTGCACCAGGTCATCAATAACTCTCCAAAGTTTCGCGTTTGTGTGGCCTACTTTTACGAGGTTAGCACTCTTCGGTTTGCAACCTTCATAACGACTACTTTTGAATGGAGTTTCATGCATTTGCATTCGTTATGCAGCCCAACTTCGATGCATCAGTAGAGCCACTGGAAGTGTGTGTACAGAGAACTGGTGGGACAAAGAACTTCAAAGGAGCTGTTTATGGAAAGCATTTAGTCAGTAAAGTTACTAACAACTTTGTGAAGTTCTAACTTTTTAGTACACATCTAATGGGAATGGGAGTCGGTGGGGTTCGAACTTACCATCAAACTACACTTTGATTCCCCAACTTCATAATGTATTAGGTTATCAGGAATCTTTGTTTGTTTGATTTTTTCTTGTGTTAACTGTTTAGACAAGCTTATGTTATTCTTTGCTTTGGATTTGGCTGATTAATCATTTGATTGCTTCTTCATAGATTTCATTCCATGTTTTGGGGTTAATATAATTTTGTCTTCTGAGGCCAATAGTGATATGATTATACTATGGACCATGGTTTACATTGCAATGTGAATCATGATTAAATGTTTATTTTTAGTATACTGAACGTTCATTTTTAATGTATTGAAAGTTCTTTTTTTTTTTTTTTTTTTTTTTTTCTTCTGATAGTATACTCATTCTTAATGTACTAAAAAATGAATATTATGTCAATGGTCCATCTTGCAAGGTGGATCAGTCCATGATATAATGATTGGATATGCTCTACTTTGGCTTTATTGATAGTTCTAATATAAATACAAGTCCTAATTACACTACAAAAGCTAACTTATGAGTGACCGAGCTTTATATATTAGCTCAAATTTTCATCAATATAGATGCATCAAACTCTGATAGATGCCTGAACTGGACAAGGAAACTACATTGAGCAATGAAGAAGGCACCATTTTTGCCAATTCTTCAATTATTTATGAGTTTAGAAGTCAATACATACATACCTAGTTTTACAAACAACCTTAAAGAAGAACAATTACAAATATGATGAAGTTCTTGCCTATGTAGTAGGGCTTAAGCCCAATGTGGGGAGACAAGAAAATCAATACCAAATAATTACTCGAAACTATTGAGGTAATTAATTACATACATACATACACCAGAAGAAGTGGAACTTGCAGATTCATCATTCATGGCCTGTCAACCTTGAGGGCCGCATAGGTAGTTGAAGAACCTCTTTTATGTTTTTTGTAAGGACGATGAGGATGGGGATGGGGACCTGCCTTCCTGGGAGATTCATCAATGTCGCAAGGCACATACAACAAGGATTTATGGTCTGGGCATTTCTGGTAGTGCAAGAAGAAATCTTTACAGACCTGGGCACTTCTCTGATTGGGAAGATCCAATATGCAGTTGTTGTCTATATCAAGAACCTTCTTCTCCAGAAGGTTTCTGCATTCCGGCCCAATCTGGGTAAAATAGTTGCCGCTCAAACTCAGCTCCTCCAGATCTTTCAGCTTGCATAAAGATTCTGGAACAGACCCATAAAGCTGATTGTTTGTCAGGTTCAGAATCTCCAGTTTTTCCAGGCACCCAAAGGATTGTGGAATGGGACCTGTCAATTGGTTAATGCTGGCGTCGAAAACTGTCGAGTTTTTGAGTAACCCAATCTCGTAAGGAAGACAACCGGAGAGTTTGTTGTTCAAGAACAGAACTTCGAGCAGGAACGAAGCATTGCCGATGGTTTTGGGGATGGGGCCGGAGAATTGGTTGTTGGCTAAGGTGAGGAAGAAAACCGGCGTGGATCCGAGGTTGTCGGGGAGCGGGCCGGAGAAGAAATTGTTGTTGAGGAACAGAGCGTCGAGGTCTAACGTGAAAACCTGCGGGTGGACCGGGCCGGTCAGCATGTTGAACCGGAGATCCAAATACGTTAAGTTGGTGGCTTCAAGGACGGCGGTGGGGAACGCGCCGGCGAGCTTGTTGTTGCTGAGGTCAAGCTCGAAGAGCGTGGGGAATTTCTGGACGGGGATTCCCGGAGCTCCGGTGAAGTTATTGGAATTCACGTGGATGACGACCAAGTCGTTGAAGGATTCCACGAAGCTGTTAAGCGACAGGCCGTTACCGTTGAAGTTGTAGCCGTTGAAGTAAATCCCACCGACCCTTTTCTTGTCGCCGCCTCTGGGCACGTAGCAGAAGAACCCTTGGTACTTCTTCTTATTTATGCACAGCTCATTGCCTTCCCAGCTTTGGGTGATGTTTTGTGGGTCATATGTTATCGATTTCTTGAAAGTCCTTATGGCTTTAATCGACTTCCGTATCACCGGATCCAGCGGCGGCGGGCATGGGGGCGGCGGGGGTGGAGGTACATAACAACCACAGTCGACATTATAAACAAGGGAGGCAGGAGGGGAGGTTTCTTTACTTTCTTCTTCCCCAGGCATGATTTCTGATGGAATGGCAGTGGGGAGAAGAGAGAAGAAGACAAGGAGACATTTTGCTGCTCCAAATGGGGTGAAACTGAAACTGGGTGCCATTCTCATTATGAGTGGGATTTTTTTTGCAGGAATGGAGATGGAGGTAGCCCATATATGTAGGCTGGACAGGACAGAGTTGTGGAATTTAATGTGGTTGTTCACTTAGTACAGTTTGTGATGTAAAATATAAAGGAAGTTGGTGGAAAGTTTAAGGGGTCGTTTATTTCACTTCTCTGTTTTTTCATTTCTCCATTTCTTCAATTTTTCTTCTCCATTCTTCCAGTTTTTCATTTCTCCATTCCTCTAATTTTTCATTTCTCTAATTTTCTATTTTATTAAATACAATCATCTCACATAACATTTGTACATTTATACAACAAAGATAATAATAATAACAATGATAATAGTAATAATAAGAATTTAATAATAATAATAATAACAGCAACAACAACAACAACAATAATAATAATAATAATTTAATAATAATTATAGTAATAATAAAATATCAATAATAATAATTTAATAATAATAATATTATTAAAATTAATAATCAAATATTGAAGAAGAACAGATGTGCTTCAATAATAATAATAATAATAATAATCAAAAATTGAAGAAGGGGTGTTGAGATGCTGAAGAAGCACAAGTAATTATGCATCCAACAGGATTCGATCACTCCCGCACTAAAGAAGGGGTGCTGAGACGTTGAAGAAGGAATTGAAGAAGCAAAAGTAATTATGCATCCAACAGGATTCGATCAGCTGCACTCCCGCACTAAACACTGTTCACCCGTGATTTTTCCATTACTCCATTTGGAGAGATCTAAAATAGCTTTCTCCATATTTGTACATGAATTTGGAAAATGGAGAAGGAGTAAGCATTTGGAAGAAGAAATTTAGTAAACAACTTCTCCAATTTTTATTTTTCCACTTCTCAATTTCTCCAATTTTTTGGAAAATCCTCAATTTTTCCAAGTTGGTAAACGACCCCTAAACCTTTGTATGATCACAGCCAGTGCCCAGTATATGTGAATGCTAATCATTTGCTATGTTGTCTTGGGACGGCAATGGATACTTGATGACCTTGTTTGGTAAATGGTGGATCTATTATTTTGACGATTTGGAATTACTTAAAACGATAAAGAAAACGTTTGGTAATGCAGCGATTTGGTGCAGAAAACCTTTGCTCTTGCAAATGTGGTATTTTGCAACGTTTGCTGCTGGCCTTTTGGAGTAAGAAATTTTGTTTTGTTTTTTTTTTTTTCGAAATGTCTCTAAAAAAAAAAATTCTAAACTAGAGGAGCCGTTTCAGCTCCTTAATGTTGCCCATTTGTTCAAATGGGCAACGAAAAGTTAAGCAATAAAAGAGTCTTAAGATTTCATCCCGACTTTTGTGGAAAAAGTGAGAAAACAAAAGGGGAGCAGATTCGGAGGGCACGCTACTCCCTTTATATTTATTTATTTATTTATTTATTTATTATTAGTATTATTATTATTATGGAATATATGTAAATCATTATAGGTCATTTTACCTGTTAACCGTTAACATAAACAGTTAATTTTATTAAACATATTTTTACAAGCGATATAATATGTTGCTCAAACACATTAATATAATTCGTTATTCGCTAACTGAATAAGGCCAATATTTACTTAGGTCCCCTAAGATTAACTCAGATGGTTCGATGAGTTATCTTAAAATCTTGCTCTAGTGATAGTGTGAATTTTTGAATTTCATTGAGAATCTGTAGGTAAAAATTTGATGACTACGGAACGATAATAAATACAAAATGATGTGAGTGTGTGAATTTGGCACAATATTTGGTACGTGGGGCACGTAGAAAGTTGTGTTGCTAGTGCATGACTTATGGTTGTTTGACTATTACTATGTGATTGTTTGGTGGTGGAAATTAAGGAAGGAAAAAGCTTCTTCTTGTGCGCACATATTTACACTCATCTCGATCTCTTACGTTGTGGAGGGGCAACATTGGGACCAACATCTTTTAAAAGTCAATTCCTCCCATATTGTAGAGCTGGCAAACATACTCGTGACCGATAACTGTGTTTTTACTTTTTAGTTTGAGGTGGTCCGTGGTTTTGTCACGTTTAGTTCTAAACTTTTAAATTGACCATTTATGATTTTTTGACTTTTAAATTTAACCATCCATGGTCTAAGTTAACTATCCATGGTCCTTCAACTATTAAACTTTAACCAACCATAGTGTTTTTAAGAGGACGACGACTGGTTAAATTTCGAAACTTGAAGGACCATGGGTGGTTAACTTGGATCATGAATGGTTAAATTTGAAAGTCGAAGAACCACAAATGCTCAATTTGAAAGTTTAACTATTATTAACTCTTTTTTTTTTTTTTTGAATGACAAGAAAATTCCATTAGAGTGTGGACAAACTGCACTAGAAAAATTCAATTTGACTAACTTAAACAAGAAAGTGTTAGCAAAAATTAAACTTATGACCTTTTGGTATAAGAATTATGTATCATTGACTGTCGAAATAAGAATTAATTAACCCAACTGTCCTACCAACATTGAAATGATATTTTATCACTTCACATCATCAAAACGAATCATTTAACCTTTTAGGTAGCATGCATGAAATATCTACTACTTCTTTACTAAATGAATTTCAACAAAGAGTAAGGAGTACAAATCTAAAGCTAAGGCAAGTGACATCACCTGAAAATAAATGACAAATTAAGTAAAATTACATTACTACCCTTGTCCCATGCTTGGTAGTTTGAGAAAAGATAAAATGAAGCTTTAAAGAACGATAGTGCTATAATCCTATTTCTTACCTTCTTTGTTTCCATTCACGAATCTCCCATTGGAAAATTGAATGGCCTATAAAAGTAGGTGATATCAGCATATGTCAGTTTCAATATAAATAATTCCCAAAATGACGACTCACGACGTTATCTAAGAACATCATCCTCAAATATTTTGTTATTTTCTTTTTCTTCTTCTTTGTACTGACCCCACTTCGGGCTATGGAAAATTATTGTCCCTGCCCTATACAATATGAAAATTTTTATTTAAAATTTACTTTTAGTTTTAGGGTGTAGTTGTGTATTCAAGTTTAATTCTTCACATTAATATTGGGAGTTCAGGTTTAGGTTAACCTTCTCGTAGACAAAAATTTTGATTCTGTGTCTCAAAGCTAGATTGATTCGATTTATTTCCATATGAGCTTAGGGTGAGTTCATAAAATTCAAGATATAACTAAATAAGTAAAGTAAGAAAATCTAGGTTAAGAATATATAAATATATATATATATATATGATCGCGTTTAGATGCGAACTGCCTATCCAGAAAAGAACTGCGAACCATACCGCGCACCACGTGTTCAGATCTAGGTGTACCTATAGTTATAAGTAGGTGCACTCGTAGGTTAAAGTAGATGCACCAGATCAATAAATGTTAACAAAGCAAAATTATGTGCACTTGTAGGTGAAAGTAGGTGCACTTGTAAGTGATTTTACCTACACTTTTTACTTGCATAGGTACACCAACTACTTGTACATATAACACATTTACATGCACCAAAGAACACGTGGCGCGCACTCGATGGTTCGCAGTTCTCTCCTAAACGGCCGGTTGCATGAGATCGAGACCATATATATATATATATATATATATATATATATATATATATGGTCCCCATCTTGGTTTGATTAATGAAGGAGATTAGAACCGCAACAGGCAACGTGCAAGAATTAATGGACAAATTAAAACCACTTGCAAAGTTGAATGCTACATAGTATTTAAGTGAGGCATATATATAAAATTGTTTATAGTGTCGGCAGCATTATTTGAGTGGATATTTAGTCTTTAGCTTTCAGACTTTTCCAGTCTCAGTGTACTCTGCCCTAATTGTGGCTCCGCTCCTACACTATAATCTTTTTCCTTCTTTGCTTTCATATCATGTAGGGCCGTATTATATGTTATTTTATTTTACCCTTTGTTCTCTAATATATGTTACTTGATTATTACTTGTAGAAAGTGGGATATTTTACTCTAGAAGTACATTTACCATTTTTTTATTAGATACAACTAAACTATGTCGTATTAAATTTCAAATATTTGGTAATTAAATTAAACTTGTACGAGACCGTCTCACGATCTTTATTCATGAGACATTGAGTCAACTTAATATTCAAATGTAATACTTATATTAACAAAAGTAGTACTATATCAAAAATAAAATGTTTGTTATAAGAAAAAATGAAATATTTTTTATGACAAATGTAATACTTTTACATTAAAATGTAAAAGTGTTACATTTTTTTTCAAATGTATTACATTTTCCTACATAAGTAATAAACATTTTATTAATGATCTAGTATTATATTTGCTACTATAAATATTACATTTTATCTTGACCGACCCATCTTACAGACAAAGATCCATGAGATCTATAATCTCACACAAATTTTTTTCTTGGTAGTTACATTAAATTTCAATTAATTTAGAGTACCATATTTGCCAAATCTAATTTAAAAATTCTCACAAAACATGATATTCTTTTTACGACGTTCAAAATCAAAACAATTTAAAGAAATTTAAACTCATTTCACTTGGTTTTGGTGTGAACCATGTTCTAGTTACATTTATACCACATTTGGTTCACATAATGAATTTTAGAGGATTATGAATTATATTCCATAAAGAACATAATAAACAAGAATAGAATACAAATCCTATTTAGTTGTTTGGTTTGCAAAATAAATATACTTCAATTCGAGATTCCCATTCCAGTGTTTGAATGGTTTAAAATATATATATATATATATATAAATAAAATAAATATTCAAACAACACAAATACCATTTATTCCGAGCAAATTAGGCATTACAAAAATAAAATATCCATGGGGATTCAGAAATAACCTAATATCAAGTCCCGTCAAAATATAAGTAATAAAAGGATTAACAAGGAATGCTATTCGATTCCCGGTGAACCAAACATGTTGTTATTGACTTCTTATCAAAACATAAGCAATAAAGCAAACATTGAGCTAAATTGTAACTTTCTTTCTTCTATTTTTCCCCAATACCTCAAATCCTCAATGGTTGAGAATATAGCTCATGCCTAGAGTCCCTAAAATCAATTTTCCCCCAAGTTAAGGATTAACTTGTCAACTTCCCAGTGAAGGGGAGATGTGATTCATGAATCCTCCCTCAACTTTAGAGCTGTAAAGTTGGAGGGATAACAAGGGGAGAAGTTTAGGGCAGTGAGGGAAAATGAAAGCTTCTTTAAATCTCACATGGATGCAGAGAGCACAACTTTAAGGAAAGGGGAGCCATCAGTGCATTACCTTTAGATGCACTATCAACTACTCTCATCCTCAAACTATTCAACAGTGTTTACCTGCACAAGGGCACATCCATAATAATATCCAAATTGGAAACAAATCAAAAAGCCTCAAATATCTGCTCATTAACCATACATGTGAAACTATATAAAGGTACATACAAACCTTTTTCCAGGGAATCCAGGCAGGTGAATTACAAATGCTTGTGTATAAACTCCTATCAATACTAATGCAGTGAGTGAAAGGTTAAGTTTTAACCTCGAGATTTAATGATATCCAGGCTCTTCTTTCTCCGCCTGGTTTCACGGTGTTCATTTGGGGAACCACAGTAACCATCTGATAAGTAAGACTCAAAAGAACAATAAGCAAAAGCAAGTAGTAAATTGATGTTCTTGGAATGAAATCGTTATGAGAAAACAGATCTCATGCAACTATTCCATTTGTAGACATTCCTTCATTGTTAGGGTCCTTCACGTATAAAGGTATCTGCACACCACGTTCCCTTAGCTGATTTACCAAACCATAAAGAAATTCAAATGTAAGAATGGATTGTTTATTAAAATCCTCCCTTACGTCTGGCTGGATCTTGAACCATTCTCCCAACATCTTGTGCACATGAGAACGGATCATTCTCCATGGCACCGGGTATTTCTCACAAAACTTCAAATACTCCACCACTAACTCAGCCTGGTCAACTGTGCCATCTTCCTTAATTCCTATACTTCCATTCGTCCACTCGGTTGTCATATATCCAGCAAAGAGGGCAGGGTTCTCGAGAAGAGACTCGGCTGAAAGAACACCCTCTACACCGGTCTCTTCTAAACAACTTTGTACGTCATCCATGTGTCGAATATTTCCATTAGCAAGTACAGGGATTCTCACTGAATTTTTAACAGCCTTGATGATATCCCAGTTTGCTCGAAATTTCTTCCCATCTTTTTCATCCCTTGTTCGTCCATGCACGGCTAGAAGAGCACAACCAGCCTCCTCCAACATCTTGGCATAATTGATTGTATCTTGCAAATCAGGGAAAATACGGATTTTACATGAAACAGGGACACTGAGGTTATTAGCCAGTTTTTCTACCAGAGACCTGACTAGAGAAAGATTATCCATAAGGAAAGCTCCATAGTTCCCCCGCCTTGCAATACGCTGGGGGCACCTGGATAAAGTACAAGATGAGTTAATATGCAATGCGTATAGAAGTAATGTATGAAAGAAAAATCAATGATCTTTTTGATAGACAACAAGATTAACTTATTGCTCAAAGTACAGCAAAATAGCAAATACAAAAACAGAAAATTTTTGAGAGTGGCAATAATTGCGTTCTAATCATGAAAACCAATTTGTGTGGTAATAAAAAACAGGCTAGTGCCTTGACCAATATATTCACAAATTGCAGCCATCCAGTAACATGAGTGGAAGGACCACTGGAAGAAAGCAAGGGATTAGTGAAATCATTAAAATCACACGTGTTTTGTAGAATGAGTAAATAGAACAGCCAGATAGATAAATGAAATCATTACTTCAATTCCCTAGTTTTCCCTTCTCTATCTTTCCATTCTCCATCCTCTGATTTTAAATTAGAAAAATGTACAAGTAAACGCATTTTCTGTTTTCCTTTCTACAGTTCTGCATTCCTCTAGAAAAATGGAGAATTTCTTCGGCTAGTAAACACACCCTTAGTTTTTCAGGTGAAGAGTATAGGAGAATCACATATAGAGTCATAATACCAGACACAATTAATGAACTAGAAATGACATGATTATCAGCATGAATAATTTGCTTAGAGAACCATAAGTGAGAAAGAGGATGGTACCCAAAGTTGATGTCCACATAATCACAATACGGTTCAACTCTTTGAGCAGCTTCCAGCAAAATTTCAGGGTCATTTGCACAGAATTGAACAAACAGTGGTCGGTCCTCCTGCAAGTTTACAGAACCCAGTAGGATAAGAACTTAGAATGAAATTTGTATTTTGCAACTCATCAGTACACCTTCAAACTTCTCAATTCTCATGTTCAGCAACTTGTATAATCAGACCAGACATCCCACAGACCAAGCCTATGAAGTGATCTTGTAGTGCTAGGAAGCAAGGTAATTATAATTGGACTAGATTGTGGGCAAGGACACAAGATTGAGCCTTGGCCTTGGAGTTACACTCAATATGGTGGGCTCCTTGCGGATATCTGGTCCTTCCACCTAAGAGTTATACTACATGTACTCCCAAATAAGCTAATTTTTTTTTCATGTGGGTCCCAATACAAGTGTCTACATCAAGATTTTGGATGTGGGAGTATAGAGTTGGAGTACACATAAGCCTTGTTTGGTAAAATAGTTAGCTTATCAGCCAATTTTGGCTTATTTGACCTTTGATTTGGTTAAAAAATCAATATAAGTGTTTGGTTAATCAGGTTTTGTAACCCCAAAATGCTAAAATTCAAAAAACTGTCAAAACAACTTCTCAATTAACTTTTTGAGAAAAGAAATTATACCAAACAACTATCAGCTAATGTTATCAACTAGTCATACCTTCTAACCAAATAGCTATCAGCTAACAATCATTTACCAAACAAGTCCATAGTATTTTCCTCCCCTAATGGACCACTTACCCCTCAACTATTATGTGGGACCGGGGTGGGGAGTGTGGGGCGAGGGAATTTCACCTTTTATGGGCAAGGTAATTATAATTGCTAGCAAATATATTCATTTAATAGCATGCTTCTTGAAATACTAGTTCAAATTCATATATAAGACATAAGATTTCACAATAGACTATCACATACCGAAGAGCAGACAAACACAATGTCAAATTATAAACAAAAGTTCAAGAAAAAAAAGTCCTCATAATTAAAAAACTTTGCAGTTGTGTATCAGTTGATATATGGAGTACCTTGCAAGTAGTGAATTCTAGAGATCGATACTTGTCATTCTCGGTGAAAATACGGGAATGGAGCATAGGCGTATATGCAGCTTGGGCGCCAAACTTACGACAAAGCATACGAAAAGGAAGCTCGGAGTTGTCGACCATGGGGGCGACTATGTATTTGGGCTGCCCCAGCATTTTCCAGTGAGCCCAAGCTCTCTCAATCCGCGCTTCCCCACTCAAGTACCCATGCGGACGCCCCAAATCAGAAGACGGAAAGTTTTGTTCCTCCGAGTTGAGGGCCGTGGGTTCGGCGTTCTCTGCGCAGAGAAGGTCGTCTTCGATGCGGGGAAGGTCTGCAGAAGAGGCAGCTACAGCTTGGGCGGCCATGGAATGGGTTTGGCGGAAGGTTGAGCAGGAGGAGTTTGGTTTCCGGAAGAGAGAAAGAGCGGAGATGTGTTTGAATGTCATTAGGAGGCCATGGGAAGAGCTGAGCAACCCATCGCCGCCTTTGTGCGGAGGAATGAACCGCGCACGGTGGTGGCTAAGTATCTCAGGGTAGCGTAATGAAAGTCGACGCTAATGTGGGCTTGGGCCAACTCCCACGTTCATGGATCAAGCCCGCTATATAATTCTTCTTTTTTTGTGATATTATTTCGCGTGATGAATTGCAAGAAAGAACTTAATAAAAAAACTAAAAAATAAAATAAAATATCGAATGAAGACAGTTGTTCGGTTGTCGTCTCGATCTAGCCATGACCATTTAAAACCAGACGTTATGCCATGGAAATGGTGAACACGGTTCTAACGGTGTTAGTACACCGTTATCTTTTTTTTTTTTTTTTTTTAAAAAAATTAATTGCATGACTTTTCTTTTTTATTTTCACATTTTGCAATTTCACTTTAATTTGAGGTGAACAAAGATTTCGGACATTCATAAATTATGAATTCATGCCTACACATTCACTTTGGAACCATGCCTACACATTCCCGTCCGAAATCACGGACATTCATAAATTATGAATCCATGTCTGTACATTCACTTTGGAACCATGCCTACACATTCACTTTGGAACCATGAGATTATGAATTTTCTGTTATGAGATTATGAATTTTCAGTTATGAGATTATGAATTTTCTGTTATGCGATTATGAATTTTCTGTTATGAGATTATGAATTTTCATTACATTCATAATTTCGGACATTCATAAATTATGAATTCATGCCTGCACATTCACTTTGGAACCATGCCTACATATTCCCGTCCGAAATTACGGACATTCATAAATTATGAATCCATGCCTGCACATTCACTTTGGAACCATGCCTACACATTCACTTTGGAACCATGAGATTATGAATTTTCTGTTATAAGATTATGAATTTTCTATTCTGAGATTATGAATTTTCAGTTGTGAGATTATGAATTTTTTGTTATGCGATTATGAATTTTCTGTTATGAGATTATAAATTTTCATAAAATTCATAATCTCATAACAGAAAATTCAGAATTTGATCAAACGCGCGCCGTTAACTCCACATCCGCGAAATTTTTTTTTTTTTGCCTAAAAACGACGTCGTTTTGCCTTGTATTCACCATTCTCGGTGAACACGATTCCATGGCATAATTTGCGTAAATAGAGCATGAATAATGCAATTAGGTACTATCAGTAAAATAAATAAATAAAAACTATTGTAGTGTTTTTTTTTTTTTTTGTTTTTTTAGTACTGCTGACTCTGTTACAATGTGTGAGGACGAAGGCTGCGTCATTTGTCTCTGAGGGAATGAAAGTCGTCATGGCCATTGCATTTACCCACCCTCTATTATTTTTGTGTTTGGTTCATGAGTTTACATACTAGGAATGAAAATCAAAATCATATTTGTATGGTTAAAACACAATAAGATTTGATTATCACTTCAATTAAAAATCACATTCTCTAATTAAAAATGGATATCATTCCATCTTATCCCTCCTCATCTATCACCTCCTAATTTGTTGCCTCCTCACTATATCCCTTAGATTTTTGTTTTATTTTGTCATATTGGTACGTTGGATATAATTATATTAAGATCAATTGCATTAATTTTTTGTATTTTGTATTTTGTATTTTTAAAACTTTATCTCCATTATCAATTGTTATACCATGGACTAATGTTCATATTGTATTGTGAACCATAATACAAAAATTCTGTACATTCAGTTAACATATTTTGTACCTACAATTACCAATTTTTGTACATGTAAACAAATAACTTTGATGGGGAATATACCCCAAGTTCAACCTCCCCGTACGCTCCGTGCTCCTACTTGGGTCGAGTCAAGGTCAACCCTGACCCTATAAATAGGTTCCTTCCCTTCATTTCCCCTAGCTCTACTCTCTCTCTATACACTCTTTCCCCTCCCTTCTCTCTACAAGGATAGAAAAACAACATGAATAAAAGAACCCTTGAACTATACTTCTCTGGTCTACATCATTGTTCATACATACATCCTACGTACACAGAAATTACCCGGATCAAACTTGATAATTGCTGACACATAATATGATAGCTATAGGTACAGAAATTATCAACTACATGTACAAAATGTGCCAACTATAGATACAGAATCTGACTTGATAATTGCTAACACATAATATGATAACTACAGGCACAGAATGTGTCGACAATACATACAGAATCTGAAAGTTATTTTTAGACGACGATCTACAATGCAAGGTAGACCCTGGTCCATGGTATAATTTGCCCTCCATTATAAGGGTCATACATAACCAAACATCAATATTGGTAATCATTCCAATTCCACCCTACTATCAAACATGCAAAATACTTTCACCAAAATTACCATTACCATTACTATTACCATTACAATTACCATGACTATGAATGACCATTACCATTACCATTACCATTTATTATTATTATTATTATTATTATTATTATTATTATTACTCCGTATTATAAAACAGTAAACATTATTACTTCAGAAATGAATAAACACTAAGTAAAAAAAAAAAAAATTGAGAATGTTCTACTACAGAGAAGGAAAAGATGTTGGATAAGAAAGATACAGTACAAATTGTACTTGTAAACTATTTGTGCAGGAAGTGCATCTCTGCACGCTTTGCATAGAGGAAAATATGGCGGAGGAGGAGGAAAGGGAGGGGAAATGAAGCATACCTTTCTTTCCGAACTAAACATGGAAAGGGAAAGATGCAACGCCCATAAAAAAAAAAATGAGAATTATCTCCTAAACTTACATGGAATTCAATAGGTGCTGGTTTAGTTCTTGTAATCTGGATTGTCACGGAGACCAAACTTAGATAGCACTAGGCAGTAAGACTCCCAATCGGTCCTTCGAAGATACTTCAGCAACTTCTTCCGCTTCTGGACCATTGCTTGAAGACCCTTTCGAGAATGTTTATCCTAAAACACAAAGGCGCAAGAGGCAATCATATACAATTCATCAAGTGCCGTGATGATAAAGTACAAATTTGGAAATGTCATAAGATCTGAAGATGTACATCCAATTCATTCTTGGATTGATGAAATGATAAAGTGAAACACATCATGTAAATGCAAGACGTTTTACAGGTTGCCCACATATTGATTAGTCTAGGAGACACTATCAGTCTATCATAGTTTTGTCTTTCCTCAATCATTTGATTTAAAAAATAATAATAATTCAAGAATGCAAATAGCAACTCGTAGTACCTTTTCCGTCTATGAAACACCAATGATGAAGATGATTACATATTGAGATAAAACTTACCTTTTTATGGAGAACACCTGATAGGTGTTTGATCTTGGTTGTAAGTTGAGCCACTGCATAAGAATGAAGAAAGCATTAAACTCGTGTAATAATTGATCAGGCGTGACTTGTAAATTGAATTTAACAAAAGTGTGTATCTTGGGTAACTATGACATCTAAATAACATCCATTCTAAAGCCACTTATCTAAATAAATATGTATAAAAATGAACCAATAGAAGTAGGGAATGCAGAAGTGATAGTGATGAGAAACATAAACTATGACATCAAATCACCTGTCTCTAAGACAAATATCTCTTATGGTGGATAAGAATTGTGACCATAAGAGGAATGGGGGATTTTGGGTAAGATGGGGAATAACAATTCATTGTTTCTCCAGAGCCAACAAAATACAGACCAAACCATGCACATGTATGTACCCAAAAAAAACCCCACTAACATGTACTGATGCACAGGACCTCGAACTCCATCTCACTAGTCAGAATTAACAGCATGAAAATATCCTAAGTGAAACCACACAAAAAGCTTCAAAGGCATTGAACATTAAAAAAAAATGGAGGAACATAATCATAAAGCAAATTATCAACTAATTCCCAGGTTTTTTGGCCTGCATTCAAATCTCACTCCAATCCTCCACTGAAAAACCGAGACAAAATAGCATAAAACAAGATAGGGAAACATTCGCAGTGCCACCCTTTGGAAGGTAAAAAACATCCTTGATAAAAGAAAATACAAACACAGCAACCCAATAGAGGAACAAAAACAAATTTTAAAATATATTGATTTTCTATTGGCATTCAAACAGTGAAGGAGATGGAGCTGGAAAAAAAAGCATAACCTAAATAGGAAAATATACAGCCCACAACCTGACAACCATGTGGTTGGATGGAGTACAACATAGACAAAATGTGAGAGAAAAATAGCATGCACAATACAGAGATAACTGAATAAAATAAGTTCACAAATATAGTAATTTTCTGTTTAGTATTCAAAAAGTGGAGGAGAACCAATGAGGCAATGAATAAAAGATTCAGCAGTCAACTAATTGGCAAGAAATGCATTGATACAAAAGGAACTATAGAGAGTTATGTATTAACAAAGCTCAGAAACAGTTACCCTGAACACGAACAGAACCACAATCTGACTCTGACATTTTAAATTCATCTCTGACCTTCTTAAGCTCCAGCTTCATTTTTTCTGCAGATGACATGTTGCCTGGATCGAAATACTGCAAAACAAGAATATAAATGCCTATACTAGCTAAATAGAAAATTTGTTACAAGAACAGCATAGGAACATGCTGAAAATACAATGAAAGTAAAACTTACCTTCTCAACTAAGTGCTCCTTTGGAGGATGTGATAAGTATTCTGCGTTTTCTCCTAGGTAGCTCAAAACATCAAGTTTTCGAACTGCATGAACCACTATTATTAGTAGACCACATATTATGTGAATATGAGATACTTCTTATAGGTTTATACAACAATGGGAAAGAGCAAAAGGGAAAAGCAAAGTCACTACACTTCCCAATAAAACAGAAATTCCAACAGAATAAAGCTTTTGCGCAGGGAAGTAAGCCTGTATGTTATTTGCAACATCCCAACTAAACATTTTAAAATCTCAGGCTACCTAAAAAAAGGCATGCACTATTTTTTCTTGCATTCATGTTTCCTTTAGAAAGGATGAAAAACTTTAGTGAAAGATTGATCATTAAGCATAGAACAATCACATTATCCTACTTACTACAACATTAGGCATGCAAAACCAAGGAAAAACAAGTAATAAATATTAGTTAATGATCAATTTTGTATGTACTTGTGCTATTTCTGTTATCATGACTAGATGCGTCCATCTGAACTAGAGATTCCCTCAATTGGTCATAGATTCCACCAAGATTAGACTTTTTGTTTTCAATATCCCTAAGCTTAATCAGTCTATCATTCAACTCTTGTAATGAAAACCAATCCTTCTTTCCCTTGTGCTCCGGCCTCAATGATCTCAACTTTTCCCCCAGATCCCGATGGTTATACTCCCTCGCATACATCTTTCTCATAGCTGCCCTGTTATCCAAATCCTTCAAACCCTTGTTCTCCTTCAAGAACATTGAGGTGTGCAACTTGTCGCTACCAATCACTATCGGCACTTCTTTTGGGCTCGGGTCACCCTGTCTCAGCCTTAAGCTATCCTTAAAGTTAGAAAGCGAGAATGGATCATTTTTTTGGTCCAGCAAGCTCATATAAATGGTGTCAAACAGCTTCCTGGTGGATGGCCTTGCAGCATTGGCATTCCGCTTGTAAATCTCCTGTAATGAGATGTCCTTAGAGGAAAATGACGGAGGAGAAGGTGACCCATTTCCACCTATATGTGTTGGCAGCGAGGGAGATACCCGACCTCGGAAGTCTGCTAGTTTCTTCTGTATTTCCTCTGAATAGACAACTTTAGATGGTTGTTGATTGGAACTGGAAAACGAAGAAAGCGGGACGAAATTTGACGGCTGCCATTTAGGGCGGCGCCGAAGAATTCTGATGTTGGCCGCCATGAGCAAGCTCTGACGTTCCCTGTGATTTATCTTAATACTGAGGCTTATCTTCTGTAGATGACAATAGTGTGATTACCCAGATGCTCAATTACCAACAACAGTTCATTCAGTTGTATTTGCATCAGCTACACAATAACTATCTCCTCATGTTTCTTCCCCTTGCCCTGAATCCGTAGATGACATCTACAAAGCATAAATATTAAAACTTCAATTTCAGGTAAAAACAATGAGAAGGTTAAAAACAAATAGCACATGCTAAGTATATGTAGAAGGCCTAATGTCCTATAAACTTTACTCTAAACGTATGCAAGAAGGCTTTTTTTTTTTTTTTTTTTTTTCTGAAAGATACTTGTAGATTGTGAAGGATCAACAAGAACTACAACAACTTGATTTCAATCTGTGAGGAAGATGTGTTAAACTCATTTTCTTTCTGATGGTAGGCTGCTCATCTAAACATATTACTTTGTTTATTTTTGGCAGAAACTAAACATATTCATATTAAATTGATGGTAGAAAGTGAAATCCTGCATATGGTGGAAACATATATATCACTTCCTGAATGGTAGGCTGCTCACTTTATTTGTGGCAGGATGATGATACATATATTCAGAGTTAGACCTCATAGAATTTTTACAGTAGCCCAGAAACAAGCAGTTAGCCAATGAATAGCAAATGAAACCAAATTACAAGAGACAAAAAAAAAAAAAAAAAAAACTCCTCAGCTCATTACATCGTCTAGTCATAATATCAAGCAATGCCGCAAAAATGAGTCCAAAGCAGACAACACTAGAATTAGTTGATCACTGTTGTCACTCCACATCATCACATCACAGTGCGCATATTCATATTAAATAGACTGCAGAAACTAAAATCATAGTAAAATTAATTTTTTTTTTTAAATGTAACAAGAAATCGTGTATATGAGGATAGGTTTTTAGAAAATGGGTCATCACGAAGAAATGCTGAGTTGCAATCTATTCAATTCTAGTGATATTGAGTTGAACACACCTGGAATCTGAATAGCTAGTAAGAGGGTTTCTGGCTTTCTGATGCTCTCTCGGTGATTCAGAATCGCGGAGGGTAAGCTCGAGAGTGAGCGAGTGTAGAGGAAGAAGTAGTAAGGTAAAGTGGAGTTATCTACGATAACTCACTCAAGTCAAAAATAATAATTGACGAGGGAGTGGGTTATTTGGAAAAGAACGAGCGTACAGATGAAGGAAGCACGTCAGCTTTAAAAAATAAATAAATAAATAAATAAAATAAAATTCTCAAATAAATAAATAAAATAAAATAAAATTCTCCTGCAAAACACTTGTTTCACAGGAGAAATAATTGACTTAAAAATCTTGTATCCCATCAACCAAAAACCTTGTTACTGTTCCAAAATTCACCAAAAAAGCATTGGTGTGGATGTTCTCACTGTTTGCGTTAGGGAGCCAGGAGCATAAGGTAAAACATCATAATCAAAACTTCATACTTAGTTTCCTTACTTACACTACTTTGTACCAAAAGCTCTTCTGTTCGCGATAGGCAAGGTCGGACCTCGTACCGTACTTAGAGTACTAGTCGCTTGGTTGAGATTATTCAACCTTGGAACAAAAAAGCTTTTCCGCTCAGCAATAGCCAAGGTTGAGCCTTGTACTGCCTGCTTGGTCGAAGTCATTCGACCTTGGACCAAAAATATCTTCCATTCAGCAATAAGCAATAAGTCTAATTTGTTTAATCAACTTTAACTTGTTTAGATGATCAAACAACTAATATGCGTGTTTAGTGAACAATATTTTTACTTAGTTTATTGATGTCAATAAGCCAAAAATAAAAAAACTACTTTGAACAATTTATTGGTACGGAGTATTAACTTATTACATTTTTATTTTAAAAGTCTAATTTATCCTTAATAATTGTATCATTACCGCCTAAAGTCCAACATCTAAATTGACTCTTTTGACCAACACACTCAAATATGATTGGACTTCTCATACAAATTGAACCACCATCTGAGTTCTCTCTTTGTTCTAGGAATCTTATAATATCTGCTTCAAAGGAGTAATTCGAAAAAGTTATCTCCACCTTAGAGCCGTTTGCCACATTCTAAAAAATCAACATTTCTAGAATCCAATAGCCCTTCCGAGTTACTCATTCCATCACCTCCCATCAAGTACTGGATTTCAATACTTTTTCAAAAATTAGAAGTTGATTTTTGTGGGTATATCACTCACAATACCCCAACCTGCTTCATCTACTTCAAGGAGGGGAAACCTGGTAGTAAGAGAAAGATATTGCCCCTGAATAAAGCCACCATCTTCCAGATAATCAACCTTTTTCTCCACAAAAGTAGATGAGTGGATTTCATCAACTGCATACATTGATTGTTGACTATAGAGGGGAATTTGCAGCATGGTTTCAGGACTGAGCATTTCCTGAAAGGAGTATATATATAAGCTCTGAGTTCCTGATAATAATAATAGGGAGATATCAAACAGAATTCAGGATAAAAACACATGTATAGAACTCAGT
This sequence comes from Ipomoea nil, assembly GCF_001879475.1. Lineage (NCBI taxonomy): Eukaryota > Viridiplantae > Streptophyta > Magnoliopsida > Solanales > Convolvulaceae > Ipomoea > Ipomoea nil. The sequence continues at coordinate 3,312,039 of NW_017617233.1, read as the reverse complement.
AGTTAGCTTTCAGAGTCTCATGAGCAATTGTAATGTGGATAACGTATAAGATCTAAGCGGCGTTTGGTTTACGGAATGTTAGATTACTTTAGGGAATGTTAGATTGCTTGGAATGTTAGATTATCTTAGGGAATGTTAGATTCATGTGTTTGGTTTAAAACTAAGATATGTAAATAAGACAACGGTAATAAGATAAATTGATTAAAACGTCCAAAGACTAACATTAGTAATAAGACAAGGGAATGTGAGATTATCTAAGAAATTGGAGGGTATCTCACATTCCCTTCCAATAGCTAAAAACTTAATGCGGAGGTTATTTGACATTCCCTGGGAAAGTTACATAACTTGAACCAAACATGGGAATCTTATATTACCAAGCAAATATAACCTTGGTTATCTTATATAACCTGAACCAAATGCCCCCTAAGAGTCAAATAATATAAAGATTTATTTCCTACAATAGAAATCCATACCATTGATTCCCTTATTATTTGCACTTCCACTAGATAAACTAATAGAAATATTCCAACAGTATATAAATCCATATTATTTTACTCCAAATATTTACTACCTTCTTTTCAGCAAAGGAAATGTCGGGAAGAATACTAATGTCCTCAAAATAAAAGGCAGATTTTTCCTGGGAAAAAGCATAAATAAATTTAGGTGAAGGCATTTATAATTAAGCATATATATCATATATGCAGCATATATGAATCAGATCAAATCTTAAGCATGGGGGTTTACCATTGGAAGCAAGAATGAATCGAGTTCTGGATTCTCATATTGTAGAATGTCAAATATGATGTCTTGCTTACCATCAATGAGAATACTGTCTTCCTGCAGAGAAATGTTTCATTATATCTTAAAATTATTAGAGAAGGCTAAATCAGCAGAGAAAATCCAAGTCAGCAGCCTAGTCAATGTCAGCAGTGGTTAGCTATTCTGTTAGCTTAGCTGGAAGGAGTTAGTTAGGCTGTTAGCTATTCTCTCTCTCCCTTCTTCTTCCTCTTCTTCTTTTTAACCATATATTTCTGCTAAAATTTATATCCTCAACTATCAAAGTACCAGTAATTTCTTTGGCAAATACCAAGAGCCATAAAAAAATTGCAGATTAAACATGAAATGACTCAAGCTGTACTTCAAAGGAACATATTCTCCAAGGTAATTCTATATGATCTGACAATGAGGACTTGTCAATATTCTCTTGGTGATATTACTTGCAGATGAAGTAGATGTTAGTCTAGGTGGTGAGTCCAAAGAGTATCAAAATTGTCAACAGCAACACAAACAAAATTTCATACCCTAGCCAACCACAAAGTACTCAAACCCTGCCTGAATTCCAAAGAAAACCAAGTTCAAAAGCAGGAAAATCCCCTGATCAGGCCCTGGCTCTTGATCATAGTATTGAGGCCATGCACATCTCCAAGCACAGACACCACGCTGGTGAGATGATACATAACAGTGATATATATACACAAGCCCTACCATGTAGGCGATCATTAGAAGTGCAACAACAAACAATCCAAACTAAGTGTAAAATAGTCCATGGTGAGAGTTTCAAGTTTTGGATATCATTATCAATTGCTTCATTGAGCACCAGCAAAAAAAAAAAAAAAAAAAAAAAAAACTATATGAAAAAAATGCACATGACCTTGAATCATCTCATTTTAGTTTCTGTTTTAGGCTTCCAAACTAGTGTAATATGTTTGCTGAAAAAAGGAAATCTATGGATATTCGTATATAATACAGAAAGCTAGCATCTATCACCTATGTCATATAGTATAGCTCTCGAAACCATTGAGCAACAGTACATAATACCAAAAATATAACCTACGTTGAATTCTGGTTCTCTGCAAAAACTCGACCAATTCAACAATCATTAAATCACTCAAGACTGTTGCATACGTGGACACTGACGCCAACTTCAAATTACACATAATAATACTAATCAGCAGATATATTTACATTTTTAAAGTCAAATGGAATAGAACTAATAGACTTAAACATAAGATCCTTGCATAACTGAGGTCGAAGATTACCTCAGCATTTTGGTTGGAATGGAACTTGTTAGCTTGCTAGAGGTGGCTTTTTCGGAGTGAGATGGAGCATTATCGAAATCACGAATCTCGACATCAATGAAGTAGGGGAAGGATTCGGAGAGGAACTTAGACAGAGCTTTGTCAATCGGTAATTGTTTGATCCCAAGGCCAATGCTAAAAATGGACAAGGTCTTCGAATTCTGAGGAAGAAAGCAGGAGGTGAGGATTACTGAGGAAAAGGGAGGTGGAGGAAATCTGTGCAAGTGTGCATTGATGAGAATTTCATAGTTGTGATTGATATTGCCTCACAGAAAAAAGTTTTTGTATATGGTAGATTAATACCTAAAGAGTACACAGGACAGTAATTGGATAAACACTTGCATAAACCTACACAATGGGTCCACTTGGTATGTAGGAAACAGTGCAGAATGGATTTGAGATTCCAGATTTTGATTCGATTCCATTGCTCAATATGTAAAAATGGAAAATGAAATTCATTCTCCATATCCAATCATAACAATTTCATTCTGCCTAAAATGGGTGGATTTTCATTCTGTAGGTACCTCTTCAACATCTTTTATATCTTCTGATTTTTGATACAAGCGGCATATAGCACCCCTTTTCCACCATATATCTCACCACTCGATCAGCTTCCAAGAGCTTTCCAGCATTTAGCAAGTTTTTCACTAGTGTACTATACACAAGAAAATTTGGATTACGACCCTTTGATTCCATTTCTTTCAACATCAAACAAGCCTCCTCAAATTTCCTCGACATACAAAGCCCACGGATCATGGAGTTGTAGGTAAATGCATTTGGCAGCTGCCCCTTGTTAACCATATCAGAAAATAATCCCTTGGCTTTATCAAGTTCACCAGCCATGACATATCCGGTTATCATTACTGTGTAGCACATCACATCGGGCACTATCCCTTGTTTTATCATCCTGTCAAAAAAATATTTGCATGCATCCAAGTTGCCTGCTCGACTGAGCCCATCAATCAAAGTCGTGAAGTGAAGAATGCTAGGATCATAACCAACTTCGTTCATGTGATTCAAAAGATTAAGAGCTGCTAGTGGTTTGTCCCATTTTCCAAGGACATGAAGAAGTATATTGAAGGTATGAAAATCAGGTGAAAAGCCATTTCTTCCCATTTCATCAAGCAATCTGTGAAATTGATCCAGTTTTCCCAGCCTGTACTTTGCACATAGGAGGATATTATAAGTTAGCATATCAGGTGTATGGCCTTCATCCAACATCTGCTGATACACCCACTCAATCAACCTGTACTGTTTCACAGTCAAAAGGGAATGTAAAATTGCATTAAATGAATGCTTGAACGGCCTATAATTAAATACCTTTGCCTTAATAAACTTTTCGACTACTTTTCTAGCTAATCCTGCCTCACCACAAGTACATATCAATATGTTTAAAGTCCGAGCAGTAACTGAGTAACCTTTCTCAATCATCTCATCAACTAATCTCCACATGGCTTTGAATTCCTCTGACTCTGCAAAAATCTTCATGATTAAATGGTATGAATTTGCTGTGTGCTTGTAGTTCTCATGCTGACCTGACCATGAAAAGAACTTGTACCCCATCTTGGCACACCTACTCTTATCTGCATAGTTTAAGGTTTTCAGTATCCCTACAAGAACCTCCCTCACTAGAAGGCCAGAAAGCCTAACTTGCAAATCATCTAAAGCTGTTTTTGTATCAAACCCTGGACCATCTTGATAAAGAACTTCAAGAATCTGCCGAGCATCACTTTTTGCATCATTAATGAAATTGCTCCTGGTGGAAAATTCCTGTTGGGAATTTCCTGGTTGGTTGGAACTGGAGAACGAAGAAAGCATGACGAAATTTGATGGTTGCCATTTAGGGCGGAGCCAAAGAATTCTGATGTTTGACGCCATGAGCAAGCTCTGACGTTTAGAGGCCAAACCCTGTGATTTCTCTTACTACTGAGGCTTATCTTTTGTAGATGGCAATAGTGTGATTACCCAGATGCTCAATTACCAAACAGTTCATTTAGTTGTATTTGCATCAGCTACACAATAACTATCTCCTCGTGTTTCTTCCCCTTGCCGGCTTGCCCTGAATACGTAGATTACATCCACAAAGCATAAATATTAAAACTTCAATTTCATGTAAAAACAATTAGAAGGTAAAAAACAAAAGAGCACATCCTAAATTATGTAGAATGCCTAATGGCCTAAACTTTTTCTCTAAATGTATACAAAATGGCTTTTTTTTTCCTGAAAGATACTTGTAGATTGTGAAGGATCAACAAGAACGACAACAACTTGATTTCAATCTGTGAGGAAGATGTGTTAAACTCATTTTCTTTCTGATGGTAGGCTGCTCATGAGATCTATTCTAATGATATTGATTCATTTGAATATATATTACTTTGTTTATTTTTGGCAGAAACTAAACATATTCATATTAAATAGATGGTAGAAAGTGAAATCCTACTTATGGCGGAAACATATATATCACTTTCTGAATGGTAGGCTGCTCATTTTGTTTATTTGTGACAGGATGATAAATATATTCAGACTGAGACGGTGAGACCTAATAGAGTTTTTAGAGTAGCCCAGAAGCAAACAGTTAGCCAACGACTAGAAAATGAAACCAAATGACAAGAGACAAAACAAAGCCAAAAAAGCTACTCAGCCCATTACATCATCTAGTCATAATATCAAACATTCATTCATTATTAGCAAACTACTTCAAGGCAATGATGCTTTGAAAGAGCATAATAACGAAAATGAGTCCAAAGCAGACAACACCAGTAGTCGGTCACTCTTGTCACTCCATCATCACATCACAGTGCAGTCGTGCACATATTCATATTAAATAGACCGCAGAAACTAAAATCATAAAAAAATTAAATAAAAATATAACAAGAAATCGTGTATATGAGAATAGGTTTTTACAAAATGAGTCTTCACGAAGAAATGCTGAGTTGCAATCTATTCAATTCTAGTGCCATTGAGTTTAACACACCTGGAATCTGGATACCTAGAGGGTTTCTGGCTTTCTAATGCTCACTCGGTGATTGAGAAACATAGAGGGTAAGAACCAGACTGAGCGAGTGTCGAGACCAATACTCACATTATAGGCTTTAAGCCTTTTTTAAAACCTACATATTTAAAAAAAAAAAAAAAAACAAAAAAACAACAACCTAATACTACAACAATAGAACTATTACATAACAGTCCAATACTCCAATACAAAACTAGCACATAACCACAAATTCGTAAGTCCAAAATGCAAAAACCTAACGACACAAGTTCAATACAATGTCCAGAATCACATGAAAAACCAACCGATAACCACAAATCCATAAGTCCAAAATATAAAAATCTAAGTTTCTGTATAGGCGTATAGCAGTATACATACTGGTTACAGTAGAATAAATACTAAACTAAAATAAGGAATCCTTAATTAGCCAATCAGTATTAAAGCAAAAACATAGAAAAGCTTCAAAGCAAGGTTATTTTCCTCAACATAATCAAAACTTGAAATTAGCACAAAAACTCTAGAGATTTTCCATCTCTTGTATGCAAAAAGTAATTTTCAAACCTGTTAATTTTTTAAAATTCACTACATCTTGATAAATCTTCTGCCAAAAACAAAAACTCATGTACTTAAGTCATTATCTTCTACATTAAACCATTAGCCTACACTCGAGTTTTTTGCACTCTTTATCTCCTAGGGTCAATAAAGTGAGCCTTTGTAAAAAGAACAACAATCATATTGATAGCTGCACTTGAAATAAAACTACCATTTTTACTGAACCATATAGTCTACTTTAAAAACTTGAAACACTTCAACTTTTTGAGTCCCCAAAACTAAATACATATTAGCAAACAATCAGTGAAGATTGTTGAATATTCCGCACATATATATCACTGTCTTGAAAGGTAATAGAAGTATACTCAGTACAAATTACAGGAAAGATCAAAAGAGAGCTATTAAAATCAGCAGAAAGCAACAAAAATGTGAGGATCAGAGCAAACATACTTGAAATGGAATTCTGGATGATAATTAAAGAAACTAAAATTCAAAACAAAGTAATCAACAAAGAGTGAAGATTACGGTATGAACGGTTGATTTCTTGCAATACATAGCAATAGATATCACTGATCACATAAACAATCATACAAAACTGCATATATTCATACAGCGAGGATACGTATAAACAAGTAGAACTTACAGAAGAGAGTGTGATATTATAGTTTGCGATTCTGAATTGTTTGGTTGTATAGTGCATCGGGGAAGAAGAGAGTGAGGGGAGAAGGCAGTGACTGTTGGAAACAACCAACACACGATGCCTGGACTCCTGGGAATTTGATTATCTTTCGCCCACCAAATCTTCTCACCAGTAGGGGGTTTTCTATGGGATAACCTTTCACCACAAAATAATACTAAAAAAAATTAAAATTGAGAGAAGGTAATTGTAATATTCATGTGAGTGAGAGAGAGATAGAATACCAGTTTCCGGTCGACCGCACGTCGTCACTCCATCGCCGGTCCGCCGCAACTACGCATGAGCTTTGGGAGAGAGTCGCCGTCTCGCCATTGTTGGGTTTATTTTGTAAATATATAAATATATTAGGTAAAATATATAATAATTTAATACTATATTAGTAATATTATTCACCACTCCAAAACTTTTACCTCTTATTCTTAATATCCTTCATTATCATTCTTTCATTTGATGATTTAGTATTTGATCAGAATGTCTTTGAATTAAAAAATTGATTTTTATTTTTGAAAGATAATGTGATGCATTCTGATCATGTTTATAAAAAAATTGATTGAAAAAATCAAATGTGATAACAAAATGAAAGTCACGCATCAAATGTGACGAAAATAAATTTATGTGACATAATAATCGTGAGACCAAAAATGAAAATAACTTTAGTATAATTGTATTGAGCTCAAAGTATAAATATCAATGCAATTAAATGAATTAAAATAAATTTTGGTTATTAACACAGAAAATGCTTGGTATATTCTTAAATAATATTGTTTTTAACACCAAATTATACATTTTTTTTACGCACAAGTAGCCCAATCCTATCCCATAACAGGGCGTTTGGTTGGAGGGGGGAATTATATGGGAAAGGAATTGTAATTCCATGGGAGTTGAATTACTGGGAATAAAGTGGGAATTTAAATTCCAGTGTTTGGTTGACAGGAATAGAATTACTGGGAATTTCAATTCCAATGTTTGGTATACATGGGAATTGAAAGGCAATAAGTAGTATAAAGTCAAAAATGTCAATTATTGTTGTTAGACATTAATTTTATGTTAAAAAAGGAAGGGGTAATTTTGACTCATCACTATCTTTTTTTCCCAGGAATTAAAATACCAGGGGGGACATGGGATTTTAATTCCAACCAAACTACGGAATTTAATGGTCTTTGGAATTAGGTGGGAATTAAGTGGGAAAGGAATTTAAAATCCCTCCAACCAAACGCCCTGTAAGTTGTTATACCATGGACTAGGGTCCACCTTGCAAAGTGGACCCAAGTTGAAAATACACAATTTATATACTTAACTAGTAATTCACCCGCGCGATGCACGGGGAAAATTTTATGTTATTATAAATATAAATAAATAAATAATAGAAAAAATAAAAATATTTTAAATTGTTTAATATAATAATATTTTTGAGCTTCCATTGGTCAAGTATTTATTATTTTTATAGAATACAAAATTATAATTAAAATTTTGTATGGTTAATATAATCTCTAATTATGTACATATTCAAATAAACTTATAGAGAGAATTTACATAATTACATTGATTTATTCTTAATTGTATTTCATCTATATTATAATTTTCACAATACGAATAATAACTAAGATAATTACATTTAGAAAGCAAATTTCAAATTTTGTATGAATAAATTTAAACTCTAATTGAATACATTTTTTTATATGATTATATAATATATTCTTTATGCACATGGCATTCCATAAACTCAAATGTCATTTTATAAGTCCAGGACCACTTTTTGTGGAGATAATTCAAATGTATTTTTTTTTCTTTTAAAAATCTTAATTTTAGACATCCAGAAAAACATTAAAGACCCATACGATATATATATTTATATATATTTAAAATTTTATTTATGGCTTAAATGATTTTTTTTTTAAGGAATAAGGGTCAAATAGGCCATCGAACTGCACACAATAATGCAATTAGGCCACTGAACTAAAAAAAAAACAACAATTAGGTCACTAAACTAAGCAATTTCATTCAATTATTCTAATTTACAAGTTTTGTAGGTTACTAACAGGTCACCCAAACAATTTAAAATGTTTTTTAAAAAATTATTATTTAAAAAATAATAAATTAAAATTAAAATTAAAAAAAAAAAAAATATTAACCGTCTCCGCCGAAGACGAGTTTCTTGTCTCCGGCCATGGACGAAGAAAGTTTCTTCGTCTCCATGGCCGGAGACGAAGAGACTCTCCGTCTCCGGCCATGGAGACGAAGAGTTTCTTCGTCTCCATTGCCGGAGACGAAGAAAGTTTCTTCGTCTCCATTGCCGGAGACGAGTTTTTTTTTTTTCAATTTATTATTTTTAAATAATATTTTTTAAAAAAATATTTTAAATTGTTCGGGTGACCTTTTAGTAACCTACAAAACCTGTAAATTAGAATAATTGAATGAAATTGCTTAGTTTAGTGGCCTAATTGTTGTTTTTTTTGGTTCAGTGGCCTAATTGCATTATTGGGTGCAGTTCAATGGCCTATTTGACCCTTATTCCTTTTTTTAATTATGAAGTCCAATAATTGACCCACGACCCGCAACATTTGATTTCTTCATCCCTTCTCGCTTCTGCCATTTCTTTGAAGCATTTGAGATGGAGAAAAATTATATGTAGAGACTTGCATTAATTGCACTGTTTCAGATATTGAACATGCTTTCATCGAAAATTTAATTAATATTGTAATCACAAGAACCACCATAAATAACAAAAGCATATCAAATAGACTTTCATTGTAAAGCCAGAGATTTAACTAATATTGCATCGTTTCATATTTTCTATTAATCGGGAATCGGAATCCTTAATCCTAATATCATAACATTTAATAACTCCATTAATTCAATAAATGTAATCCTTTGTTATGGGCGAGAAAAAAAAAATAACTATTTTATTTTTCAAATGTTGTGCTTTTTTTTTTTTTTTTTTTTTTTTAGTAAAAGATGTTGTGGCTATTTTATATTTATAGCTAGTAATAATAATAATGTTGGTAATTAATTATAACATTAATTATTTCCCAACCATATAGCTTTATTATATGTAAGATGTTAATAATTTACCTTTTACAAATTGTGAACATTTAGGTCTTCTCCAAGGGAGCGACATTTGTGACACCAAACGCCAAAATGGCGCTGATTTGTGCACACTGGCATTTGGGTTTGAGCATTTGTAGGAACGATATGGTAATTTTGAAAATTAAATGTAATAGTTGTTATATGTTATATTATTATGGAATAAAAATATTAGTTGCATTACAATTAAATTTTATATTAAAAAATTAAAGTTTTAATTTATAAGAAAACAAATTATTTAAGTGTAGAAATAGAATTTGGTGTAATGGGTTGGAGATGAATAAAATTTGGTGTAAGAATATTTTAAAAATATCTTTTTTGATGTAAAATTTGGTGTAATAGGTTGAAAATGATCTTAATATGTAAATTGTAAACATTTAATATGTAATTTGTGTTCTTTGAGTCAGGGTATCTTGCAAGATAAACCCATGCCCATAGAATAATTTGTCTATCCCCATATCCAATTGGTGTGAACTCCCCATCATGTTGGGTGAAGAGAGTTTTAAATACAATTAATCATTCGCTAGATTATTGCCATATGAACAATATTGCTTCAATCACAAAATCTTATTGTGGGGAAAAAGAAAAAAGAAAAAATTACTATATTAGCAGTTTTTTCCAGACCAATTAACGTTTGTTTAGGGAGAATATTTAGGAGTTGATACATTGTAATCGGCAGTTGAACAAGAATTAGGAAAGTGTCTTGATGTTTTCCCAATTTTGGCAATACACGATTACACGTCACAAATTACTAAAATACCCCCGTGTCTGATGTCCTAGATTTCATCCTGGTTCAGCGCTTCAGAGTTCAAAACCCTTGGCCATTTTCGTCCGAAAACCCAGCAAAAAGATTCAGGTGCTCGATCATGGCGTCTAGCAGTAAAGTCAGCCTTCAAGCGAGCAATCAATTGTTTGATTCGTAAGCTTTAAGGAATCTTTGTGATGATTCGCCTTAACATCTTACCGAACATTCCGCCTCTTCTTCAAACCCGTTTCGCCTCTGAATCTTAACGCTCCAGTGAATCAATCCCCCCTTCTCCTCTCATTTGATTTCGAACTGTGTTGTTGGAAGAGGAGGAGGAAATGATGAAGCTGGGCCGGAGGAGCAACAGTTTCCGGGGAGCGTTGTCGTTGGAATCGTCTCCCGACGGGAAATCGCCGGCGACGGTGGTGTGGCTTGTGCTTCACGCTCTCTGCTGTCTGATTAGTCTGGTACTCGGCTTCAGATTCTCCCGCTCCGTCTTCTTCCTTTTCCTATCCAACTCCTCCTCCACCGCCTCTAATACCCTGTACTCTCTCCCGGCCCTCTCCGTTCTAGAAGCTCTGGACCGCGGCGCTCCGGCGAACGCGACGGTTTCGAGCAGCCGCGTGGTGGTTGGGCGGCACGGGATCTTGATACGCCCCTGGCCGCACCCCAATTCGACGGAGGTGATTCAGGCTCACAAGATCATCGAGATCGTTCAGAGGGAACAGAGGTTTCAATATGGCGTCAAGAGTCCTAAGACTGTGATTGCTATAACTCCCACCTATGTTCGAACCTTCCAGACTTTGCACCTCACCGGAGTGATGCATTCTCTGATGAACGTTCCGTACAATGTAATCTGGATTGTCGTGGAAGCCGGCGGAACCACAAACGAGACCGCCTCGTTGGTAACCAAGTCGGGGCTCCGGACAATCCACATCGGATTCCCCGAGAAAATGCCGATTCTATGGAAGCATCGCCACAAACTGGAGTCCAAAATGCGAGTTCATGCTTTGAGGTATTTCAAAATTTGAAATTGGATTTGATAGTTGATAGAATAGGTGTTGTTTGTTTTGAATTTTGAATTTTGAACTGTGAATTGTGAGCAGACATGTAAGAGATGAAAACCTAGATGGGATAGTGATGTTTGTGGATGATAGTAATATGCACAGTCTGGAGTTATTCGACGAGATCCAAAAGGCGAAATGGATCGCCGCAATCTCTGTTGCCATTCTTGCTCATTCCGGGGGTTCCCAGGAAAACCATATGCAACTGCCCGTTCAAGGTCCGGCTTGCAATTCGTCGAACAATCTAATAGGTTGGCATAGCTTTGATCCGTCCCGCTACGGGGAGAAGAGTGCGAGGTACATTGGAGACAAGGCAGTCGTGCTGCCCGGGAAGTTCGAATGGGCTGGGTTCGTGTTGAATTCTAGGTTAGTTTGGAAAGATGCTGAAGACAAGCCGGAATGGGCTAAGGATTTGGGTAGAATAGTGGAGGCTGGAGAAGATGTTGACAGCCCAATGTCTTTGCTGAAGGATTCTTCGGTCGTGGAACCTCTAGGAAATTGCGGGCGCAAGGTTATGCTTTGGTGGCTACGAGTCGAGGCAAGGGCAGACAGTAAATTCCCCGCCAGGTTAGTTTCTACTTAGATTACTATACTACTTTACTAGGTTGTTTCATGAATCATGACACTACTTTTGTTTCCCCTTAATTTTTATCAAGTGATTGTCTTCTCTAGTATTGCTCTCCATAAGTGTATATATTTCATAATACGGGGCAACCCCAACCAGTTGATTTGGTAACTACTAGGTTACAAGTTCAACTCCAGCCTATTGGTCTTCTTGGTTTGAGTCGGTTGAACATTTTGATATTGGTTGTTTTCGTACTCTTTTGATTGTCGTTAAAATATTCTATTTTATGCAGATGGATAATCGACCCACGGTTGGATGTTACTATCCGAGCAAAACGCACTCCATGGCCCGATGCTCCTCCTGAACTGCCTACCGCTGAAAAGTTAATCCAAGAGAGCACCGAGAAACGCACTACAAAGCCACGATCTAGAAGACGCAGTTCCAGGAAGAGAAAGCATGTGGCAAGGAACATTGATATACAAGCCTCGTCTACTAGGCGTTCTGGGGAGAATTAGTTATAAGTTGATATACGAACTATACAAGGCTCGTTTAGTAGGGCGTTCTGGGGAGGGAGGAGAAGTAGCCAACGACATTTGGAGAGTTATCCATGAAGTCAGCTCTTATATAGCAGTTGATACAACATACCAAACTTTTTTTTTTTTTTTTTTTTCAGTGTTGATTTCATTCTTTCTTTATGCCCCTTTTGACTTCTCCTCTCTTCTCTTTTTGATTTGAGTGATTAGAGTTGCGATCCCTCAGAAAGGAACTCAGCTGAGCTGAAATCTTCCCTTCTTCCATTATACACATGATTCCATGAGCTCAAGCTCGAATACGTTCTTGCTTAATTTTCCTTTTTTTGAATATTATATATTGTGAATATAAATTTATAAACTTCCCTTTCCAATTGTTTTTTTTTTCTCCACAAAATGTGATGTAAAGTTGTAATCTTTGTTGCAGTCACATAACTGGCATGAGTCTGAAGTCTGAACTCAGATCAATGAAATGGTTGTCTACTTGCATCCCTGTGGCCTGGCTTTACCAGTTGAAGTATGGTACACCAGCCAGGGTATTAAGTAAGATTCTAATGTTAAGTATGTTGGGTACAATGCATTTTGAATTTTTGATCTCTTCATTGTTCTTGAAATTTGGTTCATATCCTTCAATTTGAACAAGTTGGTCCATTGATTGTGCATAGTGTTGTTAATTCAATCTCTCACGATGAATTTGACTACTAATTTTGTTTCGTCAGGCGATGAGGTGTACTGAGCAGACCCTCTAATTGTAAGGCAAACCTTTAAACTCGTATCATACTCGGATTGGTTCGATTAAAGAGCAAAAATGCTGGTTAGATTGATTTTTCCATATGAGAAGGGGTTCAAACTCCCGACCTCTCTTAAGGGATGAGAGTGTACAGTCACTCACGCCAACCAAACTGGTTGAATTTGACTAAGACTTGAGAGTATTATGTCGTAAGAGACTCTATTTGAAAGTAAAAGTTATACGTAAGTGTCAAAGAAGAGCTCCCCACCCCAAAAACGATGATCTATTGAGTGGAACATGATTCTTATACATGGATGATTACTAAGTTTGATTTTTGTCAACACTCTTTCGGTTGAGTTTATCACGTCGAGTCTTTTTTAGTGCAGATAAATAAGAGCATGATTTATCAAATGTACACTTTCGAGTAGTGATTATAGATCATGGAACTATAATATTAAAAAAAGTTATAATTATTAAGTTGACTATTTACATTTAAATTTATTAATTCGTTGAAATAAAAAACCGCGAACAAAACGTAATCACACTTAAAAAACTTGTGCGTGTAGAGTACTTGTAATTTTATGCACACGGAATATTTTGGTGCACCTTAATAGGCGGGTCAACGATGGTTGGTGCAAGACTGAAGTTTCGGCTTGTATTAATCAATATAATTTAATATTATATGCTATTAATACGTTTATATTTATTAATTACTATATTTACTTGTCATATTTTATTATTTTTGTGCACCTTAATAGGTGGGTCAACGATGAATGTCACCCAATTAATCAACACGATACTCAAATAATGAAACTTGAAATCTTGTGATTATCAAAATAATTGTTTCACTAGTTCAGTTGTGGTTGCCCTCGACATTTATATTATTATTATATTTGTAACTCTTACATCCTATTCATTAAATTAAACATTCAATATTAAAATATAATTTATAGTCTATCGTGAAGCAAATATATTATTAATTACGTGGAAAATAATATAGATAAAATATAAATGTACAATCTTATTACTCCGTATTAGTTTAAGGCAGAATGGTCAAATATGCATATCTACTACTCACAAGTGCTCAATTGACCCCTTGATTTAAAATAAGAGCAAATTTGATACATAAACTTCTTAAAATTCTTGCATTTACCATTTTTACCAGGTTCCATATAGTTCTGATGGCATGGCGTCCAGTTAAAATGGTAAATGCAAGAATTTTAAGAAACTTATGTATCAATTTAGCTCTTATATTAGATCAATGGGTTAATTGAACACTAGTGAAGAATAGATGAATATATTTATTTTAGTTTAATCTTTTAATTGAGACGCGATACATCTTTTTATTAATTAGACAATTTGATAAATGTATAATATTTAAATACCATTTTGGAAATTCTAAGTTTTTTGTGTTTTTTGTGTTTTTTTTTTTTTTTTGAAAGTGGAAATTTTAAGTTTTGATCATGGTTATGATGAAAATAGAAAGTATGATAATACCAAGTGCTGAAGCTATGTGATAAGGATAGGGGAATGTGAAACTGTGAAAGCAATGGACATCGGACATCATTTCATTTCCCACGTTTGATTAACTTAGAAGGGTCCATTGACAGGTAGATTATTGGATTAGATCAAGTTTCAACGTCAATACATCATCAATCGTTATAAAGTGGACCCTGATCCTAAACAACGTAATTTTGAATTTTAATTTTGACAACAATTGTTTATTTTTCAATTCACGTCACGGATTTTTTTTTCCTGTAAAGCATGTGTATGTGTCTTGTGTTATGTGTTTCTGTATCTTATGTGATGCAATTTTGTACCTTAAGCGTATGGATTTTGCATATGAAATAAAGTAATATAACATGCGCTTTTGTATATTTCGCTATGCATTTTTATGTCTTGTGCTATGCGTTTTTATGTCATGCGTTATGCGTTTTTATGTCTTATGTTATACAATTCTGATATGTACCTTAGAAATATTGATTATGTACTTCAACTAAAATAAATATAAAACATGTGTATGTGTCTTGTGTTATGCGTTTCTGTGTTTCATGTGTTGCAATTCTATACCTTAAACGTATGAATTCTGTACCTGAAATATATTAGTAGTTATGTAACACACAACATATTGTGTATTTTATTTTATGAATTTATATCTTGTATTATAAAATTATGTGCCTATAGAACCTATATTATCTACATAAATCACATTTGAGAATAAGGCTGTCCTTATCCCTGCAAATATTTCCCACTCTCAAAAATGAGTCCCACTTCCACATCATCCCATTTGCAAATCATCTACTATTCACACCACATCTCTGCAAATCTAATCTATTTTGAAAAGTGGACCCCAAACAATAAAATAAATAAAGAAAACAAACAAAAAGTACATATATAAAATAAAATTTTTTTTTTTTTTAAAAAAAGGTATAAAGCTGCTGCTGCTGCTGCTGTGGCAGCAGCTTTGTACGATGCAAATGGTTTGCCAATTTGCATTACTTGCAAATTGGCAATCCAAGTAAGCAATAAAAATAAAATATAAATAGCATATTATTCCACCTCATTTTACCACATCACTTTGTCAATGGGTTCTTTGCAGGGATGTGGTTAGCCTAAGTAAATATATAAAATGTGTATGTGTCTTGTGTTGTGAGTTTTGGTGTCTCTTGTTATGAAATTATGTACCTTAAGAATATTGATTCTATACTTGGAATAAATTAAAATTTGTATTGAAACATGAGAAACGGATAACTACAGAATCTATTAAAGCTTAAATATAAAAACACCGTCATTTTGATCAAGGGTCCACAATGTCATATGGACCCTAATCCACGATATAAATTGTCATACACCATTCACTAATGTCATTTCTTGTAATAGAGTCCAACAATAAATTCCATTTAAGATAATTAAAATTATTTTGACTAACAAACGAGGAACTTTTTTTTGAATACTACTAACTCTATTAGAATGTAGTATTTGTTCATAATTATTTTCTCAACCTATTGAAACACAAAGAGCCAATATCGTCTCCATTGAGACTCGATCCCACAACCTCCCTTATAAGGGAGCAACTTGAAATGAAAAAAAAAAAAAAAAAAAGTTTTTCCTTGAATATTTGAAATCTTATTTCTCAAATAAGAATACTTCACTTCTAAATTTATTTCTTGCATCATCAAAAACAATACTTCTAGTTCGATAAGAAATAAAATTAAAATGGAAAATATAAAAGCCATTCAAATGTATGCAACCGCCTTAACGGAAGGGAATAAAGCCTATCGGCCTTCATAAAATTTCGACTTCACTGGGGATCGAACCCAGAATCTCTGGTTTCGTAGACCAGCGCCTTATCCATTGGGCCATGAAGTCCTTTGTGTTTATACATTTAGTAAATCAATAACTTACATACTTTCATGGTTTAGTGCTTTTAATGTTCTCCACTGAATAGTTTCATACTTTCATGCTTTCATATTGATTACATGGCAAGAGTTTTAGACTAAAACATTTTATCTAAGTAATTCTAATTGAAACCTTTGAAATTGAAAATAGTGATCTCGTTTGAATAGTTCCTTTTAAGAATAAGTTAATACGTTTTTATCGATACTTATCTCTTTTGCATTATTTGCAACATATAATATTTTGATACAAGGTTCAAGAGTTAAGTGACATGTGGGAAGAAAGAAATATATATGGAGTAAACAAAACTTTCTTAAAAATTCAAGGTAAACTTTTTAAATGAGTAAAATCAATTATCATCACATTTACATCATCCAAACTACCTCATGTCACAGCAAGTAGAGTCGGTGGTCAGTTAATTCATGGACACATTGAAAAGAGGAAGTCTTTATGGTGGCCCAAAGGTGCATTATGAACAATCATGGATATTCATAGTCAAATAATGAAGGTGAAACGGTCACACAATGGTCATTCATGAAAAATTAATGACATTTAATATGATGTCATGCTTAATATTGTTATGAAGATTAATATTCGGAGTAGTACATGTAGTCCTATTTCATACTTCATTTTTTACTTTCTATGATTTGGCATACTTTGATTGCTCAATTTTATAAGGGGATATTATATTTATCTATTCTTTTTTTCCTCCAATCAAATTTGAACACAAATGTGAGTAAAAGTTGAGAGTAAACTTTAGGAAGTACATGTTGTTCTAATCTTAAAAAAATCTATTAGAATTGTCCTAATCTGTTCCATCTTGTGAGTCCACTAGGCTAATTGATGTAAATGTTATCGCGAATCACCAGACGCATTATGGATCCTGGTCTATTAACCGTTAACATATTATACACCTATTATAATTTTGTTTTAAACTCATAGTATATAAACAATTAGTAAATAAACTAAAATTACATAATATACTAACATCGAGTATATGGTCCACTCCACAATAACTATTCCATGCATTTGTTGTTAGTGAAACATTATGCTCTAATGGTTAATTAGTGATAAGTAATCCAATGAATCATGTGGGTTAATCTTTCGAGTAACAGTTATGTCATGGACTCAGATCTACATTACAATATAATTTATATACTGAATTGTGGATATTCAGTATATAAATTATGTATTTTTAAATTTGAGTCCACATTGTTAGGTGGATCCTGCGGGTCCACATAATAATTTGCCTCATTCGAGCCACCTTTATACTTGGTCTACCGGCCCCACTAGGCCGATTGACCTATCCCAACAGTTACAATCATGAATCATGATGTACAACCAACAAGATTTGTGGCAACTGGCAAGGAACAATAATTTATTTATTTTTGAGAATGGAACAATAATTTATTAATCACTCCAAAACAAAGGTTTCCCACGCCCCCAACGTTGCTTGCTATTTGCAGCAAAAATGGTGGCAGTGTTCAACAAAGAACTCTTGAGTTGGTACCTTATCACCCTCAAACTCAACCAAACTTTGGATAATCGTCTCCAAAACGCTCAAACCCCCCACCCCCAATCCCCACAACTGCAGATTAACACTGAACAATCCGTAAAGATTGACTGCACAGACAGCTCAGTTAGTTTCCGAGAATCCGTGAAGATTGAGGAGGGTCCCACATCGCCGGGAACGGAATGGGCGATTAGCATCAAGGACAAGCTGGAGCAAGCGAAGCAAGACGACGATTCTGGGTCGTGGTCAAAGCTCTGTATCTATAGAGTCCCGTTGAGTTTAAGGAAAGACGACGACAAAGCTTACATTCCTCAGATTGTGTCGTTGGGGCCTTACCACCATGGAAAGCGGCGTCTGAAGAACATGGATCGTCACAAATGGCGGGCGGTTTATCATATCCTGAAGCGGACGAGCCAGGAGGTGGGTTTGTACCTGAACGCCATTAGAGAGGTGGAGGAGAAAGCTCGAGGGTGCTACGAGGGATCCTTAATCGCTCTGGGCAGTAATGAATTCGTGGAAATGATGGTTCTTGACGGGTGTTTCGTCCTCGAGCTCTTCCGCGGCGCCGCCGCCGGAGGGTTTAAGCAACTCGGGTATGCGAGGAACGACCCGGTTTTCGCGATGCGTGGGTCCATGCACTCGATCCAGAGGGATATGATAATGCTGGAGAATCAAATCCCATTTTTCATTCTTGAAATCCTCTACGAAATCCAGTCCGGGAATCCCGGGATTGTGGCGAAATTAGCGCTCAGATTCTTCGATCCACTCATGCCCTCTGATGAGCCCTTGACTAAACGCGATTTGAGCAAACTGGAGACCTCCATTGGAGCCAATACAAAAGCTTTTGACCCCTTCACCGATCTGGGTGGCCTCCATTGCCTCGACGTTTTCCGGCGAAGCCTTCTGAGAACAGGGCCAAAGCCCTCCCCGAGAATCTGGATCAAGAAATGGTCACATAGCAGCCGCGTGGCAGATAAAAGGAGACAACAATTGATTCACTGCGTTTCCGAGTTGAGGGAAGCTGGGATTAAGTTCAAGAAAAGGAAAACAGACAGATTCTGGGACATAAAATTCAAGAATGGGTACCTCAAGATTCCCAGGCTGTTAATCCATGATGGGACAAAATCCCTGTTCCTTAACCTCATCGCATTCGAGCAGTGCCATCTGGACTGCAGTAACGACATAACGTCCTACATTATCTTCATGGATAATCTGATAAATTCCCCGGCGGATGTGAGTTACCTCCATTACTTTGGGATAATCGAGCACTGGCTGGGGAGTGATGCGGAAGTGGCTGAGCTTTTCAATCGCCTGTGTCAAGAAGTGGTGTTCGACATCAATGACACTTATCTTTCCCGGCTGTCGGAGCAGATAAACCGGTATTATGATCACCGGTGGAATGCCTGGAGAGCGGCATTGAAGCACAAGTATTTCAATAATCCTTGGGCGACTATCTCCTTCTTTGCTGCTGTCATCTTGTTGATCATGACTTTTGCACAGACGTTTTATGGCGTGTATGGATACTACAATCCACGCTCTTGATTTCTGAAAATGGTGGCTTTTCTTCTGGAATGGGGTGCTTGATCATCTACTGGATTGGATTGCTTGAATTGTTTTGATTTTTTATTTGTTTGGATTTGGACATAAAAATATACCATCTTACAAAGGAAGCATAAGCTTTTTTTCTTTTTCTTTTTAGTAATGACGGAAACTTGCGATCACTAAGCAAGAGTGTGTATCACTAGAAGGCTAAACGAACATAGTGTTGTGCATAGCTAACCAAGGATTGCTCATAGCCACAAGAAGGTTAAACCAGCTTGGGGTTGTCTATAGCTGACCACAGGGAGGTTAAGCCACCTTGAGGTTGCTCATAGCTGACTACGGGTTGTCCTGATCACAAGGAGGTTAAACCAGCCTAGGGTTGATCATAACTGACCACGAGTTGTCTTGACCACAACGAGGTTAAACCAGCTTGGCAACCTAGGATTGTTCGTAGCTGGTAGATACAAATCAAGTTATTCTTAACTGATCGACTCATACTAAAAAGATTAATAAGTTGCTCTCGTTGGTTAAACCAGCCAAGGAGGTTAAACCACAAGTTGTCTTGACCACAAAGAGGTTAAACTAACCTAACAATCTAAAATTGTTCATAATTGACTGACACAAATCAATTTATTCATATATGACCGGCTCAAACTAAAAAGATTAATAAGTCACTTCCGTTGGGATTATGGAAAGCATAAGGTTTTGACTCATCCAATGGCAGTCCAAAGTAACCTACGACATTGTACGATCAGTGGTTTCTACATTCTGATCAATGAACTAACTGGATGCACTTATGTAGGTGGCAACAATTTTGAAATCAAAATCTTTAATGTCTCACAAAACTAGTCTGTGAATGTTTAATACAAGAAATTTCTACCATGTCACTGTAAACTAGAGTTCAATAAAATCCCATAATACAATGTATTGTTGGGTAAAATACAAAACTTACACTGACAAGCTCAACCAAAACTGGGGGAGATGAATCCTACATTGGAGTAGTTCAGTTAAGGAATGCAGTAAAAGGAATTTTAGTTAAGTCCCAATTTGAGGCTATGGAAGCACAGAATACTAACTGTTGTAAAGCCCTTAAGTTGCAGTCAGGGCTTCAATCCCTGTGAAACCGTGCATGGAAATGTGAATGGGCTAAAGTCCCTGTTTCCTCGTAAGCGCAACAACGATTTTATTTAAGTTGGCGATTTCTTGATCTCTTTGGCTTAGCTCTCGCTTCAGCCGTTCAATCTCCTTTAAGTTGGAGATTTCTTGATCTCTTTGGCTTAGTTCTCGCTTCAGCCGTTCAATCTCCTTCAAGTAGGTTTCAGACTGATCACTTGTGGCAGTAATATTGTTCTTCTCTAGCTCTTCGCCTTGATAATCTGTCCTGGATTTCTTGGATTCACCCAAGGGCTCCTCATCTTGAAGTGGCCGTTTAGTAGATGCATTGTTACTTTTACAAGAATCATCACGGGCCATCTTGCAAACACATAAACTCCCAGATACTCCAGTGTCAAGTTGAAATGATACGAGTTTCTGGGGCCGCCCAGATGTATCCTAGAAGAGAACATATTGACAACAGGGTTATTAGATATCAATCCTAATCTCTCGGATGCACAGATAAAATGCAGAAAACAAGACAGCTCTCAAAGTATGAGCTAAAGATGTTAAACAATGCATAGTCATATCCCCGTACAGAAAAGAGGGTAATGCAGGAAAGAACATAGCTAGTTGGCTACTACTATATCGTCCATTTCTCCCTCCTTGCTTCAAAGTCATTTTAAATAAAGTAATGGTTGTTATTGAGGAAAGAAAATCACTTTTGGTACTTGGGGAATTCACTTACTAAAAAAAAATCACCAAAATATACACACCTTTTCTAGGATACCTTCAATCTTTTCAAATGCCTCATTTGCCGCTTGCTGATTTTCAAAAATTGCAAATGCAGAATACCGATCTCCTCGAGGTTTTTTATTAGTCTGCAAACACAGTTTTTATTCTGAGAATAGGACGACTTTGAATTCACTACACAAGAGAGAGAGAGAGAGAGAGAGAGAGAGAGAGAAAGAGAGAGAGAGAGAGAGAGAGAGAGAGAGAGAGAGAGAGAGACTATATAATTATAAAACCCTCATGGGCTTGGAGGCTAGGGTTAACACAAATACAGATTGGAATGTCAATAGAAAACAAAAATTCATATCATAGTATATAATACTTCAGTATTAAATTGAAGAAATAGAACCCATGAATGGTGATAATACTGTAAAAATGATTGCATTGTGCAGCCTGGATAAATTAAACGGCAAAAGATGCTTCATAAAATGAACATATATCTCTTATTGATATTTAATTCAATAATCAAGCTAAGAGCAATATGTATCTCAATGTTAATCAGTATTAGCTAATTTATATAGACAATGAAATTTTGAATTTCATTATTTCAACATTGACAGGAAAGACATGCAGATCTGGAACTATGGTCACAACATGTGGAAATGAATATGAACACACTAATAGATATTGTCCTAACCTTAACTTCAACAGTGAACTCTCCAGAAATCACTTTATGTAAATCATCACTAGAAACAACCACTGGTACCCTGTGGACAAGAAGTTTTGCCATCTGTACCTCCTCTTGGACCTAAATTCAAGGAATGATGCAGTAGGTTAGAAGTACTTTGTTGGAAGGAAATGAGCAGAAATGGGTTGAAGCTACCTTTTCACGGACGAAAGGTACAACATCATCAACATCATGCTCAACTTTTTGAATAACAAGCTTCATTGCAGCACATGCATCATCCAAGCAATTATGTGGAGATCCCTTCTTCCGAAGTTCAAAACCTAACACAAACTGTTGAGAATTACTTTTTATGAGTTCATCGTCATAAAATTGCAGTGGTCATAACCCAACCCAACCCAACCTTATTTCTGTGTGCTTTTGACATTGTCTTAACATGTGCAAGTAGAATAGAGGAGTAGGGACAAATATAAAGTTTAATTTACAAGTTTTGGCACCAGAAGAAAGAATAAATACAAAATGACCAGATCTGCTGCACCAGGACTTACTTTACATAAGTTACTTAGCGAAGGTTTTCTGTTAGGAGGCTCATCCCGGTATTTGAAGACATAAGCCGTGTCAATGACTCTTGGATGATCTATCTGTAAAGCTGTAAAGTAATATGTTTATTTATAAGCTAAAATGTGGGTTGGATGAGTCCCCAAGGAGAACAAAACAGAATTTAAGAAATTAAGTGCACTGAATTATAATACTCAGTAGCAAAATAATAGTAAAACTTCTAGTACGGGTACAAGTGTTAGCCAGTATGCAGCAATATTAGGAATTAACACTTGGCATAGACCAAAACTTCTGTAAATAATTCAAAAATGGACACAATAAGATTTGACTAGTTGGCTTACCTCGAAGGTCATTGTATAAGCTGTGGCCAACTAATATCTTTCCGTGAGATAACAACTTCTTTAAAGATTTCTGTAGGAATGCAAAAAAAGTTTGAGTGATCTTTTGGCATAAATCTAGGACAGCCCAAATAACAGAGATTTACCTGTACATCAGCCAAGGAACAAGTAACTCCATCTAAATCTGTTGCAGTAATTCCTGTAATATCAGATCTGTAATCTGCAATTGCTTTACTGGGCTTTACAAATTCATCAAGTTTAACCTGAAGTATTCCAAACTCCACTGTGATTTAAGGTGATCCATGATGAAAAATATTATATAAAAGCAAAATCAAAATCTGTAAATCACCAGAAATACTCCTTGTTGTCAACTGGTTTAGGTAAATACTAAATAAACCTTACAGTTCTTATTAGAACTATACTGAAAAATACCTTTAAATTCCGATCAACAGCACAGACCCTGATTAAAGCTTCAGTGCCATCATGACAAAGAGCCATCTCACAGTCAACTGCAAGCATTTCAGTTGATTGCATAACCTTGGACTTTTTACTGCGTTTGGTATTTAGCCAGCCCTGCTCAATGACCCAAATTCAAATAAGGGTGAGAGAAGAAAAAATGTATTCTCAACAAAATAGTATACTTACAAAAGGAATGATTAACTAAAATGCAAGCTTAGAAAGACAACAAAGTATTCATGTATTGAGGCAATAACACAAGAGTTGCTTGCTCTTTTCGAATAATGATAGGAAAGGAGAAGTAGATAGACTTAACAAGTTTAATTAGATGAACCTCAGGATGCTACATTAGATTAATGAAAACCCAAGTAAACCTGAGGCAGGATGCATTTATAACTATGGTTACAAGTAGATGCTGAAACAAACATAATCATTGATTAGAAAAAGATATCACCTCCTCATGTGACGGGAAGGAATAATCAACTGGATATTGAGGGTTTTCAAGAGTTAAGCGAACTAGCCTCTGCACTACCACAGCAATTGAATTAGTATCCAAATTGTTCAACGATTACAAACCTTCTTGATCAAAACATATTAATTATTCCATATGCAAACTATACGGAGAAAATAGAACAAAGGAATAAAATGCCAAAATACTAAAAGTGGTCAAATAATCTGTGAACAAAACCAAGCAATCTATTTCCATGGTAATGAATGGTAGCAAGCTAGTAAATTGAACCAGTCCAGAAGTCACAACCTTAGAAAAATATATGCCCACATTTAATAATCATGGTAAAAGAAAAGGACTAATAATTATTAGCGGCTAGATCATACTTAGTTCACAGTTTCTGGTAAAATGTACCTAGTAGTTAGTTTAGCACCTACCTTATTTAAAGTGTTAACTTCCATCTACAGTGTTCCAGTAATATGTTCAGTGACCAATATAGTTCAAAAGAAAATGTGTGCATGTATTATATAATATAGACCTGTTCAGGGGATTCAGTGTCTGCTGAACTTTTTTGGAATTCAACCACAGCATCACGATTGAAATGACATTGTAATACCTTCTCAAATATCTGCATTGAGAAGGGAGTAAGGAGACTGCTTACTGCAATATTAATTACTAAAAACTTTAAAGGAAATAAGATACTGGAATAATGTGAATAAAAGTATCTTATCATCTGGCTCATTAAACAAATCATCTCTATCAGTTACCTTCAAATCCTCCTTTTGATTAAATGTTTTTAAAAATGCAGCTAAGACATCAGTAGACCTCTTGGCAGGGTCACTCAAGCTAGATCCAAACTTCTTGTCAAAAAATTTCAAAAAGTCCTTCCAGCCTCCTTTGCTACCTTCCATTCCACGTTTTTGGGCTAACTTCACAATTTCAACAAGTACCTTAACACCATAACAAGGAGCCAGTAGCCTTGAAGTCATCAGTTGTGAAGACATAATAATGGAGACTTACATATACTCAATTAATATAAAAATCCGTTCAGAATACAACCAATTTAGACTCTAAATAATAATCCAATGAAATTTAAATGAAATTAAAAGCATCGACACTCCACTAAGCCTACTCAGTACTCTGTGTATACAACTAGTTTATTTCTTTCTTTCAGAAGCACAGTTTGTATACTCAAATGCTAACTGATGCTACAAAGAAACTCTCAAGAAATCTATAACTTTGAAGAGGTAATCCAAAAAAAGTGTAATGTTAACAAGAAAAAAGATGGTATGTATTCTCAACCCACATGGCTGCTTAAAGATGCACCAAAATGAGAAATTAACTAAGAAAATTTCCATAGACATCAGAATCTAAAAGATGGTAATATAGAGTACTACTAAAAGCATTACTTCAGAATGTAATTTACAGAATAATCTCTGCTTATATGACACTTATTCTTGATGCAAGATTAGCATAGCTAATGAGCATGGAATAAAAGCACTGGAAAAAAAAAAAAAAAAAAAAAAAAAAAAAAAAACACTTACTCCTTGTTTCTCTTAAGACATCATGAAAACACCAAATTATTGGTAAAGATAACAAATTTAGGTCAATTAATGAAAAAATAAAAAGCTATTGCAGAAGGGGAAAACGAGAAAACAAAGAGAGCAAGAAAACCTCACATCTTTTTTCGCAGAGGCAATCATCTCATCCATTGCAGGAAAAAGTGTTGTAGAATCGAACTTCTGAATTGTGCCCAGAGTGAGTTTGTGGGCAATGTTTAGGAGTCTGCAGTTGGAAGAAGCCAAGTACAATTGTCAATTAGGGTTCCATAAGCCCTAGCTGAGGTGGACAAACGGCATTTGGTTATGGTTATGGGTGGAAATGGGGCAGGTGCGGGGAGATATTACTCATCCAGCCATTCCTGCCCCTGAAACCCCACCCCATTCCCCATCATCCCCACCCGGGGAATGAATTCCTTCCCATCCCTGTCCCCGATCAACTCCCTAGTCAGATGTATGCCATTCTTAATGTTAAAGTTCTTAACCTTAAAATGCATAAATCTTCATCAATTTCTCAAGGACAACAAAAATACCAAACTGCCAAAACTTTCCATCATATCAATCAAAAATTAAAAATTTAATCTCTATACTTAATTTTTCTGAATGAAATAATAATAATAATAATAATAATAATAATAATAATAATAATAATAATAATAATAATAATAATAATAATAATAATAATAATGCATAAAGTTTTTTTTTTCTTTCCTCATCCTTTCAATTCTCACGGGGTATATTTTCTTTCCTCATCCTCTTCAAGTATACAGCACATATCATTTGATTCGGCTACAAAATTCATACGGTGTAATGGAGTATATAACTATATACCACAAAATTCATACGGACTAATGGAGTATATAACTATATACCACAAAATTCATACGAAGCATTCAACTATTCATTACCTTCCTGCCGGACGGGGAGGTCAAGACGAGGCTTGCACCTGGGGGACAGCGGCTGGCGAGGCAGAACTCTGGCGGACGGAGGTGAGGGAACTGATTGTCTGCTTACGGAGGTCGGAGGCTGCGAATTGGCGTCTCGCCGCCTTTGGCTGGCGGCCGGCGGTCCTGGTGGATGGCGAGGCTGAGGCAGTCAGGCAGAAAGCATTTTGAGATTTCAGAATAGGGTTTAGGGTTCTGCTTGTGAGCTTGTCTTCTCAGGGTTTACGGGTTTTGGACTTTTGTCCTTTAGGGACTTTAGGTGTTTAGCAAATTAGGGATTAGGTTTTTTTTTTTTTTTTTTTTAAAAATTAAGATTAAATAAGCCCTCAAATGAATTGATGGTATCGCAATTGAACTATCAAATAAATCATTAAGGGTGGGTTTGGAAATAGAACAATATTTTCTGAACAATGATTTTTAAAAAAATAATTAATTTCTAAAAAATTCGGAGTAGTTTATTTTTGTGTTTAATTCAAATTTTAAAAATAGTCTCTCTTCTTTTTTTTTTTTGATAAAAGTTAAAATGTCTTATTTGGCTCATTTTAAAAATATACGCATAAATCCATTACAAATTTATTTCTTATAAAATATAAATTATTTTAATAATTATTATTATTATTATTATCATTATTTATAATTTAATATAAAAGTTTAAATTAAAATATATACTAGTTATAGGGTTACTAATTAGAAATTAGAAATATAAATAAATTAAAACATTTGAGGCGGTGAACATGTTTTTAGGGAGTAGAATAAAGTGGTTGATATTCTTGTCAATTGTTCACTCACTCATGGTAGAGGTCTAAAAGTCCTTATGTCACCCCACCTTAATCCCAAATGACGATTTGGTAAAATTAGTGTGGAGCAAAATACATAAGAAGAGTTCCCGCCTCAAAAGATGGGACAGTCGCGCACTCTAATTTTCTTGGGTTTCCCCCTCATAGCTTATAATAATAAAAAATGTAAATAAATAATATTTAATTTATATCATATTATAAAAAAAAATACATAAATTGTCAAGCACATTGTGCTCAGATGACACCCGGGTTGGATTCTTATATAGGAGATTGTGAGTTCGAGCCTTAGTGTAGGTGTTATTGACTCTTTGTATTTCTTCAATATATTGAGAAAGTAGCTATTCAAAGAGTCACTAGCATACAAAAATTGATAAGTATATAATTTTTCTTTTGGTGATGTGAGCCAGATTAGGCCACAATTTTTATTAATTGGCTCGAATTAGTTAAACTCCATTAATAAATGTAATAATCTTGAACTAAATACATTCAAGGAAAAAAAAAAAACTCTTTTTAAATTTTTTGCATTGTGAGTCGGGGCAATGATTTCTTTTGTTTGGTTTCGTTTAATCAAATTCATATTTTAATCCGCAATTGATAAATATAATAAGTCTAAATTAACGTTTTTATTGTTTTGCTCAATTCGACTAGATTTATATTTTAATTAAACTAATCCAGTCCAATAATTCAAATAATAACTAGACAGATGGTTGGCTGCCAATTTAACACCACTCAGAAAGAGAGAACTAAATATCATGAGAATCCAGAAAAGTCTTTAGAGTAAAAATCTTGAAAAAACATTTTCTGTCAAAATATGTCATTTGTTCTATGATCATAATGAGTATATTTCGTTGATAATCAAACATTAAAAAAAAAAAAACAAAAAAAAACAACCTCGAAAGTCATTTTTCAAGTTTCCAAATGACCCTTAAAAAAATCAATTGGTTATTATAACTTAAGCTTTTGGTTTATGGTGAGCAGACACCAATGGATCAATGGTTATATTATGGATTAAGGTCCACCATGGTTCATATTTTATACATGAAATTAGCATATTATATACATTTCGTTTATTTGTACATAATATCTTATCCGCATGTATACCAGGTCCACATGCCCTATCACATGATATAATTTACACAATAGTTAAGTCATGAACCAAGATGCATGTAGCAATATGCACCCAACATGTACCTATTTTTTCTCTGCTTCTCCATATACTAATTGACGAATCATTGCAATGCATTTATGTAATGGGGAAAAACACATTTCATTTTATACTGCACTTGTTTCCCATCTTGATTAATGCATTTGGTATTTTTCTTCCAAAAAAAATAAGTCTAGTTGACCTATAGATGCTTCTTTGAAGAGCGTTAGGTCAACCACAAACAAGATGTGCTATAAACCCATACAGGGCAGGGGGTCGGAATCGTGACAATTTTATAACGTGATGAAGCTGAGTATGATTTTATTTTTTGGAATCGTCATTTACATTTTACACAGATCTACAATTGAGGCCCGTACAGGACAACTCAGTTAGTCACAGAGGTAAAACAGATCTACAATTGAGATATCTAAAAGCTGCGGGGCCACTGAAATGCCAACAGGAAATTGGTAGTTTACATGACATTTCAGGCTGAACCTTCCTCTCTTCTGCCTATATTTTCTCCTCATAATGTGCTCCACAGTCTTGTTGAACTGGTCAGCCGTTGATCTATCAATCCCAGGGGGATTTCCTCAACGCCCAGGGAAATCTACATTGACCAAATCAAACCCAATAGTTCCAATCACTTTCTCTGCATATTCAAACCATAGAGCCTAAGAACATACCAACAATTTGACATTGTTCACCCAGTGTTCCCACAGCATGGATGATATTCAACACAGAATGCGTGGAACGATTCAACCCTTATAGGTCTGTTCCAGCCGAGCCCCTGCCAAGAAAGATGATCATACACAAAGAAAAACACTAAACACACACATAACTGTGAGTAAGACACCAAAAAAGGAGCATTAAGGTAATAATCATCATAATATAATGTGCGGATTGAGAATGTTACATAAATGGAAGATAGGTGTGATATATGATGTTTGAACTTGACTCACTTTAAATGGAACGGCTAAAAAATACAGTTTCTTGGGACTTGAATGAACAAATAAGAGACTTGAACTCATTACACTCAATGCATTAACAAAGTTTTTACTGTATTCTAACAGTTGTTCATACAGCTCATTGGCTGTCATTGAAGCTAGCATTACCATTTGACCACCTTCTAAATGTGCAAGGCAAAAGGGTTCTTCCTACAAAAAATCCAAACCTTGACTTAGGTGCCGATGATCGACCTCCATTACTGCTCGATGGCATATCAGCATCAACAACAACGCTACCGCTACCACCACCACCACCACCACTGGTCACTGTACTCACAGCAGAGTGGAACTCTACACCTTCATCTGGTGCTCCAGCATCGCTTGTACTACCATCCACAGGCTCAGCTTCAATTTCATCAACGTCTAAATTCACCACTAAGGAATGCCTTGCTGCCCTCAACGAATCCGCAGCCCCTCCAGTAACACGTTTGCATTTCTTGACCTTAATTTTCACCAAATTCGGACAGCCCGAAGCGAAAGCCATAATCCCCTCATCACTCACCTCACATCCCTTGATACAAAGCTTCTTCAGAGCCCCGCATTTACTGGCAATACATGACACTTCAGGATCACCAATTGTCTCGCTACCACAAAGAGCCAATCTTTCTAATTGCTGACAATTAGAAGCAATAGCAGAGAGACTAATGGAGGTAGGGTTTAAACCAATGAGGACCAGCTCTTTAAGTTTTGCACTGTTCTCAGCAATAGCAAGCAAGGCATCATCGCCTATCCGGTTCGTTCTCCATCCATCAATGTGAACTTTCCTCAATAGCTTACAGTTTTTAGCCACTGCTACAACACCTTCATCTGTGCATTCAGGAGTCCTAACCAAATGTAAAATCTCCAATTCCAAACAATTGGACACTGCTATGAGCCCAGCATCACTCACTTGAAGGCGCTCTAAATGCATTTCAACTAAACAATTTTGCCTAGAAGCAACATTCTCCAAAATGCTATCCCAATCCCCCAAACAACGCAATAGCTTAAGAGTTCTTAAATTCTTTGACCCAATGATCAATGGTCCAAAGCACTGTCCATTATAAAGCTCTTTCAAACAAATCGATTTCAGCGACGAAGCCGCCGCTCCTGGGCCAATTGGCTCAGCAGCGAGGCCATCGTTGATGCCGCGGAGGCGTTTGACCGATAGTTCCTCAAGGGAAGAGCAGTTATCGAGCAGAGCATTCATACCTTCGGCTCCGAACATGCAAGTCCCGCAGGAGAATTTTTTCAAGCTCTTACAGTTCTGCGCGAACGCCGCCATCCCGACATCGGTGACGTCGCGGCAGCCGTGCAGCTTCAGCCGCGTGAGGTTTCGGCAGCGGAGGGAGATTTGGACCAAAGCCTCATCGTTGATGCTCACGGATTTGCGGTCGCAGCGGAGGGCTAGTTTGGTAACGGAATCGTATCGAGAGAAGATGGCAGGAACATGCGGGAGGACATCGGATTTGGCGTTGAGGGAGAGACGGTGGCGGCTCTGTCCTTCCACGAGGAGCCACCTCCGGCAGACGAGGGAGCAGCTTTTCCGGTCACCGGAGCTCAAGGATTGAAAAATCAGCGCTAAGCATTCGTCAGGAACCCCGTCGCTGTAATCGCACCCTCCGAAACCGTCCTCCGAACTTGGCGCGGCGTCTTCATCCGACTGCACCATCGACAAAACATCCTGCTGTGAATGATCAGACATTGATCGGCGATGTTTAGCAACAGGCTTCGGATAACAACTACGGTTACGGTGAGTAGACCCACCAGGCCAGGATTGGTGGATCGACGGAGACTGGCCCATCCAGATTCGGCGATATAAGACACGAGGCCGATTCACGGCAAGCGCAATTCACGCGCCGCCCTAGATTCAACGCAGAATCGGGTGGTGTACAGATTAGATTTGGGGATGAAAAAAAAACAAACAAACAAACGAGCGATCGATGAATCTTTTGAGCAATTGGGGCAAATTGGCAAAGTTTTAATAGGAAGGAGGGTTTGACATTTGACCCGTCAAAACCAGATTGGACCGCCAAAGGGGCAACACCAATTTGTGCGCGTTGTCGCCACGACCGTCATGGCCGACTAAGTAATAATGGAATGTGGACGATGATTATCCAGAAGAGGTCGTGGCACCCATTTTTGTTTAAAATCATAATCATAATAATAATAATAATATAATAATAATAATATCATTTTTTTATTACTACCAACTCTATTACAACGTAGTATCTGTTCGTAATTACTTTTTCAATCAAATGAAGCACAAATAGTCAATATTGTCTCCACTGAGACTCGAACTCACAACCTCCCCTATAAGAGAATAACTTGATGTCATTGAATAAAATAACTAGGTCAAAAACTAGTGATCATTGACGATCGCCCACCGATCGCCGATATTTGACCTAACTTATTGGAATTTGGTCAAATGTTTGCCGAAGGATCGTCGGAATTGATTGAAACTCTAATTTACTTGCAATTACAGGTCACCAATAAGTTAGTGGATTTTATTGCTCTAAGATAACATGTTTGTGGATTTAATTGTAACTCTCTTAAAGTTTAACAGTCTAATTGACGTTTTGAGTAGATAAAGTTTAGGGACTTATTTGATCATTTCTATTAATATAAATATATTTTAACTTTTTAAAGGATTTGAGAGGTGTTGTTAAAAAACTCTCTTATAAGCATAGTTCACAATATAATAATGACACAATTAAATAATTGAAGTAGGAATATGGACTTAGAATTGATTTTGTCTTTATAAGTTGTCCAAATATGGCATTAAATCCAACAAAGTAATCTTCCTTTCACTTTTTGAAAAAGTTTTGGGTAGTAGCATGCCGGAGGGACCAAGTCTTGTGACAACTTTATGTCTTGTTTGGATGGAAAGGAAATACGTAGAAGCGCCCGTCCAAGACAAAGTATAAGATAAAGGAGAGAGCAATTTACAAGACGAAGATAATATGGATTCTTTTTATGCTTGAATTGGTAAAACTTTTACCACAATAAATAAATAAATAAATGCAATAAGAATTTTTACTATTTAGAAATCATATTGAGTTGCATAAGAAATAACAATGTCATGCTTAACTAGAAGGTTCTTTAATTTATATATAAATTATAATATATACTAAATATTTTTAACGGTATGTTAAATACTCAGTGACAGTGTTCGTCAAGAGAAGGCTGTCATCTAACTCTCTGAGTTATGGCGCCTGTGGGATTCAACCGAAGAAGAAATTTGATGTTATCTGGAGGTCAGTTCACATCCAAGTTACTCCGTTTCTTAATTCTTATTAGTGTGTTAGATTAGATCTAGGATGGAAAATAAGGTTTAAGAGTAGATGTAAATATTTGTTTTATGCATCTTAATTAAGCATTAAATAAAGCAGTCCTAATTCCTATCTAATCTGGGATGATTAGAGACCAAGTCCAGTTAGAGAAGACCATAGAAATTAATGATGCGGGATGGGGGTGGGGACTAGGGACGGAGCGAGGGAATTAAGGATGTTCCACGATTGCGGCCAGAGGTTGGACCAGCCCAAAATGGACAAGAAAACAATATTGTAGTAGGGACCGGCTGACCGCGTCATCCGCTCGCACAGTCACTACTAGAAGCCCGCAATTGCGCCGTCTCCGCAAACACAACTCCACATTCACGCCACTTTCTAGTAATAATAATAAGGGAAAAACTCAAATAAACATCCAACTTTATCTAAAAAGTCAATTAGTCTTTAATTTTTTTTAAAGTATAAATGTATAATTACACTCATCAATAATTTATTTTGATATACTGAAGTCCAAAAATCTTAAGATTTCAGCAACCCGCCAACAACATTTCAGACAATAAAGTTACTGGCGACCGGCGATTGGTCGCCGGTCACAGATTAGGAGACCAAGGTTACTTTCTCCGACCTAAGAAGGCGACCACCGTCGCCTTCTCTAAGGAGAGGAGAAAGCGACCTTGGTCTCCTTCTCCGTGAGCGACCATTCACCGGTCACTTTGTTGTCTGAAATTTAGCTGGAATCTCGTTAGCAGGTTGTCGGAACCCTAATGACCTGTGATAACAGGTCATTAATTGATTTTTATATTTCATTGCTTCAAAATAAATTGTTAATGAGTTTAATTGCACATTTTAAAAGTTTAAGAGACTAATTGACTTTTCAGGAAGGCCTATTTGACCCCTTTCTCTAATAATAATAATAATAATAATGTTTTATTTTCAATCTCTTTTGATTCCGCTTTTGGTATTGTAATTGATGATATTAAAGAAACTGCATCCTCAATAAGTGGTGTATGTTTCTGTTTTACTAAACGATCTACGAATTGTGATGCCCACTATGTGGCTCGCGGAGACCGTTTTTGTGTCGGGTTACAGCGAGTGGTTGGACACTCTGCCTACTTATCTTATTGACACTCTTTTATTGGATTTAATGCATTCAGTTATGGTTTTCCAAAAATAAAAAATAAAAAAAAAATAACAATAACAATAATACCCTCACACCTAGCCGATGATCAAATGAGTAAAGCATAATTCTCATACTTAAAAATTACGAATTCGATTATGTCTAACACGCTCTCGATTGAGCCAATCATCAACTTTTTAAAGTTCTAACTCCAACTTTTTTTTTTTGTTCTCATATTTACTTTTTTTTTTTGTTTTAATTTTGCTGCATTTTTTTTCTCTTAATATTCAACAATTTTAGCTAAGTAGGTAGCAAATTAAATTGATCTTATTATATGGAAGAACACTTCAAATTTATATATTAAAAAAATTTGAAAATTTAGGATTTTAAAAATATAACAGTTAAAATTTACATTTTTTTTATATTACTTTGGGGAGTAATTTCATCACAAGTTTTTTTATTACAAAGGAAGGAGAATAATGCTTGAACGAAAGATAAACGATGTCATTTATTTATGAACGGAAAGTTGGAGTTAGAACTTTAAAAAGTTGATGATTGGTCAAGAGTTGCGGAAGAGGAAGGAATAAAAATATAGGAGAAAAAAAGGGCCAAAAATGTTTTAATTGAGAAGGGTAAAAGATGTCATTTATTTAAAATAATAAAAATAAATATGAAAAAAATGTTAGAAAGCTCCTAGCTTATTTTTGAAATGCTACATAAGTTAGTTTTTCAAAATAAACTCTTATTTTGAGCTACTAGCTTATTTTTGAAACATTATCTAATAGAACTTATAACTTATTAATAACTTATAATAAGCTATAAGGTCCTAAATAAGCTAGGTCAAAACAGAACCTAAATTTACTTTATTGTAATA
Organism: Ipomoea nil; assembly: GCF_001879475.1. Taxonomy (NCBI): domain Eukaryota; kingdom Viridiplantae; phylum Streptophyta; class Magnoliopsida; order Solanales; family Convolvulaceae; genus Ipomoea; species Ipomoea nil. The sequence continues at coordinate 3,277,537 of NW_017617233.1, read as the reverse complement.
ATTGAGAGACTAAAATGTATCATTTTTCCAATAATATACCTCCATACAGGTTGTTGGATACCTCAATTTATTGACCATTCTAAACTTTATCTTGATTCTCCATACGAAATGAAACATGAGATAAAAATGACAAAGTTGATTACATTATTCCGTTCATTATTCATTTGTAAACTTCTTCTTAAAAAAAAAAAAAAAAATATTGGTGACAAAATCAGTTGAAGATGTCTTAAACGAGTCACTTATTTTTATTTAATATTAAATTTAATAGTTTAATGTCATTGGTATATATAGATGAATTATTGAAATAGTAAACTTAAAAGTATGATGTCTTGAATTGCATTTGGTAGTACTAATTGTATCTTTTGTTTGTTTATTTATTTATCTATTTTTTATACATCCAACAAAATAAGATGTATGTATAACTCCACATTCACGCCACTTTCTAATACTTCGTAATAATAAGGACAAATAGTCAAATAGGCATTCAAATTTCATTTCTATAAACTTTTTAAAGATGCAATTACACTCATCAAAAATTTAGTTTGATACAATTAATAGCCCATTATCACATATCATTAGCGTTCTGATAACCTGCCGATGAGATTCCGACAAAATTCAGACAATAAAGTAACCGGCGAATGGTCGCCTAATCTTCTCCATTCACTTGGTTACACTTGTATGTTACTTTACTTTTCCTTGTTACTTTGATGATGCTCTTTGTTTAATCTTTAAACCTAGCTTTCTACGACTTTTATGCACTTGTGTTTAGTTACGCATTGTTCAAATTCACAACATGTGTCATTGTTAGAGAACAATATCCCGAGTAAATATCATATTCCGTCTTACTCAACTTACTTTTCATCTCACACATACTACGATTATCACGTTCCTATTTACTACCAAACAACGAGTTTATTTTTACTAAAATTCATTCCAATTATCAAATAATTGATTATGATATTTCAACCAAACCTCCCCCTACTATTCTACTAGACATCAAGTAAGCCCTAAGAGGAGTCGTTGTATTGCTCAATTTTTATGTCAAAGTGACATCATAATGAAAACCACATACAACCAATACTATCAACTCCTTAGCTACTTTAATTTATAGTGGTTTAGCACAATGAAACTAATGATTATATGACACAACATAATTTTTTGATAAAAATAATTGAAATTTTGATTATTATCTCATAAAATATTTGTGATTCCTGATTCGGAGGATATGCATCCATAAATATCTCATTATAATGAAAATAAATGGAACCTATCACATCTACTTCCTTATGTGCTTGGTCAATTAAGTGCACCAAATACACCATTTTATAGTTCAATTGCCACAAACTTTAGTTGGAAGTATATAGATGTTCGGTAAATGAGACAGAATCATTATACTTATAATGGTTCAAAAAATATTTGATCGATATTTTTCAAAAGAAATATTTTAGTGTTATTACTTAAATGTATCACTTTTTAAATTCATTCAATCAATTATAGTGTTTCAAGGTATCTGACTTGAGCTGAGTGTCACCTTGCCACGCAAATATATTTATTGGTTTAATTATTTTTTTTTGTTTTTTTATTGGTTTAATTAACTATATTAACAATTTTATTTAACAGAAAGTCTTGATTGTTTGCACATGCCTAAGCCACGACGCATTTTGCTAGGTCGAGGGCCTATGTAGCACATACATGAAAAATTGATAGTTTCAAACAATATAAGAAATGAAACATGGTGGCCGGGAACGTGTATAGGGATATGTTTACAAATATTTTGTTAATATGCATAAATATTAAAAAGTAAATACAAATTATCACAAAGTCATTTTAAAATAAAAATATAATGTCTAAACTTTAAAATATTTTTAAAAGACTTAATTTTATTCTTGTCCTAGATTTATATGTGACAACCCACTTTTAGGGCAAATTATGCCGTGCATCCGTATGCATCATGCATGGTGCATACGGATGTAAAAACGACATCGTTTTATTAAAAACGCGCGTCTCCCCTTAAAAAAAAATTCAGGTTCGATTCCCAGGAACAACATATGAACTAAAATTCCAGAATCGATGAACTATAATTCCATAATCTATGAACTAAAATTCCAGAATCTAATCTATGGACTAAAAATTCCAGAATGAATGAACTAAAATTCCAGAATCTATGAACTAAAATTTCAGAATCGATGAACTACAATTCCAAAATCGATGAACTATAATTCCAGAATCAATGAACTAAAATTTCATAATCTATGAACTAAAATTCCAGAATGAATGAACAACATAATGCTGTTGCTGGGAATCGAATCTGATTTTTTTTAAAGGGGAGACGCGCGTTTTTAATAAAATGACGTCGTTTTTGCATCCGTATGCACCATGCATGGTGCATACGGATGCATAACATAACTATCCCACTTTTAGACATTCTTTTTTAGAACATCACCCTTTGGTCTTAGTATGAACAATTTAGACTAATTTATTTTTTTGTGATCCTTCATTAACCCTCCGTAGTGACTGCGGCCTACAGGTTCCCTCGTTAAAGAAGAAGAAGAAGAAGAGGGTATATAAAATATAAATGACTAAATTGGATAATAATTGCATGGTTGGAGATTTTATTGTCTATGCGAGAGACTAATGAAATACTTACACCTTAATTAATCTATTTTATGAGGGGTAAATTACACTTTGTAGGCTTTCGGAGCTTGGTGTTTGATTCAACCCAGTCAATCCATACGAGTATATTATTCAGTTGTTATACCATGGATCAGGGTTCACTTTGCATGTGTATGTAGTTAACATATTATGTGTCTATAAATAAATTAAATATATAATAATATGTTAATATTATATGTCTACAGTTAACATATTATGCAGTTGTTATACCATAGACTAGGGTTCACCTTACAAGGTGGTTTCGAGTCTAAAATACACAATTTACATACATAATGTTCACAATTTACCTTTTACAAAATTGTGAACATTTAGTATGTAAATTGTTTATTTTGGACCCTAGTCCATATTGTAAGGTAGACCCGAATTCACAGAATAATTTGTCCATATTATATGTCTATAGTTATTTACAGATCCATATTCTTAATGTCATTTTGGATCATAGTTTACAATACAAGGTGATTATAGACCCTGGTCCGCAGTATAAATTGCCTATATTATTTTCTTGGGCCTGATTTTTGTTTTTGGGCGAAAATATTATCAGGCTTTGTATTTGGGCCCGATTGAAGATTACCCACTCAGATAAATGATTGTTGTTTTTTTAAGTAAGAAAATATGGGTAAATAAACTCCCTTAGTTAAATAAATTAAATTGTGTAATTAAGAGAGGTCAGGAGTTCGAACCCACTCTCGTATGGAAAAATCGATTTGACCAGCACTTTGCTCCTTAATTGGGTCGGCTCGGTATGAATATGGATTAGTCGAGTATGGTACGGGTTTAAATGTGCCTCCTACATTTATGATCTGCTCATGACACCTCATGGCTTGACAAAAAAAAAATTTGTGTAATTAAGATCAAAAAATTATGGAATAAGGGTCAAATAGGCCATCGAACTGCACACAATAAAACAATTAGGCCACTGAACTTAAAAAACCAACAATTGGGTCCCTAAACTAATCAATTTCAAACAATTCTTTTAATTAGAAGGTTTCCAACAGGTCAACAGGTCATCCTTCCAAATTAATTATTTTTTAAAATTTAAATTTTAAAAATTAATTATTTAAATTAAAAAAAAAAAAAAAAAAAAACTGGTTCCAACCGGAGACAACCGTCTCCGGCTGGATTCCAGTTTTTTTTTTTTATATTTAATTTAAAAATAATTAATTTTTAAAATTTATATTTTAAAAAAATAATTAATTTGGGAGATGACTTGTTGGAAACCTTCAAATTGGAAGAATTGTTTGAAATTGATTAGTTTAGGGACCTAATTGTTGATTTTTTAAGTTCAATGGCCTAATTGTTTTATCGTGTGCAGTTCGATGGCCTATTTGACCCTTATTCCAAAAATTATTTCTAAACCCTTTAAATTGACAAAAAAGAAGAAGAAGAAGAAGAAGAAGAAGAAGAAAGTAATTGGTTACAAATGCCACATATTCAATTGGTTACCAGTGATTTGGTTCTGACTAGATTTTTATGTGTACTTTTGCTATGATTTGGCATGATATATATCATATGAATTGGACTAGATATAAACATATAACGCTGTTGGCTTTCAAACAAAAAAAAGATATAAACATATAAACTTCAAACTTTTAATAGTGAGCTTCATTCCAACTCATAATTAAATTATCCAACAAATTTCACTTTAAAATTTTGTCTAATTATATCATTAACTTTTACTTAACCATTTAATAAAAATAACTTCCATGTAATTTCATCCTTCAAGTCTTTTACTTCAATATGTACTTTCTTTCCCTATCCCATAAACTCTAATAATTATATGATAAAATTACAAGTTAACTATCTTTATTAGTGGCGAAATTAAACGAATGATTACTTGTATCAAGTAAATAAAAGTTAAATGATAAAATTGCATGTTAACTATCTTCAATGAAAGAAAATATTAGTTTTGGACCAAAAATGCTGATTTACTTTCTCGCACAATTCTCAAGAGGGAGGGTGAGGGGCCATTAATTTTGGAATATGAATTGTTGGCTTTATATCTAGGAAGCAGGCACGAGCAGAAGATGATATGATGGTGCTACCCTTAAGTGAGTTACAATCACCAATGCACAATATATAGTGAACTTTTTGCATAAATGGAGCATTAAGAAGGGCATGATAATCCAGTGGTGAAGAAAAGGGGAATTGAAAGCTAGGGATATGATATGATGATGAGAAAAGTGAGGTCAATGATACATACACCACTCACTGCTATATATATATATATTCAGCCATGGATGTGTGCATGCATGCATGCAACAGCTGCGCTGCTCACTTTGTTGTATATATATAGAATGATGCCATTATCATATATCATTAAAGATGGTCTGATGGGTACGACCAATCCACCTGGTCTACCTGCTATATATCTGCTTAGATAATTAATGCACTTATTATTGCCTTGTTGGAAGCCGCTGAATGTAGTGTTAAATTATAATTATAGGGGGATAGTACGTTATGAAATTAATCCTCTATTATATGGTAGGGAAAAGGGCAGGACGGAGCCAGAAATCCGATTGAGGGGGGGCGAAGTAGGACGGATTCATAAATTTTTTTCAGTAAAAGCGAAATATTAAAACAAAAGATATAATTTTAAAAATAAAAAATAAATTACCTAAGAAAAATGACACTTTTTCTCCCTAAGTTATATACTTATAGCACTTCCACCCCCCTAAATTATTCAAGTGGCTATTTTTCTCACTGAAATGTTAAATAGACATATTTAGCCTTAGAATAAAAATTTCATTTATTTTTCTTCTCCAACAAATTATGACCACGATTCGGTTCAAACCGAACAGACACTATAGCAACTAAATTGAAATATTCCAATTACAATTTAGAATCGAAACTTGATATTTAGAGTTTATTAAAATCGCGAACCGGAACAGCCAGTTCATGTTCCGAATTGAAAAAAAAAATAAAATACATTTATTGTTGAATTTAGACTAATTTTAAAATAGAAATAAAATGTTAAAATAAAGATGATTCAAAATCGCGAGCCGGATCCGGAACCGTCGATTCACGGTTCAGAATCCAGTTTTTTGATTCATAATTTTAATAAATTGAAATCTAAATATTGTGTTCTAAATCTGAATCATAACTGGAACCTTTCAATTCGATTGTTATAGTGTCCGGTTCAATTCGAACCGAACCGTGGTCATCCCTACGCATAAGCAATAATTTGTTGGAGAAGAAACATAAATAAAAGGGAAAATGGCACTTTTTCCCCCTTTGTTATATACTTATAGCACTTTTTCCCCCTAAATTATTTAAGTGGCAGTTTTTCCCCCCTGATATATTAAATGGACATATTTACCCTTAAAATAAATATTTCATTTATTTTTCTTCTCCAACAAATTATAACCACGATTTGAAAAAATAAAATACATTAAGTGTTGAATTTAGAATATTTTAAAAATAAAAAAATAAAATTTTAAAAGAAAGTTTGAACCAACCGTTCAAATTGGATCCAAAATCGTGAACCGACGGTTCAAAATAAAACTCAAACCGCGATTATATATACTTATATGTGAGAGTCAATATAAATGCGGAAAAAAACATACACTATTTGTAAATATTACTCCGTATAATTCTAATTTAAGCTATTGCTAGTAGTTGTTCCGATTTGAACCTCCGGTTCACGGTTCAGGATCCATTTTTTTCCAGTTCACGATTTTAATAAACGGAAACACAAATATTGGGTTATGTTATGAATCATAACCGAAATTTTTTAATTTGATTGCTATAGTGTTTGGTTCAGTTCGAACCGAACCGTGGTCATCCCTACGTATAAGCAATAATTTGTTGAAGAAGAGAAATAATTAAAATATTTGTTTTAAGGGTAGAAATGTCCATTTAATATTATCAGGGGGAAAATCGTCACTTCTATAATAATTGAGGGGGCAAATGTGAATGCATGAATAACTCAGGGGGGAAAAGTGCTATAAGCATATAACACAGGGGAAAAAGTGTCATATTTCCCTAAATAAAATGTTAACTTTAAAGGGTAGGAATGTCAATTTAATATATCAAGGGAGAAAATTGCCACTTTTAGAATAATTGAGGGGAATAATGTGTTTACATAAATAACTCAGGGAGAAAAAATGCTATAAGTATATAACTCAGGGGAAAAGTGTCATTTTCCTTTTTTTTTTTTTTTTTTTAACCATTACTTAAGAAATGTAATTGTAATTTAATAAAATAATTTGAATAGAAAACACATTATAAATTATACATATCAGTATTAATATAAAAGAATGTTATATATATATATATATATATATATATATATATGTGTGTGTGTGTGTGTGTGTGTGTGTGTGTGTGTGTGTGTGTGTGTGTGTGTGTGTGTGTGTGTGTGTGTGTGTTAATGGCCCGTTTGGTTCACGGAATAGGCCGGGAATGGCATAGCATTCCCAGTAATAAACCTATTTCGTTGTTTGGTAACCATTTCTATTACCAGGAATAATATTCCTGGTAATAGCCAATTACCTCAAATAAGGTAATAGCTATTACTAGGGCCCCCCCTGGTATTAGCCTATTACTGAACGCTCAGGAATAGATTTTAGAATTTATTTCCTTTTTTACCCCTTTCTTTAACCTAATTTTTTTTATCATATATATAAATTTATCCTATTTCACCACCGTCGTCGCCGCCACCACCATCACCGTCGTCGACGCCACCACCATCGTCGCCGTCGCCACCACCACCATCGTCGCCGCCGCCACCATCACCGCCGCCGCCACCACCACCACCACCATCATCGCCGCTGCCGCCGCCACCTCCACCACCACCATCGCTGCCGCCGCCACCACCACCACCATCGCCACAACCGTCACCGTCGCCGCCCCCACCACTGCCATCGCCGCCACCACCACTACCACCACCGCCACCACCATCACCACCACCGCCACCACCATCGCCGCCGCTACCGCCACCAGAACCACCACATAGCAGCACCACCGCCACAACCGTCGCTGCCCCCACCACCACTGCCACAAACGTCACCGCCACCACCACCACTACCACCCCAGCACCACCACCACCACCGCCACCACCACGTTCACCATCGCCACCATCACATATTTTTATAAGGGTATTTATGTCTTTTAAAACATATTTCATTTCTATTCCTTAAATCAACCAAACACTGTAATATAATTCCTAAAGTCTATTCCTTCCGCGAACCAAACAATAGAATACAAATCTTATTCTATTCCTTGCCTATTCTATTCCTTATGGAATAGCATTCCTATTACCTCAAAATTTATTCTGTGAACCAAACGTGCTGTAAATATTATAAAAAAGTAAATGTGTTAAAGCCATAAGAGAAGGACAAAATATGCTAATGCAAGGTTTTGAACCCAAAAACTTTCCTATTACCATAGATATACTCTACCAACTAATCTAACTACTTACTTGTTGACATTTACTAGTTATTTTTTATACTAATACTAAAACATATACTATATATACATATTATATATGAGGTGGGGTGGGGTGAGGGGGGGTGGGCAGCTGACCCCCCTGCCCCCCCTCAGCCTCTGTCTCTGGAAAAGGGTTAATTAATAGGCCCTCAAACTTTAACTAAAAAAATTAATTAGGCTTCAATTCTAAACTTTTTAAAGTTACAATTAAACCCTTCAATTAACATATTATTTTAGTGCAATAAAGCTAAAAAAAAAAAAAAAAAATCAATTTAGTGACCTACTATTATAGGTCACTAGAGCTACCGTCAACATTCCGGCAATTTTTGACTAACTCCGATAACGTTTTCAGTAACAAATCGACCGACAATCGTAGAATGATCGCCGGTCGATTTTGAATTAACGGACATCCAGTCCTTATGGTTCTTTCGAGATTTCCATGTTCTTCTGGTTCAAAGATAAATGTGAAGAATTTTGAAATTGGGGTACAATAATTCTTTTATTATTATTGAAAAATATTATGCCTACTCTCACTTTATATTCTCAACTTTTAGTTTATATTCTCAATTTTTACTTCTACACACAAAATCTTGACGTAGACACTTGTATTGTGACTCACATGAAAAAAATAATTTATCAGAGCTCGTCACATCAGTGAGTAAAATTGAGGGAGTACATGTAATAGAACTCATTATTATTATTATTATTAATGTATTTTTTTTAATAACCGAGATTGCCCCACCCTTAAGTTTATGATGAGGTAAATCAAGTCAATTTAGTTTGCGCATAAGGAGTCCAACCTAAATCTCCAATATTCAACCAGAATCAAAACCTCCACTCAACCGCTGAAAGTAAGTTTTAGATGAAGTTTTTTATCCACTCAACCGCTGAAAATAAGTTTTAGGTGAAATTATTTATTGAGTAAACTAATGGTATGGGGTTGTGGGGCTATTAATGTAGTTGTTGTATGAATATAGTGTAGCACAAATGCGGAAATGGCCGGGCTTCAACTCTGGTAAACATTCCCAAGTGAAAGAAACAGTGGTTGTCGTAATTGGTTTCCAAAAATTTGCAAGAATCACAAACAATTAAAGTGCCCTACTCCATATTGTCCCATCATCTTCCCTCGGAAAAAAACATACAATAATTAACTACGTGTTGTACTATGTGTGTGTTGATGTTAATTATATTGTACGACGATAAACCTTTAGTTGTTAGCATTTTGATCCAAGAAAAAGTTTGAATGTAACCTCTCAACTAAACCCACTTCAGTAACGCCTTAATGACGCTTTAATTTGCTTTCATCCTCGCAATTTGAGCCCTGGAAAGGTACACAAAATCCCCGCATTAATTTCCATGTTCACAAGGATAAATGTTTAGCATAATGCTCATATGTCTAACTTGATATCACGACTTTACTGAAGGCCATAATATGGGTTCGAATCTTATTTAAAAATATGAATGGGAAAAAAGAATCAGAATGATGAAAGGTGTGGATTGAATTCATTGTGATGACATAAAAAGTGAAAATTATGATCTAACGGGTGGATTGATTGCGGGCCTATGGGCTTAGGATTAGTCTCACAAAGTTGGGATCACCTAAGTATTAAAAAAACTCGTAAGTTAGTTTAATTTATTTGGATGTGTCCATGATAAATCTCGTTCTTGTGAAATTGTAAGTGTGCGATGAGTTCAACTAAGAGAGTGCTGGTAAGAATCAAACTCGTGACTTGTTAAATATAAAAAGCATGCTAATTGAAGTTTCTCTCAACAAATTTGTGGCTAAAAATTAATTCCACAACTCCACTACATAAATCATGAAGTTTTGATCTACAAAGCTTAATTTCATGTTGTCTGTATGGTCGGTCCTATCATTTTATAAAATCGGGGCAAAATAAAAATAAAGACCCTTAATATATGAAGTTGTGTATAGATTAATTGAAAATAATTAAATGATTTTGATTTTTTGTAAACATATAAAAAAAATTATTAAAAAAAAAACATTTTAGAATAACTTTGGAGTACATTCAATAATGTTGGGTCCCTATATGGAGTGTAATTATAAATTAATTCAACGTTCGCTAATATATATCTATTAACTGAGATAAGTATATCAAATGGTTGTAATTATTAAGTAGATTAAAAATTAATAAATAATTTTGAAGTCATAAGATTCAAATCTTTGCATACGTAAACTTTTTTTTTTTTAACTTCAAAAAATAAAAACCAAGTTAGGGACCCCTCACAATGTTGGGCCCAGGGCGAGTGCCCATCTCACCTGCCCTCAGGACTGGCCCTGGTTGTCTAAGAATATAAAAAATGAACTTTGTAATGAAGAAAAAATAGAAGTTTCAGGATTAGAAATTCAAACATTTTAATCAAAAAATTTGTGAATAAACTCCAAGCAAAGCTAAGGGATATATTGGAATACTATATGTATATGGAGAAGTTGGTCCACTTGTACTAGTACAAATTGTGTGAAAATCCAGATCGACCCGGTATACAATTTGAGTAATTGTCATATTAGCTCAAATTGTATTTTTGAAACTTTTTTACAAAGTTGTTGTATAAGGTTAAATTATGTTGATGTTAAAAATAAGTGGTAGACCTAGTTCTTGTAAATCATTTGAACCCTATACTTATAAAAACGTGAGTTGATCTTTATTTGAAAAGTTTTGAGCGTGGCACCGCAGAGTAGGAGGTGTTCTCCAACTACGATAAAAATATCTGTGTATTTTTTATTTAGCCTGATTGTTTATTTTCATTGCATTCTATCTAGAGATTAAGTAGAGTAACTATTCTTGTTTGAATTCTAGCTAGAACTTATCACAGAGTAACAACTCATGTTAGTGCGTTAATACATTTAAAGGTTACATTCCCGCTATATTAAACTTTTATAAGACTTAAAAGTATTAATTATATCGGTAAATCTCTTATAACCCAATTTTATTAGATCCGACCTGCCTTATGAATTGAGACCGACGATCTCACCGGATTATTTTTAAAATTACATTATATTAGGTAAGACACAATAAAAATCCTCGAAACTCACTCACTACAAGTCTACAACTAACTAGTCATAATAGAGTAAATGCGACATGGAAGGATTTGAATAGAATGCAGCTGGCAATGGCAATGGGCAATGGCATGCTAGCAGGCCATGCACCTGCTTTATCGTACTACACATTACACAACGCAAATACAAATCTTATATATAATGTAAATACTCTCTCTCTCTCTCTCTCTCTCTCTCTCTTTCTCTCTCTCACCCACACCAACTCTAACGTGTTCAAAAGATCAGAGCTGAGGGAGACGGAATAAAGCGAAAACACACACACACACACATATATATATATGTATATATCAGAGAAAAAATGGTGCAGATTTTGCAGGGTGGGGAGCTGATGAGGGAGTGGTTCCATATATCTTTTAGAATCCAATTACCATATAAACATTAGAGGACATTGGAAACGACAGAAAGTGCAAACGTTGTTTGTTTGCACTTTGAGATTAAAAGCACAATTTTGGGGTATTTATTATTATATATATGGCCCCCAAAAAGTAATTCAAAAGCTTTTCAATTTCCTCCACGAATTCTATATTTGACAGGGCTTAACTACTCTACTTGTACGTAAAAAAACGCAACTTTTGATGACGGTCCTTTTCTCTTTAACTTGTTGCAGCCTTAATTCAAAGCATTTAAACAAGTATTAATGGAGTTTAGTATATTTGACCATATATTCTCTATGGACTTTCTAAGGGTATATCATGCTTTTTTTTGCTTTTTATTTTTATTAATCTTGTATTGTATTATATAGTTGTATTTGTATAATAACTTATAATAAAATTTATTAATTCATGGTTTCTTAATTAGGTAGAAAGTTCTTAGCCGCTACTCCAAAGTACGCTTTAGGTGAAGTTCGTCTCGTAATCTTAACTGATTACCTCAAATTAAAAAAAAATGTAATATACCGTTCTTACAAAGAGTCAAACTTATAACATTGTGATTACTAAGTTAATTGTCCGACTAATTTAGTGAGAGTTGCCTTCACTAAATAAATAAATTGTGACTGTTTGGTAAGACTAAAAGAAATTAACAACCTTGGAATAACAACTACGTTTACATCACGTTATTTATGATTGTTTAAATTAAAGACCATATTGCATACATGCAGCTAACAGGGTAATAAAATGTCGTTGGCTCCTTAATCAACCAACAAACAAGATTAACATTAAGGTAGGCGTCCTACTGTCCTCCATATGTAATCGAGCTGAGCTCTGACATTAAATAAAAATGCATTAATTAACAGTTTACTTGTTCCATGTTCCATTAATTACTTGTATGATAATTAATTGAGTTAGCACTTAGCAGTTTAACTCAACACCATACCCTGCTCTGAACACATCGGCTCTTAGGTGGCCAAAATGTACATTTTTAAATTAGAAATATAACACAATTTTACTACTTTCTATAAAAATTATTGTCAAAATGATCAAATGTGCCCAGACAATGAAAGTTATATATACATCAAATATGGGAAAATTAATATTTAAAGAACAAATGTGGAAGTGAAATAATAGTTATATGAGACTAAAAGTGGAAATAATTCTAGTAAAAATTCTCTATTTCGGGCAAAGTTGGCTTCTAATTGACAAATTAAAAGATTTATCGTGTGATAAATTATTATAATTTATAACATATATATAAAAAATAATCATATGAGAACTTTCTCTTAGGGGAAAAAAATAAATTAAGAACCAATCTTAATAATCTATTTAGCCATCTCTAACGGTTTTAGAGCAATGAGGGAAAAAATTATATATGAAGATATTTTGGTAATTTTCTCAAACTTAAAAAGGGCACTTTCCAACATTATACGGTGCGGTTTGCAACACTATACTAATATACTATGCATTTTGGTAAGTTTGAAAGTGCAGTGCACTTAGAGTCAGTGTTGCAAAAATCCCGCGTATGCATCGATTAATCGGCACCTATGCGCTAGGCGCTGGTCGGCTACCTAACGTATCACCACAATCGGTGGTCTAGGCGGTCGACTAGGCCGCCTAAGCGCTGCGTAGGCACCGACTTACGTCGCCTAGTTGGCTGATTAGCTATTGTTCTATTTGTTTTAAATGGGTTATTTCATTCAAAATAGCATTGTTTCAAGTGAAATAACCCTAAAATTTTCAATCTCTATATATTTTTTAGGTTAATATTTAATATTTTAGTCTTAACTATTAAAGTATTAGATAGTTTATAATTATCAAGTCTTAAAAATTAAAAAAAAAAATTAAACAAATTTTTAAAAAATATAAAAAATACACTGGTGCATAGACGCCGATTAATCGCCGCCTAGGCGCTAGGAGCCCCGAGTGCCTAGCGATTTTTTCAACCATGGTTAGAGTTCACATTTTGAAGTTTTTGATTTTTTGGTTTTTTTTTTTTTTTTTTTTGGGTTTAGTGTTTTACTTTTTAGTTTGGTGTAGGGGGTTCACTTTTAATTATTTAGGGTTTAATATTCATATTTATCGTTTATGTTTAGGACTTTATTTTATTCTTTTGCTTATATTTTAGGGTTTATCCAAAAAAAAAAAAAAAAAGCTTTATCATTGATAGAATTATGGTGTGTTTGGTTCCCACATGAGAATCGGAATAGGAATGGGAATCAAATACTTGGTAATGGTGATGAATTTTGGTGAAAGTATTTTGCATGTTTGGTAGAGGGTGAAATTAGAATGATTAGCAATATTGCTGTTTGGTTCTATATGATCCTATAATGGGAATAAAGGTTTTAAAAATACAAGAATAAAAAATCAACACAATTTATTTTAATATAAAGACATCCAAAGCACCAATATGAACAAAAAAAAAAAAAATCTAAAAGTTCTAATCCAAACTTAAAAATCAAATTACCAATTAGGAGGGAGAATAATGGAATGAAACCATTATTTTATTAGGAAATGAGTTTTCTAATTAAGGGGTAATCAAATCTCATAGTAATGCTATAAAAACCTGTCAACCAAATAATAACAATGACTTTAATTCCTATTCTTGATAGTTAAACTCATTAACCAAACGGACCCCTAATTTTCCCTGATTTGTTGAATACATGATTCGAACCAGAGACGGAGCCAAAGGGGGGGCAGGGGGGCACCTGCCCCCCACCCCACCCCACCCCTACCCTATATTGTATATAATATGTATATATATAGTACATTATTCATATTAGTATTATAAAACAAAATATGTAAACAAAAGCTTTGGTAGACAAGGTGGTAGGAAATGCGTATGAGTTTCAAAATAGCTTGAGTTTGAGTCCTTTCATGAACAATGCTACAATCTTCTACATGACTTTGCTTAATATAATTTAATTTTGGCATGATATATATAACTTTCTTTTATATTAATAATGAGATGTCTTTCTATTTTATATTAATAATAATGAGATGTATATATAACTTTCTTTATATTAATAATGGAATGTATAATTTATAATGTGTTTTATATTCGAATTATTTTATCAAATTAATTATATTTCATATTTTGTTATAAATATTTTTATAAAGTTTTAATATGTTTTATTTTTCACTATATCCAACAATATTTATTGTTATACTTGTTTAAGTGTTTCATTTTTTTTTCAAACTTTCTCTTTTATTTTAATTTTTTCCCCTTACTGAAAAAAATTTCTGAATCCGCCATTGAATCCATCCATACTTCTTTGCCCCCCTCAACATATTTTCTGGCTCCGTCCCTGATTCGACCAAATGATGAATATCATAATCAAAAGCTGTTATCGATCGGATTATGATAATAGTAAATTATAAACACCAAGAAAAAAAAAAACTTATCTTATGTGAATAAAATTATGTGTCAGAATAATCAAATGTATGTTTGCTTTGCTAGCAAGGCAATGAGCAATTTGTTAGACATATAAACGTTTCGATCTCCACATTTTCTTTTTCTGTGTTTTTAATTTTCTAGTTCTACCGCACTATTATTATCTTAAATATTAATTTTAATTTTAAATTTCAAGTCACCATAAAATGCTACATCATGGAGTGAATATGTGTGAGTGGTAAATGTAAGAGATGTAGCAAAGTCTTTACAAATATAATTTTTAATTGTTTGATTCTCTTTACCACTACTACTGTTACTTTTCATTTTCTATTTACATTTGAAAAAATAAAATAAAATTGTACGTCAAGCTAAGAAAGCTATGACATCAACATATACTATACCTTGTTGAAATTGATCGATCTAATATAATTCAAAAACATATAAAATGAAAAAGAATCCGAGGCACAAATAGAGGACCATGTTGCCTCCGTGGTGTACGTAGTAATGAATCATAGGGTGTGTGTGTATTATATCATATTTTTCAACTTCGTCAAACTATATTATAAACTCCATTAATCCGTCCACAAGTCTATGAAGAATTAAATCGAACTAATTTAACTTTAAGACTCAATACCAACTATACATTTCTGCGCACATAGAGCTTAATTCAAACCTAAATCCTTAATGTTCGTGGAAGGAATCAAACTCACACTCACCCAATCACGAAAAGCAAGTTTTAAGAGTTGTACAAAATTGAATATGAAAAATGTTTATTTTTCTCTAATTAAAATTACTCTCTTATATTCATTTATATTTTCTAACTCGATAGTTAGTCGATTTTATCATAAATGAATACACGATTTTTTTTTATACTATGCAAAGAGAATAAACAAAGATAGTACAATAACCTAGACGTAAAATTATATCAACAAGTGAATATTAAATAGTGATTTCAATAACAATATAACAATATTTATTGAATACTTACATGCAATTTGGAGCAAAAATTTTGCCCAGTTCCATTTATAAAAACTTTTTCATTATTTATTACTCTATCCTCTAGAACTCATATTCAAAATATGATTTTTAAAAATAATAATAATAATAAATTTCTCCCACTCAAAATTATATTTCAACTAGACAAAATTTTTCTAGTCAATAAGGAGGGTCAGAGAAGCTCTGTATTTGGGCATTGCATGGTGGCATACAGCATACTACTTCTTCCAACTCCTCCCCCAGCAAAATATGTACCCTTGTCAGAGATCAGAGCCCCTCTCTCTGTCTCCCACCTTTATATATATATATATATATATATATATATATATATATATATATATATATATATATATAGATTAGATTCAAATATGAACCTTTGTTAACAACTGAACTTGTGTACCGTTGTACTTGCTTGATTTTATAGGGGTGTTTGGCAATCAGCTGATAACTAATAACTGATAGCTGGTTGGGTTAGCTGATACCTTATAGCTGATTGTGTTAGTTGATTTGACCAACTGATTGTATCAACGACTTATAAAAAAAATGTTTGGTAAATTAGTTGTTTACTTTTAGCTGATTATATGTAAATGACTTATAAGGGTATTGTACAAATTTCTTAATTTTTTTAAAATTACTTTTACAAGTTGTTGTTGTTGTTGTTATTATTATTATTATTATTATTATTATTATTATTATTATTATTATTATTATTATTGCAAATTGAAGAGAAAGCACTAATTTTGTACTGTAGATTGAAGTGAAGCCACTAATTTTGAGCTGCGAATTAGAAAGTGAATTAAGGGATAAGGCTGAAGGATTAGGAATTTAGAGATAAATTTGCCATTTATGCATCAGCCATTTAGAAACGTTGTAGTGACCAGCGTTTTGTATTTTGACTATTGAGCTAATCAGCTATTTACCAAATACTCAAAAACAGCTTATTGATTAGTCAATCAGTTATTTTTGGTCAAATTAGCTATTTTTTGACTGATAAGTCAATAACTAAACACCCCCATAATGATTTTGACCTGATAAATATAATCACAGCATCATTATATTGCACCACATCACTGCACGGTTGCACAACTACACCGGATGCACCATTGCACCGTTTCTCAGAACTCGATCGTCCAATCTCTCATCACATCGGTGCATAGGAGTATATATATATATATATATATATATATATATATATATATATATATATATATATATATATATATATATATATATATATATATATATATATATATATATATATATATATATATATAACCATGCATGCCATTTTGAATGGCAGGAAAAAGCTAGAAAATCAGAAATTTGAAAATCAAACTTTTTTCTATATAGGGAGTAGTAATTTTCAAAGCAGAATTTGAAGTTATATTATATGGTGTGGTGGACCATTTCTATATTTGCGGCAGTTTGACTTGCAGCATTGGGGAGTGATGCAAGTCGGCAAACAGACATTAGTGTATGTGGTTGGAAACGTTGTTGGTCGAATCCAACAAAAACCCATCCTTATTTTAAGCTAAACAGACAATACAGAAATTTTTAGTATGTCACTCAGCCTTTATTAATGTTCTTGTTATGAGCGTAATAAATTCATTATTAATTAAATAAAGATACTCCCAGACTGTCCACAGGGATTTTCGTGTTCTTGTTCGTCCTGGGTTGGAGAGCATCATTGAATTACTATTACAATACAACGTACGTAATACTGTATGTATCATTGACAAATAGACGAATAGTTAATAGCTGATTAAATTAGTTGATAGTTGATATGAGTGATCATGATTAGGTTAACTGGTTTGATTAGTTGATAGTATTAGCTATCTACTTTTAGCTGATTAGATATAAAATACTTTATAAGGATATAATTGTATTGTGCAAATTTATTAACTTTTAAATTATTTTTATTTATTTATTTATTTATTATTATTATTATTATTATTATTATTATTATTATTATTATTGTTGTTGTTGTTATTATTATTATTGTTGTTGATTATTGATTACAAGGATGAGTGAAATGAAAAAGAAAGAAAAACATTGTTATTGTTGTTACAGAAACAGAAATGAAAAAAAAAAAAAAAAAAAAAAAAAAAGAAAAAAAAGGAAAGGCAGATGAAAACAACTAGAGAGACATAAACGTTAGGGATGACAAGAGTAAAATGATAATTTCATAATTAAGGTCAATCAGCTAACTAAAAACTCTACTATTCTTAGCTTTTCAGATTTTAGCTTATTGTCCCCAATAAGCTATTGCAATAAGCCAGTGACAGAAGGGTCAAATAGGTTAATCTACTACTCACAAGTGTTCAATTAACCTTGTTGGTCTAAAATAGGTCGATCGTCGCCAGTCGTCTTCTCCGGTGGAGATGGCTACTGGTAATTTTTTTTCGGCCGTGAACTGTGGTCAACAGGCATAATTTTACCGGTAACTTATTGGTTACAGGTAAATCAGACTTAATTGACTCATTTTGACAAGTTTGAATGTTTAATTGCATTTTTTTGAAATTCATATGTCTAATTTCACTTTCCAGTAAAGTTGAATGATCTATTTGACCATTTTCCCTACTTTTAATTATGAATAAGTCTTATGTGTGGTCGTCTCACCATGAAACATGCAATACTTTTTAGTTACAATATAATAATTTTATATGTATTCATAAAAAATATAATACATTTTAACTAAAAAAAATACTACACAGGTCTATGGTGAGACGATCTCACACAAGACTTACACTTTAATTATAAAATTAGAAGATAAGTAATCACTACCTATAATCTCACTTTCTAATTTACACTTATCACTTATGTGGCATATTCTTATTGATTCAGATTAAAAAAAAAAAACGATTCAAATGTTTATTTGTGTCTCTTTTTCTTTTCCTACCAATAAAATCAGAATGGTATTAACTAATTACTCTCAATAAATACACTTTATCCGTCTACAAACTTTTTTTTTTTTTAATATTATTCTTCCAAAAGGCTGAACCCCAACCTTAAGGGCCCCCCACACCTCGGCCCGACAGAGCATTTGGGAGGATGTAAATCATGGTGACTCAACTGAACATTAACCACAGAGGCTAGACCGGTGCTCACTGCCCCCCACACCCCGGCACCTCGGCCCGACAGAGCATTTGGGAGGATGTAAATCATGGTGACTCAACTGAACATTAACCACAGAGGCTAGACCGGTGCTCACTGCGCACAAGGAGCCCCCCTCACTTTGAGAGGTTGCTCCCACACTGCCGCTGGTGAGACTCGATCCCTGGTCATTCTTCTAAAGTTTCATTACAAGATACTATTGCAGTCCAAATAGTCAAGACCCACCACCAACCACCGGAATTTGATCATGTAACATTCTTTCAAAGAGAGCCATAGAGGTGTCATCTAAGCACAAGGTGCTTAGCTGTCTACAAACTATCTATTTAATAATAAAACTACAAATTATTAACAATTCGACAAGATGTCCTTTAGAATAGTTTAAATGGTCAATCAATTAACGTTTAGCCTTGCTCCAAGGCGGTCGGAAAATTTGGGTTAAATAAAAAAATAAAACTACAAATTAAACCCATCCATCACCTGACATGACAAATTGACAATGCAAAAACTATTGGTCTAGAAGAAGAGTGAGGGTGCAGATAAATGATATGATATGAAGTGTGGTATGAGTACTTGAGTAGTCGAGAGTTCATATTTCAATTCCTGCAGGAAATCAAGTGTGTTATGTGTAGTAGTGTGGATAATTAAAAGATGATATGATGGTCATCATATATATATATATATATATATATGTTGTTAGTAAAAGTAACGTGTATACTTTGATTTACGAGGTAGTATTTAGGCGTTATGTGAATATATATTTGGTGTGAAATTTATCTTGTAATTTTAGTTAATAAATTATCACTATAAAAAGATAAATTAATATAGATTATACATATGGGACACACTTTTATGTTAATGTGTGGTATATAATAGATTATAATAGTCACACACATCTACTTTACAATTTACAAACAATCACTCCCTACTACATAAGATTACAAATTTAAAAAATTAAAATTAAAAAAAAATGAAAAAAACTAGTGTCTAGCATTTTAGTACATCATAAAAGAGTCATTTTGTATTAAGTGGCTTGTGATTCATTGGTATCGGATTGCTCCCCTATGTGGGAGGTCTAGGTTTCAAGTCTCGTTGTAAGCATAGTTTGTATGGATATCCCCCGAGTCATTTGTGCATTCTAAGAGTTAATTACAGGAATGGTCCTTTGACTATTATCATTTATCAATTTCTATTTTTTGACTTTCAATTGGACCATAAATGGTCCATTGGCTATTGATCTTTACAAATTTTCATCCGATTTTCAATTTAACCATAAGTGGTTCCTTGACCATTGAGTTTTTTTTAAAAAAAAAATTGGTCCTCTAGTTAAATACCTAGAGTTTTTTTTTTTTTTTTTTTTTTTTCTCAAAATGGTCTATCGAATATTGCTCATTCTCAATTTTACATTTTGACTTTAAATTGCACCAAATGGGGTCCTTCGGCTTTCAAAAACTCACCTAATTCAGTCCTCTATTAGGTATTCCATTTAATCAACGTTAAAATGGGGGCCATATTGCTCCGTTCACCTATTTTGTGCCTCTAATACACTCAATAATAGTCGAGGGACTATTTTGAAAAAAAAAATTATTTATTTCATTTTTATTTTTAGACTCTATCAAATTAGAAGTTCTGCATATTTTTTCTCACAAAAAAAAAAATAGGGACCATTTTGAAAATAAAAAACTATTTTATTTATTTTCATTTTTGTTTTTAGATTATATCAAATTAGAATTTATGTAAAAAAAAAAAAAATCTTATATACAGATATAAATAGTTGAAATCCCACATTCAAATCTCAAAATTTTCAGCTTTCTCTACAGACTTTTTCCTTCTATCTAAGCATACAAACTTTTCATCTATCCTATCAAATTTTACAATATGTTTCATTGTTTCTTAACTTTCATAAATACTTCTATCACTACCACAAAAAACACTTCTAACATCGATTATTTTGGACATACGACGTCGATTATTATCCGACGTAATTCTGTCCGACGTAATAAATAAATGATACGACATCAATTTATAAAACTGACGTCGTATGTTATTTTAGCCAAAAATCAATGTCATAAATATATATTAAATAAAAAAGATACCACGTCGGTTGTTAAATAAACCGACGTGATATCTTATTTAAAAAAAAAACTAATAAAACTATACGACATCGATTTTTTAAATAAACCGACGTCGTATATATTTTATTTTTTTTCTCAATCCTATCAAGTTTTACAATATATTTTGTAAATGTAAAAAATACTCACACATACTATTTATTTTTTTTTTATCTTTTTTTTTATGTTCATATATATCTTTAAAAAAATCATACTAAAAGTCCAATAGATAATCAATCACTATGTATCACAATAAATGTTACTCTCTCCGTCCCATTTTATGTGTCGGTTAATGAGACTTAACTGGAGTTATTTTTAATTCAAATTTTCATAATATTAAGTTTAGTATTAGTATACAAAATTTATATATTTAGAAACTACACTAAAAAGCACTATATTTAGAAAGCACTATTAAACACACCCAAAAAATCAAATTTAAAAATAAGTAAAAGCTACTAAAGAAAGTAAACAAAAAAAAAAAGTTGGGTTGACCAATGAATAGTAAGTAGGACAGATAGAGTATTTTTTATTGCTGAAAATAACATTTTTTTTTTTTCAGTTTGGACACCCAAAGTGTGTAAAATTAAGAAAAATGTTAGACCAGAATGTAAGTTTTTTAAGTAAACTTCTTGGTTGAGCCAAAAAGTCAACTCTTGCCTGTGATAGGAAGGTAAGTTTACTTTTCTGTCCGAGAAGTGCTTTTGGCACTTTTCGGAACCGAGAAGTTCGGTTCTTGTAAAGTTGATTTAAGTTAGGCCGTAAGGCCATTAGTTCCATTCCAAAGTTAGCCCGAAAGTTGATTGTCTATTGAACTTTTAGTATATATATATATATATATATATATATATATATATATATATATATATATATTTTAAAGATATATATGAACATAAAAAAGATAAAAATAAAAAAGCATATGAGTATATGAAAGTTACGAAATGTATTGTAAAACTTGATAAAGATAGAGGAAAATGTTTGTATGTTTAGACAAAGATAGAAAGTTGAAAATTTTGGAATTGAAATGTGAATTTTAACTATTTATATTTTTGAATAAATAATTTATAAAAAGTATAATTTAATAGAGTCTAAACACAAAAACAAAAACAAAAACAAAATAAAATAGTCTTTTTTTTTCACAAAATGTTCCCTATTTTTTGTGAGAAAAAAAAATTACAGAATTATAATTTGATAGAGTATAAAAATAAAAATGAAATAAATAAATAAAATAGTTTTTTTTTTTTTTTTTCAAAATGGTCCGTTGACTATTGCTAAGTGTATTAGGCACAAAATAGGTGAATGGACCAAAATGCTTTCAATTTTAACGCTGAATAAATGAAATACCTAAGGAATGACTTAATTGGGTGAGTTTTTGAAAGTCGATGGACTACATTTGGTGCAATTGAAAGTCGGAATGCAAAATTGAGAATGAGCAATAATCAATGAACCATTTTGGGAAAAAAACTCAAAATATATCTACAATCTATAATACATACAAACCTAATAAGAACCAATCAAGTTAGGCCCTTAACGGGAACTAAAAAATGTTGGTGTAATTATTTGTTGAAATGAATGGTTCAAATTATTTTAATTTTAGTATTTTTATCATTATATTACTATTTTACCCTCTACTATATCATTTACCTTTTCTAAATACCCCTCCATTCCATCAATTGTAAACTTTAATAACGGAATATTCCGTTAACTATTTATTATTCTTAACTTACTCATTGATTTCTTAAGGTGAAACATGATTATCGTATCAGAAGATAATGGGTTCAATTATTGCTTAGTAACCACAAGATTTCAAGTCCAATTCCAATGGAAGTGGCCTATTGACTATTTTAATTTGAGTCGGTCAGCTTTGAATAATGTAGGCTAGTTTACCCTCTTATGGTCATTTGTCAACTAAGTCACAAATGATGTTTACTCATGCACACCGTCGGATAGTGATTGTGAGTTTTTATCTTTAAAAAAAGTCCAAAAGATAAAATATTGTTAAGCATTAGTGAAAATAAGATTGTAAAATAGAGTAAATACCTAAAATGGTCCATCGACTATAGCTAAATTCACAAATTGGTCATTGACTTTCAATTTTAACCAATTAAGTCCTTAACTTTGCAATTTTAACACGATTTGGTCCTCCGTCTATTTGACCGTTTGTTGATTATGATTTTTGAGGATATATATGTAATTTCATGGTCCATCGTCGATTTTTTAAGGTTTCGGTTGTATTTTCAGACCACACTGTTACATTTGGATCTACTGCCGAAAGCAATTTGCCAAATCCTGTCGCCTTTCTTCATCCTCCCTTTGGATTCA
This sequence comes from Ipomoea nil, assembly GCF_001879475.1. NCBI lineage: Eukaryota > Viridiplantae > Streptophyta > Magnoliopsida > Solanales > Convolvulaceae > Ipomoea > Ipomoea nil. The sequence goes on along the minus strand of NW_017617233.1, from coordinate 3,254,059 downwards.
CTGTAGTTGAGTTCGTACCAGAGTGAAGAAGACAACGTGTTTCCGAACCGGTGCAGCGTCATCCTGGAGGCCTCCATGTGCTCCGATGATAGCTGCAGGTTCTTCTGGAGATGGTCGATGACGGCGCGGGCGCGAGCGTTAATTCAGAAGTGTTCGAAGGACCAAATCGTGTTAAAATTACAAAGTTAAGGACTTAATTGGTTAAAATTAAAAGTTGAGGATCAATTTGTAAATTTAGCTATAGTTGAGGGACATTTTGGGTATACTCTTGTAAAATATGAAGTTTGGGAAGAAGATTGTAAAATATGAAGGAAGGTAGAGTAGATATAATTTGGTATTGGTAGGGTGAAAATGTGCGGTTATGTATCGATGCGCGCCAAACAGAGCCCCGAAAACGCCTTTGAAAAAAAATATAGATAGCCCAAGAAAGTCATCGAAAATTGAGAGGGGAAAAAAGGGACAGGCGTGAAAGCAAGCTCAGATAAAATCCTCTCCCTCTGCTTACTTCTCTGGTACTACCCTCCTCACCTCTCCAATCTTCTCCCCTATCTCCCTATATCTCTCTCTATCTCTCTTTACCGTACTTCAGAGAGAGAAACAAACACTGGGCTCAGCAGATATGATACCGGGTCAGAGATTGTGTTTGAGCTTTCCTTGAGTATTATGAGTAGAGGCTTTGCTGTCTTCTTCCCAAAAGAAGAAGGAGGAGAAGAAGAAGATGTTGTTTTCCCTTACCCATTTGCAAGAGAGTCGAGATTTGCAGCCCCAAAATCAGATCTTTTCCCTTGATGGGCTCTTCTGTGAGGAGGAGAGGTTTGAGGATGATTTGGGAGGATGGTCTTGTTTCGAGAACGAGGTTTATCCCAAGATTAATGTCAAAAAGCCCTTGTCTTTCTTCGAATCTGACCTTTTCTGGGAGGATGATGAACTATTGACTCTGTTATCCAAGGAAAAACAGACCCATTTTGGTTCTGGGATTCTTGATTTGGATGGGTCTTTAATGGTGGCTAGAAAGGAGGCTCTGGACTGGATGTTTAAGGTCATTGGACACTATGGGTTCAATGCTTTGACTGCTGTTTTGGCCGTCAACTACTTTGATAGGCTTATATCTGGTGTATCCTTTCAGAAGGATAAGCCATGGATGAGCCAGCTTGCTGCTGTGGCTTGTCTTTCCATAGCTGCAAAAGTAGAGGAGATTGAAGTCCCTCTCCTGTTAGACTTCCAAGTATGTTGAGTTATTCCCTTTGTTTTTTAGCAAGAAAAGATTTTACCTTTGTAACAATGGTGTTTGCATAAACGCCTCAATGCTAATATCTGTCTTGATTTTTTAAGGTGGCAGATTCTAAGTATATGTTCGAGGCGAAAACCATTCAGAGAATGGAGCTGCTTGTGCTCTCTACTCTTCAGTGGAGGATGAACCCAGTGACCCCAATCTCGTTCCTTGACCATATTATTAGGAGATTTGGATTGAAGGGCAACCTGCATTATGAATTCTTGAGGTCCTGTGAGCACATCATTCTCTCTGTCATTGCTGGTGCGAAATCTACCCGCTTCGACTTAAAGTTTGATGCTTTAATTTGCTTAAATAATGTGGGATTGGTGTTTTGACTTTGATGGACTTAAAGTTTGATGCTTTAATTTGCTTAAAAGTGTGGGATTGATGTTTTGACTTTGATGGACTTAAATTTTGATGCTTTAATTTGCTTAAGTAGTGTGGGATTGATGTTTTGATTTTGATTGCTTTGGCTTGTTTATTGGTGCACAAAAATGCAGATTCTCGGCTACTGCATTATCTACCGTCTGTTATTGCCACTGCTACGATGTTAATTGCTATCAAAGAGATTGAATCTTGCAATGCTGCTGAATACGAGAATGAACTCGTGGCTTTACTCAATGTCAGCAAGGTATATTGAGTAATTGATTATCTTTGCTTTTAAACTGATATGCATATATACAATTGTTCTTATTCCGTGTTTTGGATATTGATTCTTGATTATGAATTATAACAGGAAGAGGTAGACGAGTGTTATAATCTGATTCTAGAGGTAACTGGCCATCATGGCAAACAGCGTTTTCAGAGCCTTAAGCGCAAATATGAATCTGCACCGGGCAGTCCAAATGGTGTTATCGATGCATATTTTAGCTGCGAAAGTTCTAACGATTCCTGGGCATTGGCACCATCGGTTGGTTCCTCACCGGAGCTGCTCTACAAGAGAAGCAGATCTCGAGACCAGCAAATGAGACTGGCCCCACTGGGCAGTGTTCGTGGTTGTGGGTAGCAGTTTGATCTCATCGAGGTTCCATTCTTGGATTCATCTAATGTTTCGGTGATGGTACTACTTAATCTCCTTTTTAGCTATGTGCTCTTAAAATGGGATGCTGTTGTTGTATGACATTCCATATGTTTCACTAGACGTTTTGAATAGACCCGTGTGCTGGTTTTTATGGATGCTAAATATCGACTCCACTTTTACCCCCCTTGAGTTGCATCCTAGCATTTATTGCTTTGCGATATGAACATTGGCAATGAATATTCAAGAAAGGCAACCTTGTTATCTATAGCCATGACTTATCACTAAGGTCTGAACTCTCAAGTGAACCATAGATAGAGGTGGGTGTCCTAAGTTTCCTTGTTTTCTTAACAAAAAACAAATCTTTGACTTAAGAATCCTTGTTTTCTTAACATAAAACAAATCTTTGACTTAAGAAATCATTGACAGGCTGGAAATGGACTTGTTAACTGATCTAACTTATCACATTGTGGATAGATGTGGTCTTGGAGCAGGAATAGGTTGTTGGCCAGCACAATTTTGTATTGTTGCATAGGGGCATTTGTTTCAAAGTTTTGACCTTGCTTTGAAATCGAAAACTCTTAATCTTACCCAAAGCTTTATTCTCTGCATTTGGCAAAACATGTTGTGTAGTGTTTGACTATTAAGGCTGCTTCATATCTGGTACCTGGATTTTGATATGATAGGGATCTTGCCTTTCATCTCCCTCTGCACACCACCCAAATGAACTAGAATTTGAAAACTTTAGCACCCACTATAGAGCTGTGTGTAACATGCATGGCTTCTAAACTCAAAGACCACATAACAAAAAAAGGGGTATATTATTATTGGCCAGTCTCTTGGCTTTGGTAACTATAAGATTATAAATTCTGAATCGATTCCTGTGTGAGCGGTTTATTGGCCTTCTTGGTTTGAGCCAGTCAGTTATGCGTAACTTAGGCTGGTTTACCTTCTTGTGATCATTTGTCGGTTAGGGTAACAAGTCCATATTTGAGTAATGACTGTGAGTTTCTCTTGTCGCTAAAAAAACAGGGATGGGTTTTGTGTGTAGTCTCTGAACTGTTTGTATGAAGCGACAAGAGTATAAACCAACCTTTGAAACATAGGTTTAAATTATATGATTTTGACAAGGTCATATGGGGGGTGGTGGGCAGTCTTGAATTTTTGAGGATGTTTGGTTTGATCCCAGGGGGTGGGGGGTGTTTGGCGTTTTCTACTTTAAAGTCGTTATGGGTTTGATATGCAAGTCAAGAAAAAATGATTCCTATTTCCTAACCCCTCCCAGAGAAGAAGTAGTAGTAGTGTGTTTTCAACGGAACAGCAAGCCCATTTGGGCCCCACCCAATTATTCTGGAATAATGTGCTGTCCGGGCTTTCTAAATCTCCCACTTTGACCAATCACTCTCTGCCTTTTAATAATCATTTCCCTCTTTTTCGTATGTATAAAATTAGGATATTCATTCCCTACCCCCTCAACCAACAAATTCCAATCATATTCTATACACAAAGATCCCTTTTCATAAAATTTACAGACTTATTTGACCATTTTTCCTTTCGTGGTTCAAACATAATAAGAGATGTCTTTGGCCCTATTTGGTAAAATAGTCCGCCTAGTCAATTTTGACTTGTTTGACCACTATTAGTTATTTGATTTATTAAATAATTAATATAAGTGTTTGGTTAATTAGTTTTTTTGTAACAGCTTATTGCTCCAAAAGGCTAAAATTTAAAAAGTTGCTCAAAACAATTTTTTTATTAATTTTTTGAGAAAGTCATTTTGCATATAATTAACTATTACCTAACAGTTAATTTACCAAATATTTTTTTACAATCAGCCAATATTATCAACTAATCAAACTCAGTAACTCAATCAGTTAATAACTACCAGCTAATAACTATTTACCAAACACCCCTTTATTTAGGATTTCTCACTAATTCGACCTTAAATTAGTCAAAATTTAATGTGATTATTCAATATCAATTGACAAGGCATCAAACAAACATGCATTTATAGGTGCTGTGCAACATAAAATGAAAAAATAAATAAATGTAAGACACAATTAATGGGAAAAATAGAAAATGTGAGACACAGAATTCATTCATAGGAATCATTGGGTATGGTGTAGTGTAACTGTGTAAGTGGTTCTTGTTTGACCCTTCAACATTGCTACTTGTGCATATATCTGTGTCCTACCAAATTCTCTGTGTGAAAATTTAATTTGGAACACATTTATAAATTACCTGTTCTTGCAGCGAACTGGTAGGATTTTTAATATTCAAAAAGATCGTACTGGGCAGCATCACTGTCCTCTGACACCAAATTTCCTGTTTAAACAGTTCATTCCCATCAACATTTTTTTTTTTTTTGAGAACTTCCCATCAACATTTTTACACTCCCCTCACCCCCAAATTGTAATTTTTTAGAAAAAAAATTATTAGTGACGAATGAAACTCATAGTCACTATTTGAATGTGTGCATTGTTTAAACTATGTCTTATGACTCTAATAGGTAAATGATCATAATGAGGTAAACCAAAAGTCATAGATGACTGGCTCATACAAAGAAGGTCAATAGGCCACTCCGATTGAAAGTCAAACTTGTTTACTAAGTCAACAACTTGATTGGGATTGCCTCCATAGAGCTCTGACACCAAATTTCCTGCTTAAATAGTTCATGCCCATCAACATTTTTACACAATCCTCACCCTTAAATGGTAAATGGTAACGAGGAAAATTCGCAGTCATTATCCGAGAGTGTGTGTTGGGTAAACCCCGCTTTGTAACCCTAGTCGGAAAATGACCACAATGAGGTAAATCAACCTTGTTGACCATAGCTGATCATTCAAAGCCAGAAAGCCAATTTCAATAGCCCGCTCCTGTTATGAGTCAAACTTGTAACTTTGTGGTTACCAAATCAACAAACTGACCAACTTAACTGGAGGTACCCCCAATCTTGGATACCATTGTGGTAAATCATGGATACCATTACATGAATCCCTGGTGATTTGAGGTTTTGACAGCAGAATTCTTAAACCTCAAACTTTTTGTCCCCATCTGAACCTTCTCCCCTTCTGAGTTCTGAGGATGCTTTTATACACAACACACAGAGAGGGATTGGGTGTGGAGCTGCTGTATAATCAAGAATTTGCATTGTCACCATTTCCAACCACATTAACATGCCATGAAACACAGATTAAGAAGAAATTAAGGTCAGACAGACAACACAGCATGCATGTGAGCAAACAGGAGAGGTTAGAAAAATGCAGGCAGGGATGGTAAGCCAGCTGGATGGGGAGAAAATGAAATTTGTTTTGTATACCATTATGAGAAATGGCTCCATTCCCAGTACTTGTTTGGTGTGTATTGGATTGGAGAGAACATGGAATGCATGTATGGGTGGCAGTTTAATGGTGTGAAAATTTGGGGAAAACTACACAGAACAGATATGGGGTTTCATAGTACAGTCCAAGAAAGAACAAAGCAATGAATTGGAGGTCAGTGAGATACAGTGGTTAATGAGCCAAAAAGGGTCAGAGGAAATAGAGTACAGTGTAATTAAGGAGCTGCTGCCATGGTGCTTGCACTCATTAAGGCAAAGGTCTCATCATATTTACTGTGATAGGCCCTTATCACATACAAAAAATGCAAGATGCCTCTAGGGAAAAGTTACGGTACATATCGACGCCGTGCCTCTTGTGTAAACTCAACTCAAAGTTAAAAAGTGTGGGAACAGCGTTGACCTTGTACTTGGTATAAATTCAAAATCTTCATCATTCGCCATTACGGCAATAGTTAAATGATTGGTTTTAGATGCACCGGGGAAGAAAAGTGGTATAATTATAATATTGTAGAAGTTTAGAGATTTGATAGAGGAAAACAAAATCTAAAAACACCATTAGTTTTAGGGGCAAAATAGAAACTAAAAACCTTGATAGTGCATTATACAGGGGAAATAAAGGTATGCTTTATTTCCGCGGGGTTAGTTTTGTTGGTTCCATCAATCATCCTAAAATCTTGCTCTAATGACAATGTGGGGATCGGAGACCTTAATTGATTAGGGGTGATGAAAGCCCCTTGTGCTGTTGTGCATAGACTGTACAAATAAGGTGTGAGAACCTGGAGACTGACAGAGCGACTCGCGATTTACCTCCTATATAAAAAAATTGGGAGAATTTTTTCTTCAAATTGGGAAAAAACATATTTTAGCTTTTCATTCCTAATGTGCACTGTCATCAATCTTAATGTGCACTTTTTAACATTTAGATTATACACTTTTATACTTCCAAATTTGCATTCTTCTAAATTGCTCGTGTAAATTAGGTCATTATTCTTAGGGCGAGTGTCAAGTCAAAGTTAGGCTATTCTATTCCCATGATTGTGTATAAAGTCTAATTAAACACCACCAAAATATTGTTAAAAAATATTAAAAGGTAATTATATCCTCTACTTATTGTTATCATTCGAGTAAAAAAAAATTAAGACCAACTCTTCAAGTTGCTTAATTGTTTTTTCGTGCACATTGATATATAATGGAGCATCCTAAATACATAATTACACCATTAAGACTTAGAGATTCTATTCATATACATATGAAAGAAATCCTAAGAGGAAATGGAGAGGTGACCATGTTCACACAATCATCCCACTACTATCAGACTTAACTATTTATATTCGTTTTTTATAAATACCCTCAACCATCAAAGATAATGAAAAGCAATTCACATTGTCTAAAAATATTTGTGATTTTTTTTTTGAAATTTTTTAAAATAGTAAAAATAAAACATCTATCATTTACTTGCACACATCATTTCCCCATCCCATTCCATTATGCAGATTCCTTGGGTTTCCAATAGGACACCTTCGGAGTGTGTTGGAACTAGTTTGCCAGTCTCTTGTAAGACTGCTTTGTCCTTCAACAACTTCTTCAAAGGTTCCCAACTCTTCTTGCACTTGTTTTGGTTGCTTTTAATTCTCTTTATATATATATATATATATATATATATATATATATATATATATATATATATAAATTTTAATAGCACATCATTCTTGAATTATAAAAGATAATAGTAGCTGATGGTTTTTTTATTAGGACCGGGTCCACCCAAAATAGTACGTACAAAAAATAACTATGCTACTCAAACCCAGGTGGCTGGGTTGAGAGTATAGACCAGAGACCACTAGATCGTAGTATCTGTCTTGTCCTTCTTGCCCCTTGTTAAGAATCCAAACCCCCTATTTACAGCGTACTCCCTCTGTCCCGTCTACGTGTCCCACGTAACACCGCTATGCCCGCCACTTCCCGCGTCCGTCGGAGCACGTATGCCTGAGAACTGCGTCGAGGCGTCGTGCCACCCTGCATGCGGCTACCCCGTGCGGCCTCATGGTACCGCGTGCTGCCCCTCGCGCGAGGGCACTGGCAGTCGCATACTGTCGCCCCCGCGCGATGGGGGCTGGGTGTGCCGTCGCCGGCCACCCTTCCGGCGGCACCCCACACCATCGGCCTGCTCCCCGTTCGATTCATCCCCGACCCAATAATGTCGGCCTACTAAGTCTTTAATTAGCACATCCCCAATATCCCCATCAATAGCTTTCATTCCTTATATTGTCACCCATTTCCTATCTCGATTGTCTATAAAGCAGATTTTTTGTCATCTCTTACTTTATGTTTTATAAAATAATTTATGTGACATTTTAAGGATTTTGTCAAACATTGCGTGAAAGCACCTCAGATTATGATAACGTACATTGAAGGGTTAAAGCTAGACTTATATTAGTTGTGTTATTAGGCCATAATTTAAAGACCAAAAACACCATTTCCTCCTAAAACTAATTAAACTTAAAAAAAAAAAAAAAAAAATCTCTGAAGATGCAATTAAGTCGGAGAAGTCATCATCCTCTTTGGTCAAATGGTGTTGCAATGATGATATTAATGTCTACACTTGTTTATCTTTCCATTCTTCTATTTCAGGCTGTAGACTGTAGTCCATAAATGAGGAATTCAATATTCCACCAACCAATCAACTCATCATATGTAGAAATTAAAAACATTAAAATGTTGTTAACATTAGCATTGATCATACCCGATACTATCATATATATCTTATATATAATACATGATAAGATTAAATGCTATTGTTAATAATATTTAATATCCTCATGTATGCCATACATAATGACACTAAGTACTTGTATTGATCAACATCATAAAAGTTTTCCGATATAATGAGTACATATACCTATTGACAGCATAAAAGTTTTGCCATCATCGATGATGCAAGAGGGCATGGCAGGTTGTGGCATTGATCCATTGATCTCAGGGGTGTGAAATTGCCAAATAATAAGGGAATAAATGTCTTCACACAACAATGACAACATTAATGGTGTCTGCCTGGTTTTTGCTGGAGAGGGTTCATGCCATATTGGTAATAATCACACAAAATAAACGTCACCCAAGAAGATTGTCAGGCACACCCTTGAATACTCTAAAAAATGGACACCAATTGAGACTATGATTTCAAATTAATCTCTCATGGTTTGAGCTGATCGATTATGAAAAGCCTAAAGTTGAAAGTAATGGCATTGCACCCATATGGCCTAAAGTCGAAAGTAATGGCACTGCACCCATATGGCCATACATATATTGCGTCCACCAATCCAAACTCTCCCTAGGCTTTAGGCTTTAGGATCTGCGTTTTAGATTTTAGGCTGATTTACCTCCTTATTATCCTTTGTTGAGATCAGGATTTACTCAACATGCACTCTCTGACGACAAATTCATATGTGACTTGTTACAAAGGTTTTTATCGAAAGATTAATGTTTCTCAAAAACCACAAAATCGAATCACGAAAATTACATGTTATTTCAAATATTCAAGTAAAAAACTCTTAATATTCATTAGTCACATTAGGGTTGAGCATTCTATGAAAACAACTAAATAAGCATGGAAGATCAAAACTTATAATACCATTATTTACATCATATCATATCTCTATGTGTTTGAATTAGAATTTAGAAATAACCTCCTTGGCGGAGTCGAGGGTGGATACGACGTTGGCGGCGGCGTTTGTGAGGAGAGCGCCGCTGGTTTTCTTGCTCACCGGCTGATGAATAACCTCCACCGCCGGCCTGTGTTCTTGCGCTTGCCCTGCACTTGACTGGTAATCTACCGTCTCCACCTTCCTCTCCATTTGAGCTTCTGCGTTCATTTCCTGACAATTCATTAAAATGAACAAATGAATGAATATTATATGTATCTGCTAATCTCTCCTGGGTTAGTTTACCTTGTTGGATACAGATGTATTCATGGTGGTATGTAGGTAGTTTTTGGTGAAAGGTCATGACAATATATATCAGATTTTATAATTCTTACATGTGGTTTTTCCGATGTTTTTGGGAACTGGAACAACTGGAACTGCTCATTTCCGATCTTCTCGAACGTCTCTGGCTCTCCTATAAATTGTTTCTACCAAATTTTGCCCACTATTATTTGAAATATATATATATATATATATATATATATATATATATATATATATATTTTTTTTTTTGAATGCTACTGACTCTATTACAAAATATATATAATCAATACGCTTAACATTATCGAAAAATACTCCGTAATAAAGAGTCTAGTGCCACTTCATAATAGGAAATTGTACACTATTCATAAAATTTTGTAGTCTATACTGTTCACCCCCAGGGTGCAACATTGGTAAAGTATTCCCCAGCACAATAAAAAATAACAAAAGGAAGTTGCAGAATCTATATATCATTCATGAATTGAAACAAGTAGAAGATGATCAGTAAGTCACGAGGGGTGATCCGCTGCAATGGACATCGGAAGCATCAGCGAACTTTTGCCTGGGAGACAAGGTGATGCTGGCAGCAACATCAACATCGGAATTGATGATAATTTTTCGCTTCTGATTCTCAACTTTCTGCTTGTTGTCTGGTTCTTCTTCAGGTATGTTGTCATCTGCTGGCTCCACTTGCTGTTGCTGAGAGATCATGGCTTGAGCTTCTACAACGATTGATTCATCGCTGTCTGTAGCATATAATATTCTTTTAATCGCTTCAACGACCTGCAGCACAAGACACCAATGGAAAATTCATATTCAATCCTTGTAAATTTCTATGCTTTCTGTAAACAGATAGTGTGAATTAAGGGAGGAATAGATTACTGGTAGATTTTCAATCTCAGGGCACTGGCAAACAATTTCAATATCCCTCAGCTTTGCAAAGTAGAAGTCTCTCTCCTTCTCAAGACTATCTATAGATAATTTCAACTCTGTGATCTGCATATTATAAAAAACATTTCAATATTATTATGGAATATTATTACTTGTATAAAAGATTAATCACAAACTTGTTGAAGTCTACCTGTTTTACATGTGCAGCCTTTTCTGTTTCAGAGTAGACAGGGCGGCCTCCGCTTGAAGAAGGTCTAGAGGTCTTTCCAGAAGGATTTGTGGCACAGCTTGTATTGGTTACATCATTCCTGCGACCATTGTGAGGGGCATGCTTGGTGGAAGCTGCTGCAGTCTTGGCAGAAGGTTGCGGTGCAGCAGATTTCTTGTTCGCTTCTCTTCCACCCTTGCAGGCCTCTCTTCTCTCCAGAGCATTGTAACTGTCACATTGAAGTTTGGGAAACAAACAACAGAAACTTGATGAATAAGTGCATTGATGCAACCAAACTTCTGAAGGCAAAACACAATTGTGTACACTTAAACCTTGCACCAGTGGTGAACAACTAGCAAAACTAGCAATGGCATACAAAATGGTTGTTAAAAAACATAAAGAGGGATTGAAGAATAAGCTATTTTGTTCAAACTAGCTTACTAGCATCAACAAGCTGCCTTTGCAAGTCTATAACATACAGGCTACAATCTTTAACTAAAAGACTAATCAAGCCACCTGATACACCAATCCGAGATAATTAAAAAAAAAATTGTTTATATATCGCATATGTTAACCCATATCCATGTCAGGATTTTCCAAAATCAAACCAAATGATTGAAGCAGATAGAGACAAGAAAATCCAATTCACCCAGGATATGATATACACACAAGCAGTCTAACTGATTCCTAGACTAATCATTGAATCAAATCACAAAAGAAATATCAAATGTGAGAAATTACCCGTGTGTAGCGCCTCCACTGACAGAGTCACAATAGCGCTTCATCCACTGCATGAACTCCAGGTTATCCAGAGGCCTTCCTTTCACCAGTTTGGTCACTTCAATGTGCTGATAACATAATATCAAATCAAATATATATCCAATAAACGCTAGAAACTGTGTATGAAAGAAATTTCAAAAGAGGAGGAAAAAGAGCAAATCAATTTCCTATCCTAATTCAACTACCTGTCATTTCCATTTTCCTACCAGGATATAATTAAAGGCTAGACAGTAAAACTAAAAATATATACTGGTAAAGGTTATTGATAAAGAAGGATCAAAGAAACCTTGGTGATTTTGAGTTTGTTGAAGATATCTTGAAGGACCTTGTAGTTCTGGATCATCTCGTACTCGTTCTTGGCATCGAAATTGACCTTGTGCATCGGCACCATCCCTGGATGAGCGGCATCCATAAGTTGGCAGTGAACTGCACCGGTACAAGCCTGCAACGATATAGAAATTCGAGAGATTATAATCTGAAATTTAGAGAAACCTGGAATCTGAATTCGCCGATTAGGAAGATCTAGGGTTATACCTCTTCGACTTTGGAGAGATTGAGATGGAGAGTGGAATTGATCCAGGAGAGGATCTCAGATCTCCCGATGAAGTAAGCAGAGTCCATCATTCCGATGTTCGACGCCATTTCTTTGCTGTGAATATCTTCTCTACGCCAGTCGAATGAGATGTGGCCTTGTGTGCTTGCCTCTGTGTTGTCTCCGCCGAGTTAGCGATAGACGACGATAGAGAGGGAGTTTGAAGTAGTAAGGGTGGAGCGGGATATCTAGCCGTTATATTTGAATTTTTATAAAACAGGGCGCGTCTGATTCTGGACTTCCCAGTTCCCACGCCTTTGTCATGTTCTTGGCTAATAAAAAATGAGCCACTCAAGTTACAGCTATAATAAAGGGATACAATATAATGATATGAAATGATGCTATTTTACCTTCCAATGTTCATTTATTGTAATTTTTATTTTACCTTCCAATGTTCATTTATTGTAATTTTGTTTTTTAATTTATTAGTTATTGTGAATTGATCAATCTCTCCCCACATTAAAAAGTAAATATGTTTATTAATTAAATAAAAAAATCCTTGAAGTTTATATATATAAAATAAAATAAACAATTAGGTCGCTGAATTTTAAAAAATTGTAATTAAACACATCAGCTTGTCATTTTTGTGCATCTAAACTTAATAAGTTATCATCTACCAGTAGTAACAGGTAATTTAGGGTTTTGATGTCGTTCTCCGCTTGCCGGTTGTCGATTGTCGAAACTCTAATTACCGGTGGATGATCGACTATTGAGTTAAAATGTACAAAAATGATAAGTTAATCTGTTTAATTGTAATTTTTTAAAAAAGTTTAAGGTCTAATAATTTTTTTTGTATAAAATTCAACCGTCTAGTTGACTCTTTAAAAAAAATATTAATTATATATGTCACGTAATAAGGTGAAGTAAAGATGAGAATGTAGAATCACTAATGATATGTAGTAATTTATCAATTTTCTCAAATCTCAATTGTCTTTTATTAGGATAATTCTTAATAAAAAAAATAAAATAAAAAGGGTATATCTTTACTGCATCAATTAGATTGTGAAAAGAAAAAAAAAAAAAAAAAGTGAAAAAAAAAAACCAAGAAAATTCTTTATCAACAAATATTGTGGCAAATGGGAATATTGTTTGGAATCTATCAACATCAATTTAGTTTAATCATCCCAAGGGTATATGAGAATACTCGTTGATGCTCAAATTAGAAGATTCTCACCTAACATATTAAGTAATAATATATCGCTAAAAAAAAAAAAAAAACTTGTATAAAATGTTATGATCATATATAAAATGGACACAACCACACATATGTCGCTAAATTTGAAAAATTATTGGCTAGAATTTTAGAATCAATCTAATAATTCTTCAAAGCTATCATGTTCAGTTTATGTATTAAAGAGCACGAATTAAATTATAAAAAAAGAAAAAAATTATCTAAGATATGTAACACATGTAATATTCTTTAATTAAAATATAATATTTTTTATAAATTTATTGAAAGTATTATATTTTAACATAAATGCATTATACACCTCACGTCTGTCTCACACCAAACTCATTCAACCATTAAAAAAAAAAATCAAGTTCAAACGTTAGTAGCTAAACCATTCGAGAATGAGGGATCGGTTCCTATAAAAATGAAAAACCAGTATATATCTTACATTTATTCACCGCTAAAGCTACAACTGAGAGACTAATTTAACTACTATAAAATAACTAAGAGATTAAAATAATTGTTTTCTCAATAATAAATGATAACAAATGCACTTATCACCGTTCATTTACAGTACTCATTCATTGTTTCCTTCCTGTTTCTGATGGTGGAATACCTACCGGCTACCTTTCATAGGAATAGGAATAGGAATGAGAATTCTACTCCAAAGTTGGCTACTAACCAGTTAATTCAGCATATACCCAAGAGCTTTAACTCTTCATATTTCATACACTTATCCTGAGCATCTGTGAGTTGTTGATCAACGAGATGGAAATCACGGAGTAGTTTGAATGGTACCTTGGATGATCTCATGCCTTCTGAATACCATAATTACATGTCTCAATCTGTTAATCAATTGCGAGATATCGTCTTTCCAGGACCACATAGGGTCGTTAAGGGCGCGGATGGAATTCAAACATACAACAAGTGTTCCACCTTCGTGTAAAAGCACCTGCCATGATAACCACACGGGAAGATAATGACATGATGTTTGCTCGAAAGGAAGAACCAGATGGCACTTGCTGAAGTCAACTTATGAAGAAATGATAGGAATTATATGCAGTTGAATCCCAGTAACAAGAATAGGTAACTTATAACAGAGAAAATAATTGAAAAGAGTCGCACCGTTAACCACAGGGGGAGAAATCCCAATACTGATGTAAGAGAGGCGAAGGCAATGCTAGACAATGCAAGGGCCACATTTTGCTTAATCTGAAAGTAGAGGTGCATCAGTACAAATTGAAAACAGAAATGCAACAAGAGTCTCACTAACCAAAAGGAAGAAAGGATACCAGGGACGTTGTTTGCCGTGATTTGGCCACACAGAATGGAACGCCTGAAATATTGTCTTGCAACAACAACACATCTGCAACAGCTATAGCAGATGCACTGGCACGTTCAGCTAGTACGATGCCTACAGTGGCAGCAGCAAGGGCAGGGGCATCATTGATGCCATCACCTACCATTATAAGCCCACCTGTAGGAAAGGTACAAATATTCTGCTTCAAATACTCCGTGCATTGAGAAGGTATAAATTATTGGGTGTCAAATATTCTTAAGTGCATTTGAAATTAGGGATTTAATATATAGCAAATTAGTTTCAAGCTTAGATGAGATGGAAAATCACCTTTATCTCTGGAAATGCTTGTCACGTGATATAGCTTATCTTCCGGTTTGAGGCTGCAGTGAACTTCTTTGATGCCCACAGCCTTTGCAACTCTCCATGCACTTGCTTCATGGTCACCAGTTAACATCATTACATGAAGTTTTCCTTGTTCACGTAATGTGTGTATGACATCAGAAACCCCGGGTCGAGGCTTATCTTCAAAGTGAAAAAGAGTCACCTATATAGAAAATTTGAATTTAGCTTCAGAAATCTCTGTGCAAGCCAAAGGTTCAGGGTGAAGGTCAATAGTAAGAGCATGCAAAACAATTTATATGAATACAATAATCAGGAAAGAACTTAGACATATAAGGGGTTCACTGCAGATTCATCAAACTTACCAACAATGATGGACAGTTGGACACTAATTGACCAATTGACTTCCAAGTACAAAAACTAGTTGTCCAATTCACGGTTTGACCTCTTTATATGAATAAAATAATCAGAAGAGAAATGACATGGTTAAGACATTTTAACCAAACTTATCGATAATGATGGGGGCATGGTTGATCAATTTATTTCCATGTACAAAAACTAGTTACAACAGCAATACATAGCATTCTTATCTATAAAGGAAAAGTCATCACCTTGTTATTGTTAACAGAAAGTGCAGCACGAACAAAATCTCCTCCATATATAGAAGTCCTTACAGCCTCCTTAATCTTTGTTGATTCATCTTCAGACTGATAAAGTGAAGCAATATATTCAACAGAACCAAGTGAGGCTTTAAATGGTATGCTGCCTCCAGTTCCTGCCTATTAACCAAAAAAAAAAAAAAAAAGTTAATTCAAATGCCTTCCAGTGGAAAAAAAATGGATCTTGCAGAACTAATACCAACACAATTAACTTTACCATGTATTCAAAGCACATACAACAGTATCTAAAATTAGTATTCGTTGCAATTTTGATGAGAAAAGAATAGTGAAGATCTGCAGTGAATGGACAACTATATCCAGACATGCATTGTAAAACCAAATGCATTCATGCCCAAAGATATATGAGTATATAATTTATGTAGACAAGGACATATGTAAGGGACAAAGAAATTATTGGAGTAGGCATATAGGAATGCAGTTGATGGAACCACAACAGCAAGATAGAAGCCACAGAAAGAAGACCAAATTTCATGCTTCTGAATTATCAATTCCACTATACATGGTTACAAGGAAAAGATGAATTTTGGAGCCTTCTAGGAATAGCAGAGTGCCTGGGTCCATTTCTGAGAATTTTACTCAACAATTTCCAACTCATTTAAGTAACTTTCTTTTTCTCACAATAATAGTAATTTAGTTGTGACAAATGAAAATTTAAATAATGTGCTACTATAATGCAATACCTCCATGCTAGATAACGTTGCAAAGACACCTCTCCCGGGCAGATTTTCGAAACTTTCAACAGCAAGTGAAGGGAGATCTTTCCCTGCACTATGATCTATAACAGCTCTGCATAAATAATGAACAGAATGGGTAATGAAAAGGTTCAAGCATTTGTAGCATTCGACTTCCTATATATGATTCTGTATGCACGTCATGGAGTCCAATCTTACAACAAGAGATTTAATATCCAGTACTAAAAGCATAAATTCAGCAATCATATTATCATATGGAATGAGTCCCTTTCATTTGAGAAAATGGCAAAAAAATTGGTATTCTTCCTCACATGCAAGGCTCACTAGATATCGATAGTAAGGGCAAAAAAATAACAATCCAACAATATCTACAGTCAAAGGCAAGATGCGTAAACAATGTTCAACTTTATGAAAATTGATTCTTAAATCTTAACATGGAAGATTCTTATTTTACTCTAGACTAGATAATGTGGATGTTCTATTTTTTTTTTAGAGTATCAAAAGTCCCAAAAGATTTTTTTTTTTTTTTTTTTTTTTTAAAGAAGAAGAAGAAGAAGAAGAAGAAGAAGAAGAAAGAATAGAGCTATATAGAATAATATCCTGGACTAGGAGGTCTTAGGAACTAAAGGGTTTTCTGTCCATTTGAAAACAGCAATTTAGCAGTAAAGGGCACCAAACATAATGCCATTTAATAAACAACCTTCCAATTGGGTGAGTAGTACCCTTCTCCATAGCAGCGGCAACTGCAAGGGCTTCTGTCTCACAAGTGGGTTTACAACAACAAGCAAATTGTCTCTCCTGACTGCTCATGTGGCCATGGATTGGTTCAATTGCTTTGCACATAAAATCCCCAGTTGTCAAAGTACCGGTTTTATCAAATGCAATACTGTGGCAAGAAGCTAGAGCATCAAGAACTTGCCCACCTTTAAGTAATATTCCCTACGAACAAAATGCACTAAAGCTATGAATAATACGATTCCACAAATGGTACCAGGGCATGAGTTGTTCTGCTCCAAGCTCAGCCAATACTCTAATTAGTCAAATTTCTGACTTATTGTTAAATGTTTTTCCTCTGTAATGCAGTATGTGTAGGTTTAAGCAGAGAATTCAAGAGACAAGCAATTCATAATTTTCATTCATCAAGCCAGAACTCATACAAGAAACATAACAGATTGGTCTTAACCAAACTTTAATTCAAATTCAAAGTAATAGCCCTCGATCAGCTGCACAATATTGCAACGTGAGGTGTACCTTCAACAGTATTACACAGGTTCTCTGTTGGTGCTGTAGGCATATGCCTCCTTAGGCAGAGAAACTAAACTAGACTTGATAGCTTACATAATACATCAAAATACAGCCACTTGAGAGCTATAAGATGAGTCTGTAAAATTAAAAATTAAAAATTAATAATAAATTAAAAGAAATACCTTTCTAGCACAAGCACTGATAGCTGTCGCATACGCCAATGGAGCCACAGCTAATGCACACGGTGATGCAGCTACCATGAGTCCCAGTGCTCTATAAATTGATCCTCTGCAAGCTACATGAAAAAAAAAAAAAAAAAAAAAAAAAAAAAACAGGCTTCAAAGAATAATAGGGCTGAAAAAGAATACATACATTAAAGTTGCATATGTATTATTTTTCATCTGGAGTAGGCAAGCAATGAAGTACTTGACCTCACATATAAGCAAAAGCCTACCCCCACACTTCAAACCATGGATGAAGGGAGATCACCAACAATGAAATGGTACATTCAAACACACACCAAGCATACATATTATTACTTCTTTTTAACACAAGTCAGAGTTGTCCCCAGGACATGATACGGACCATACAACAGAGAGCAGTTGGACTAAATTATAACACAATCAGGAAAAAACAAAAAAACAAAAAACAATATGGCTCTAACAGGAAAGCCTTTGAATTACCTGAGGTACTAAAGAAGGGCCACCTGAAAAGAAAAGGTCCAATCACAGCAACTGAAATGGACAGAAGTACCACAACCTTGCTATACTGCTCCCCAAATTTATCCAGCCATCTTTGAAGCTTTGGTTTACTTAGCTGAGCTTCTTCAGTCAACTGCACAATCCGGCTCAGTGTTGACTCTTTCCATGTCTTCTTGGCCTAAATTGCAGTTTGAATAAGAAAGATCAATACATTGATTGCCAACAATGGATGCTATCTCTATTCCTCCTTCCAAAGTACAGAATAAAATAAAAAGCAATTTCTTTACAAGATTAGAAGTCTCTAAGGTAAAGCATGTAATTAATTACATACAACATCGTAGACACAGGAACTGCATCCCACTCCATCCCATTTTATTTGTATAGTTCATAAAACAAGAGTTGACTCTGACTTGTTTTGTACTCAAATAATTAAATATCTGAAATATGTAAATAAAATATACATATTTAGAAACTATAATAAAAATTCCACCAAACACGAAATGACAAATTTAAAAATTGTAAGAGAATATCAAATGAAGAAAGGGGATCAAATAAATTGGTTGATCCTAAATTGTAAACAGGACAAAGCAAGTAGAACGCTTGATGGGGAAAATACATCACACTTGGAGAGAAAGAAGCAAGTAGGGAATTTTTAAAGGAAGCATTTTTAAAGGAAGCAACAAGACAACAAATCCTATCTTCAAATCCTATGGGTCACTAAATTCCTTATTCTTTGTTTTACAGAAAAACAGAAATCTCAAATGAATGTTGTGCACAAGGTAAAGGAGCATACCTTCACTATCAACATACCATCCAGGTTCCTTGCACCCCCAGGCATGCTATCCCCAACATTCTTCTCTAAAGGTTTAACCTCTCCAGTCAAATGCTCAACTGTGATTGTTGAGCTACCTTTAAAAACTTCACAATCCACAGGCACAGACTGATGAAAGCAACAGTAAAACCTAGGATTATAATCATTTTAAACTCACAAAACACCACACAGTGAATCATCATAAGTAGAATAATCTAGTAACTATGTACACCATAGATATACTAAAACACACACTCAAATACAATTCAATAAAAGCTAAGTGTAATGCACAGACCTCACCAGCTTTGACCAATATAAACGAACCAACTTTCAAGTCACTAACAGGGACCTCGTGATATGTCAAGTTGGAGAAACTAGGTAGGCTTCCATTATTTACATCAAGCAAAAGAGCAAATTCCGGATGATTTTCTTTCAATTCGTTTACGTCAACTTTGGAGCGACTTGTGAAGTACTCTTCAGCTGTGTGGTTAAAAATTTATTAGACAACGAATTCAAACATCTCTAGTGGAGAGCCACAGGCAAGTAAGCAAGTAAGAGTATGCATACCTATATGAGACAAATTAAACATTGCCAAAAGCAAGCCACCTTCCAATGGATTCCCCATGAAAACTGAAGCAAAGGCTGCAAGAGCCATTAGCACATGGATATTAATCTTTCCACCAGCAATATCGGTAAGGGCATCAAGTGAAGCTGAAATCTGGCATGGAGCATGACATACAAATTCAGAAAATAACCGAACTTACACAATAATCAATAGCAAATGAATTGCACAAGAAAATCCAATAATGAGTTCCCATGAAAGCATAACATTCAAACTTTTCACTAATGTATTCGCCACATATGTGACAGGACATCGTTAATAATGATCGGAATAGAATCAATTGCATCCGAGATTCTACATTTGAAACTACTTATGGAAAACATAATCACTCGTTTTAAACAAAAATTCGAACAACACCTAATGAATTTAGACTATATGAAGGGAAAATTATAAATACCCCAACGAGAGGGAAGGCAATGGCTGCGAAGGCACGCTGGAGAGGGTTCACCGCCGGTTTAGGGAGCACGTAAGGGCAAGCCGCAGCAGCAACAAACAAAGCCGCGGAGCAACAACAGAGCTCCAAATTCTCCCGCAAAAAATTGGCCAGTTGACTCCACCTGATCATGTCCGCAAAGTTCAGAAGAACCTCCTGGGGTTTTGTTAGCTGCGCATTACACTCACCGGCACCATGGTGATGGTGATGGTGGTGGTGGTGGTGGTGATCATGACGATGCCCATTATGCTGGTGTTTATGGTGGTCGTGGTGGTCGTGGCGGTGGTTGTGGGCGGAGCAGGAGGTGATGTAACGGCGGAAATGGGGCACTGGAGGGGTTAAAATCGAAAAAGTGGGATAGTGTACGGGAGAGAGGTGAAGAGTCGGGTGTAATCTGGATCGCATCCGGGTTCGGATTTTGTAAACGGATAAATTAAAGCCGGAGAAGATGGCTTGAGCCTCCATTGCAGACAGAAATTATGAGCAGAAATTAGAACGTTTTATTATTTGAGGAAGAAGACTTAATAAGTGTGTGCAACAACCCGCTGCCATTGGTGTGGTTGGTTGGTGTGGACATAGTTGTACCATCCGCTCCACATCGTGTGCTCACTACTTAGACTCCACATCACAATTAGAATGATTAAATTTATACACCTCCGTTCCATTTTATATGTCAAGTTCAATTAAGAAGATTTAACTTGAGTTATTTACAATTTAATTTTTTATAAGATTAAGTTTAGAATTAATATGTACTCTATAGTATTTGGCTCTGTTTGGCAAATCTAGCTGAAAAGCTATAAGCTAGGAGCTGATCCTAGCTTATAGCTGAAAAGGAGCTTAAAGCTGAAAAGTTATAAGCTCGGAGCTAAAAATTGAAGAGCTGTTAAGCTAGCTGATTGAAAGTGTTTGGTAAAATTAATTTTTTGATAAGTCGATAAATGTAAAAATACTAAAAATGACATCTTCATAAAATTTAAATTAGTTTGTTTACATATTAAAATTTAACATTTCGTCTTCCAAAAAAAAAAAGTAAACATTTTTTAAAATAAAACTATTAGCATGATCATGATCTAGCATCTCATAATGAAGTAGCAATATTGTCATTGGTTGAAGCCATATTGCTAATTTAATAATAGGGAAAATGGCACTTTTTCCCCATGTGTTATATACTTATAGCACTTTTCCCCCCTAAATTATTTAAGTGGCAGTTTTTCCCCCTGATATATTAAATTGACATATTTACCCTTAAAATAAATATTTCATTTATTTTTCTTTTCCAACAAATTATAATCACGATTTGAAAAAATAAAATACATTAATTTTTGAATTTTTCGAATACTTTAAAAATAAAAAATAAAATTTTAAAATAAAGTTTGAACCAACAGTTCAAATTGGATCCGAAATCGTGAACCGACGATTCAAAATAAAAACCAAATCGCGATTATATATACTTATATGTGAAAGTCAATATAAATGTGAAAAAAAAAACATACACTATTTGCAAATATTATAATTCTAATTTTAAGCTATTACTAGTAGTTCTGAATTATAACCGAAGTTATTTTATTTGATTGCTATAGTGTTCGGTTCAGTTCGAACCGAACCGTGATCATCCCTAGGTATAAGCAATAATTTGTTGAAGAAGATAAATAAATAAAATATTTATTTTAAGGGTAGAAATGTCCATTTAATATTATCAGGGGGAAAAACTGCCACTTTTATAATAATTGAGGGGGCAAATGTGGATGCATGAATAACTTAGGGGGAAAAAGTGCTATAAGCATATAACACAGGAGGAAAAAGTGCCATTTTTCCTTAATAATAATAATAATAATAATAATAATAATAATAACAATAATAAGCTAAAGATGAAGGGATTGACGTGAAAGTTGAGATAGGAGAAGAGAAAGGGTTTTAATTCATAAGGTTAAAATAATAAGGGTAAAGATGGAAAAAAAAGTTAGGAAGCTATTAGCTTATTTTGAAACGCTACCTAAAGTAGCGTTTCAAAATAAGCTCTTATTTTAAGCTAGGAGCTTATTTTGGAAACATTACCAAACAGAACTTTTATACATTTAGAAACTACATTAAAAGTATTATTAAACATAAAAAAATCAAATTTAAAAATTATTAGACAATACTAATAGAAATAAACAAAGAAGAAATAGTTGTTTTGACCAATAGTAAGTATTACAGATAAAATGAAATAAAGGGAGTATTTTTTTTTATACAATAAGTATCCCATTTAGATTAGACTAATTTTAAGACTCCAAAATTCCTGATAAAAATCATTAGATGAAGTAAATTGTGAATTACATGGTAATGGAATACAAAGTCATTGTTAAATTTAACTTTAACAGGGCGTTTGGTTGGAGGGATTTTAAATTCCCTTCCTACTTAATTCCCATCTAATTCCAAAGGCCATTAAATTCTGCAGTTTGGTTGGAGGGGGAATTGCAATTCCCTCTTTTTCTTGGAATTAAAATCCCATGTCCCCCTGGGATTTTAATTCCTGTGAAAAAAAGATAGTGATGAGTCAAAATTACCCCTTCTTTTTTTAACCTAAAATTAATGTCTAACAACAATAATGGACATTTTTGACTTTATACTACTTATTCCCTTTCAATTCTCATGTATACAAAACATTACAGGGCGTTTGGTTGGAGGGATTTTAAATTCACTTCCCACTTAATTTCCACCTAATTCCAAAGGCCATTAAATTCTGTAGTTTGGTTGGAGGAAATTGCAATTCTATGGAATTGCAATTCCCCCATTTTCATGGAATTAAAATCCCATGTCCCCCCCCCCCCCCCCCCCCCCCCCTGGTATTTTAATTCCTAAGAAAAAAAGATAGTGATGAGTCAGAATTACCCCTTCCTTTTTTAACCTAAAATAAATGTCTAACAACAATAATGGACATTTTTGACTTTATACTACTTATTCCCTTTCAATTCCCATGTATACCAAACATTGGAATTAAAATTTCCAGTAATTCTATTCCTGTCAACCAAACACTGAAATTTAAATTCCCACTTTATTCCCAGTAATTCAACTCCCATGGAATTACAATTCCTTTCCCACATAATTCCCCCCCTCCAACCAAACGCCCTGTTAGAATTGAAATTTCCAATAATTCTATTCCTGTCAACCAAACACTGAAATTTAAATTCTCACTTTATTCCCAGTAATTAAACTCTCATGGAATTACAATTTCTTTCCCACATAATTCCCCCCTCCAACCAAACGCCCTGTAAAAGAACATTTGTTGATAATCAAAATTATTGGTAAAAGACAGTCATTATAGTAAGAATGTTGACCAGAAGTGAGACATAAATAATTTAAAATTTATGTTCGTTGGCTAAAAAAACTGCCATAAAAGCAATTTCACTAGTCACGGTGCAATTGAACAAACTCTCTAGTGTTGCTTCCCAAGGTTGACGACGTAGCTCACTGCAATTTCATGCATATGAAAAATACATTGTAGAGCATTTATATCTTTTGCTCAAATTTAGAAGACGAGAGGGAATGATGGAGGAATTTTAACACACCAAAAAAAAAAGGTAAAAAATTGGGCCTTAACCCAATATCTCTAGATGCAATCGTTATGCTGTGCAATCGTGTGCACCATACATGGTGTCGTTTTATTTTTTAAAAAAAATCGTTCGGATCGTCGTTAACGGCGTTAGGCGGTTTCCTTTCGTATTCAAACAATATGATATATTCATAATTTCATAACTATATATCCACAATTTCATAACTATATATCCAGAATTACATAACAATATGTTCAAAATTACATAACTATATATTCATAATTTGACAATAGTACATTCAGAAATAATAGCTACACATTCATAATTTCGTATCCATATATTCATAATTTCACAACTAGACATTCATAATTACATAACTTCATATTCAGAATTCTTAAAGTGCTCGTTCACAGAGAACCATATTCATAATTGTATAACTACACATCCATAATTTCAAAACTATATATCTATAACTTCATAACTATATATTCAGATTTGCATAACTACACGTCGATTGGTGTTTTTGTAAAAAAAAAAAAAAAAAAAAAAAAAAAAAAAAAAAATTGGTGGAGTTAAACGGTGCCACTAATGGCACTGTTACTCCATCATATTAAATGGTGTCGTTTTACAACCGTATGCACCATGTAGCATAATTTGCACTCTTTTTATAGCTCTTTTGTTAATGAATATGCAATATTCTTTTCAGATTTGACATACTCCGTTAACTATCAACTACCTTACAAACTAACCTAGCTTGAAACCTTTCAATTGACCCATAAGTTTTAAATTTCCTTTTTAAGATGCATTTGTAACCAATTAATTTACTACCTTTAGGTAAAATTACCCACTCACATGTGTGATTAGACATAATTAACTCTAAATTAGTAGGGGTGAGCAAACGGTCGGTCGGTTACATAACCGACCGAAAAACTGATGGGAATTTTAGAGTGTCCTAACCGACCGAAACCGACCGAACTAAATGTTATAGCCGACCGAAAATCGACCGTCGGTTTCGATCGGTTATACCGAAAAATCGAACAAGAAAATGATGAATTGATGATCCACAACTTCAAGCAATGTTAGGTGGACAGGGATTTGATGATCCCCAACGCAAATATTATAATAAGAGAATAGAAGTAGACTGAGGCGTGAGGGAGTACTGACTGCAGAGTCGCAGACTGCCTGACCGGAGTGTCGCCGGAGGGCCTGAAGAGCAGATGACTGTGGAGAACCTTCGTCGCGGTCACAGTCGCGATTGCGTCGTCTGTGAGTTGTAGCTGTGGAAGATGAAGCGTGGCACCATAGAGAAGACGAGAAGCAGCAGATTGACGGCGATTTGGGCTATTACCATAAGCTCTGAAGCAGATCTGAAAGTAGATTGCCGATTGCGTACCAACAAAATAAAAGATCTGAAAGAGAATTAGGAATTTAGGCTTATTCTTTGAAACAGATCTGTAGGTAATTAGCACGATTATAGAAGCAAGTCAAAATAGGTCAAAACATTAAGTATTAAAAATATTATTTATATATAATTATATATATATATCGGTTATCGGTTAACCGACCGAAACCGACACCCAATAACCGTAAAAAAATCGAAAAGCCGAAAAACCGAAAATATTTTTAGTTCAATAACCGAAACCGACCGAAAACTGATTTTTTTTGTCGGTTCGGTTTTCGGTTATCGGGCGGTTAACTGATGTTTTGCTCACCCCTATAAATTAGTATCAATTGCTTTTTTTTTTCTTTCCAAAATTTAGAATCAACAAAACTTATTGCATCTTTGGATTTTTTAAAAAATTGGAAAAATGACACTTTTTACCCCTGAGTTATATACTTATAGCACTTTTTCCCCCTCAATTATTTAGGTAAGCACATTAGTCCCCTCAATTATTCTAAAAGTGGTGCTTTTTCCCCCCTGATATATTAAATTGACATTTATACCCTTAAAGTAAACATTTTATTTATTTTATTCCAACAAATTATTGCGTATACGTAGGAATGACCACGGTTCGGTTTGAATTGAACCAGATACTAAAGCAATCGAATTAATAGTTTCCGGTTATAATTCAGATCTAGAACTCAATATTTAAATGTCAATTTATTAAAATTATGTATCAAAAAAATTGAATCTTGAACCGTGAACCGGCGGTTCCGGATCCGATTCGCGATTTTGAACTGTCTTTATTTTAAAATAGTCTAAATTCAACAATAATTGTATTTTATTTTTTCAGTTCGGAACATAAACCGTCCGTTCCGGTTCACGATTTTAATAAACTCTAAATATCGAATTTCGATTCTAAATTGTAATTGTAATATTTCGGTTTGGTTGCTATAGTGTTTATTTGGTTTGAACCAAATTATGGTCATAATTTGTTGGAGAAAAAAATAAATTAAATATTTAGTTTAAGAGTAAATATGTCCATTTAATATTAGGGGGAAAAACAGCCACTTCAATAATTTAAGGGGAAAAAATACTATAGGTATATAACTCAAGGGGAAAAAGTGTCATTTTCCCTAAAAAATTTGTTCATTTACCTCTTTCACATCATCTAATTATTATGTTATAAATGTTATAAAATTATAATCAAAGTTAATTTATACTCTATTACGCCCCTTCCTTCTTCTAGGTTGATCACTAAAAACGTTTCAGAGTGAGGCATAAACAAAGACGCAAGATAAACTATAGGTATTATAAGATAAACAAAAGTTGATTTTAAAGGAAATATGTGCTCGAAAAATTTAATATCTCTAGACTCGCATGATTTTCTAATCACATAAACATAAAAGCAATATTATTTTCAACATATCCAATAAATGTAGCATTTATAGTTTTAAACGTGATATTTACTTTTTTGAAAGGCGATAGTTCAACATTGGCTAATAAAGACCCCCTTACTTTAAATAATTTAAATTTAGTATGTGCCGTTAATACTGTTTTTATTTTATTTTATTTTATTTTTTCATGACAACACTATTTTCTTCTTTTTTTTCATTTTCCCTTTTTTTCCCCTATCCTCTCTCCTTTCTATTTTAATTTTATTTTATTTATTTTTTCATGACAACACTATTTTCTTTTTCTTTTTCCTTTTTTCCCTTTTTTTTCTATCCTGTCTCCTTTCTATTTTTATTTTATTTTATTTATTTTTAGAATAAGAGTCAAATAGGCCATCGAACTGCACACGATAATGCAATTAGGCTACTGAACCTAAAAAACCAACCATTAGGTCCCTAAACTAACCAATTTCAAACAATTCTTCCAATTTATAGGTTCCCAACAAGTTAACAGACCATCCTCCCAAATTAATTATTTTTTAAAAAATAAAATTTAAAAATTAATTATTTAAATAATTAAAAAAAAACCAGAATTCAGCCGATCTGTTTTTTTTTTTTTTTTTTTTTAAATTTAATAATTAATTTTTAAATTTTATTTTAAAAAAAATAATTAATTTGGAGGATAACCTGTTGACTTGTTGGAAACTTTCAAATTGGAAGAATTGTTAGGAATTGATAAGTTTAGGGACTCAATTGTTGATTTTTTGGGTTCAGTGGCCTAATTGTATTATCATGTGCAGTTCGATGGCCTATTTGACCCTTGTTCCTTTATTTTTTTCATGACAACACTATTTTCTTCTTCTTTTTCTTTTCCCCCCTCTTTTTTTTTTTTTTTTTTTTTTTTCTATCCTCTCTCCTTTCTATGTGGCATGAAAAAACCTTACAAAATCTGTAACTATTGGTGATGTTCTAAGTCTAAAAACATTAAAAAAAAAGAAGAAGAAGATATAAATACCAAGCTTGACTACAACACAGTAGCATAAAGTAATTGGCTTTAATATTAGAGCAACTATATATGATTAATACTCCTTTCAAAAAATATATGATTAATACAAACTGTGAATAGAAGTAATAAAAGAAGAAAGATATTGTCACCAGGACGACTTATATATCATCTTGGGACCATCTATATATGTATTTTCCTGTGTGAATACTATTAACTAACATATATAAATGAATGAATGAAGTAACGTCAACTTATTAAAGAATTTGGATTCCGATGGCCGGCCGGCCGGTCGGCAGTTCAATGACGGGTACCGGTGACGTACTTGTGCCCAATCCCGGGGCTAGGCCCGGAGCTCTTAATCCCTCCGTCGGTAAACGCGTGGCCGACGCCGGGACTCGGCCCATCCTTCACGGACCCAATAGTGAACCAGTCGAAACCCCACCCATTTCCGGCGCCGGTGGCCGCCGCCGCAGCCAAGCTGTGGACCTTCAAGATATCATTAAGGGGACGAGCTTCTGCAACGAGAGAGACACTAACCAAAGCTAAAAGGAAAACGGCGACGGCGAAAGATTTCGTCCCGTTGGCCATTTCTGTCTGGGAATTAAGAAAGAAGATTAGAGATGGTAGTTAATTGGGAGAGAGGAGAGGAGATGAGAGTCCAAAAGCTGATTTAATTTGTTTGGACTTTAATTTGGAGCATAGAGGGATTAGAGGTGACCTATTTATAGTAGTGCTGACATTCCATTTTCTATTGTTTCTTTAAAAAAAAATGTTATTTTATTGGTTTTGTGTGACTGCGTACTGCGGAGAAGGGGGGTAATGAAGAACGGCATCGACGTTCAAAGCAACGTGAGAAATGAAGAAATATCGAGGGAGTTTCTTTAGGTAACTACTCAGAATTTAGAACCTTAATTGCTATATTGCGAGTCTAACTTGGGTAGCAAGATTTTCTTATTCTTGGGTTTAATTTTATTTTTTGTTGTTGTTTGTGTCGAGTGAAACGGGACGTCATTATTTGATTATTGAGTTTAAATTTAGTCATTAATTTTAATAGTTTTGTCCCATTTAATCAACAATCAAATTTACAACAAGTCTATGGTACATTGGTAGTGATTAATTAATATCAATGCCACTTATACCGGGTACAAGTTAATATGTTTTGAAAAAAAATTAAGTTTGTACAAAATACTATATATGCAAAGTATTAAGTATAAACTCAAAATATTCTCCTTTATTCTGGGTGGTGCATAGTGGATAAAGGAACACCCCTTTTGGTTTTAATTTTGATAGTTATATCTCGATCAAATGATAATATTATTTAAACTTCACATAATATTATTTGAAAATATGTAAATCATGGTAATTCAATGGCTAAGAAGATAAGGTCAAATATCGTTAGCACAAAAATCTGTTCACTTTAAATATAATTTCCATTAACTGCTGAAATTTGAATCTTAATCTTTTTTCTCAAATATTACCTACTGAATCATTGAGCTAAACCCTTGCATTCATAAAAAATAAATTTAGCAGACCGCGTTGTGGAAATGAAAATGTTGAACCTTTTCTTATGTCTACGGGTAGACGGTCCACAGCTTTGAATTCAAATCTTCAGTGATGGCCGTACGTGGCAACATGACTGATGACCTATAACTAATACTTCTGTGTCAATAAATTTGTGCCACAAAGGCCACCTCCCACTCCCACCAATTTTTTGTTCCATTTTGGTCACATTTTTATGATTAATATCATAAAATTAAACATGAATTTTCAGTACAAAATTAATAATAGAATTATTTTATTAAGAACATTGTGGCTTAATATGTAAAAGAGAAATCTGAGTATATGAATAATTCAGTGGGAAAAAATGTTATAACTTATAAGCATATAACTCATGAAAAAATTGTCATTTTCTCTATAAAATATACATATTAATATCATCCATCTATATAGAATGATCAATGACTAAAGTTTGTAATATTACAAATTTTTAAAAAATTTGTAATATTAATGAAACTAAATCCAATTTCATCCATCTATAAACTAATTCACATTATTCCTTTTATACATAATATATATATATATATATATATATATATATATATATATATTATGTGTACAAGTGGCAATTTCTTTTTAAGAAAATACTATATGTATTTTTATTTTTTACTTTCAATTTTTATTCACACATACAAACTTTGTTATAGATACTTTATTGGAACTCATATGAAAAGGTGGCCTATCAATACTCGTCATATTATGGAGTAAAATTTAAGCAGTATAATTTGTGAGTCTATGTAGTACAACTCGACTTTTTAATGTAATTTTCTTACTTGAGAAAAATGGAGAGATGAGGCATAGGGTAGGCGCAGGCTTAGGCATAGGCAGTGGGAAAAGCAGACAAAAATGGAATAGCAGCCCAAAGGTTTCCGATTGGGTCACGTAGAATTGGGCTTGCTTCCGCCGCCCATAAGTCGGAATGCGTACCTTTCAACCGTTGACTTCCTGTTGACCACGGAAGCACTGAGCACAACTTCACTCCAAATAAAATCGTCATCTCCATTTCACTTTATATTGGAATTTTAATGTAATATTGGAAAATTTTATTGCTATTTAAGTAATGTGATGTGATTACTTTTAATGGATCGGACACACTATAAAACTAGGGATAATATAAGAAAATCAAGTTAAAAATCATAATATATTCAAAAGTTTTTCACCAGGAAAGTTAGTTGGAAGTTGTCCATCATCAAGGCAGACTAACCAATAATCAATGACAAACAATGTGAAGTCAAGTGAAAGTTTTAGTTGCAGATGAGAGGTGATAATGTCTGAAAGGAAAATGGAGCAAAGATTGTGGGCATAACCAATGGACCAGGGAGCCTAGCACTCCAAAGCCACTCGCGTACCCCTACCAACAACCATTTTTCTTACCAATCTGGCAAGGAAGCCTGAAGTCTTCAATTGTACTCCAACCAACTATCCAAATGACAACGACCATTGGTTCAAAAAACTTCCCCTCCAACTAGCTTGCCGTGGTGAGTCGTGGTCTAGTAGAGACATGAGAAGTCCACCGGAGTGCTAGGCCAAAAAAATCACCATTGGGTATTTTCTTAGCTTTTTTAAAAATTTTGTGTGGCCAAACACACCCTTAGTGCCTATTTTCCTTGTTGCCAAATGTGCCCTTACTTCAATGGCCATGGCAGTCGCCCTCGGCAATTGGCCACAGTTGGCGGTGGTAAGCAATGACATTCTTAGCCGTGTGCGGGGACATCAACAAGTGCCTCTACTAGTCGAGCCAATTGCAAAACGTCCTTCACCATCTTGTCCACAAAAATTGACTCTATTTTTCTTCTCATTTGCCAAACATTCCCTATAAGCACTCCCTTTTATCAAGTTTTACCGTATCAGGCCTCATCCTTTATGCCTTATGCACTTTGGCTTCCAAACTTTCCATCCTCCTGAATGATGGGACAATGGTTCTTCTCGACCTCTGACACTTCTTTAATCCCTCAAGTAGAAATTAAACATATAAAATTTCTATTTTCATAATGCAACATTTTTATGTGCGATTATATATATTATGGAATTTCTTTAAAATATAAATGTTTAAACTATTTATTTATTTATTTTAATCTAATTACTAGTAAGATATACTACTTAATCTTTTTTTTTGAATGTTACTGGCTCTATTACATTGTAGTATCTGTTCATATACTTTCTCAACCTACTGAAACACACAAAAGAACCAATAACGCCTCCACTAAGGGTCAAACTCATAACACCTTCCAAATGGAAATCTAACCTGGGTACCATTAAACCACATAGTCCTGGTAAAACTATTTAATCTAAAACTATTTTATTTGATATCAAACCCTGTTTTAAAAGGTTTTTTCTTCTTATTTTAGTAGCCTAACAATCCAATCATTCTAGAATTTGGTTTGTGATTTTTATGATGATTTAGAACACTAGATTGAGAAGTGTAGTCATGTAAAACACAATTTGTGGTGTTTTTATTAACTGGAAGTTAATAATTAATTGAAAGATAAAATATTAGCATTGTGCCATATCATCGCTGGGTGATGAGCCTCTTTAAGAGACCGTCTCCCAGATTAAGATCCGTAAGATGAGTCGGGTCAATATAAATATATACTTCATAATACTTATGTTGGAGAATGTAATACGAATAAGGAATAAATTGTTTGTTACTTATAGATTAAAGAAAAATATAAGAACATTTAAAAATGAGTTATATGACAAATATATTGTGGATCATGATCCACATTGTAAACTGTAAAGTGAACTCATATTTATTATATTGAATGTTCATTTATAATGTACTGGATGTTTATTTTTTAGTTAATATACTAAAGATAAACATGCATTATACTAAAAATAAACTTATATATAGTACACTAAAAATGAACCTTTAATATACTAAAAATGAACTTGTATGTCAGTGTTTCACTTTACCATGTGGATCATAGTATAATGATTGAAGTTTTACAGACTCCCAATCTTTACTCACTGATATGACAAGAAATGATAAGCTAATTCATCAAGTAATTCAAAAAAAAAATGTTTATATTAAGAATCTAAGTAATAATTTCCTTTAAAAGCGTGACAAATTTTGCAAGCATTCAAGACAAATGGACTTTCTTATTATTATTACTATTGTTATTATTAAGTCACAATGTCACATGGCATTATAATTTCACCCCTCCCAGAATTTCAATGTAGTATTTGTTCATAACTACTTTCTTAATCTATTAAAGCACAAAAGTCAATATTGTCCTAATGAGAACCAAATTCATTACTTTTAATTTGGAAGAGTCACTTTGTAGCAATTGACACAAGGTTATTGACGGATAAACACACTCTTATTAAGGTTGTGAATAAATAAAACCTTAATTAGGAACTGCTAATTTGTTATGTACCTCAGTTTGTTGCGCAAAATGAATGCTGATGATTTAGGCCCTGTTTGGTAAATGGCTGTTAGCTGTTAGCTGATTTGGTTAATTAGAGGGTATAATTAGTTGATAACATTAGCTGATTGTAGAAAGGTGTTTGGTAAATTGACTGTTAGCTGATAGCTGTTTGGAATAATTTCTTTTCTCATAAAGCTAATTGAAAAAGTTGCTTGGAGTAGCTTTTTGAATTTTAGCATTTTGAAGTTACAAAAAGAGTAATGAACCAAACACTTATATTGATTTTTTAATCAAATCAAACAATTAATAGTGATCAAATAAGCCAAAATCGGCCTATAGGCCAACTATTTACCAAACAGGGCCTTAGTGATTTTGATAGGGAAGAGTGAGTAGGATAGACCAAAGATTTATTCAACGTGTTTCGATAGTATTGCCAAACACGTACGCCCCAAAATCCTCGTGGATTCATTCAACGAGTTTCGATTGCAATGCCAAACACAAACCCAAAATTCTCGTTGTCTTCCAATTTTTCCATGGAAATTAAGGATGCCGAAACCCAAAATTTTGAAACACGCTTCCCTTCCAACTCACGATTGGTTGAGTGTTGACCACCGACTACTCACTATGTTAGACCATGATATGACCCACCAGAAATCAATAGTTTTGCTATGCTAATAGTCACAAAGTATATGATTCAACACATAGGAAAATATTTAAAAGTAGTCTGTGTTAATTGAGGCAACGTGATTAAGTGAATGTGTGCTCTAGGCGACGCATTCTGGGGGGTACAACATAATTAAGTGATTTTAGGTGTGGTGAAACTCGCCTTGCATGCAATCCTGGCTATCAAAATGATCAGAAGAAAATAAATTAAACTAGATAACCGACTCAAATCGAGAAGACCAATAAATTATAGACACTTAAGTCAGGTGCCTAACTAACTCGAATGGGGCTCAATAAATGAGTAGATATAAAAATTTTATCAAAAAAAAAAACAAAAAATCAACTCCGTATTATTTTAAAATAGTTTGGTGCACTGGTGAAGCACGTGGATGGATTAGTCACCCAGTCTTAGTCTTAGTCTTATTGCAAATTTCAAATTTGATATGTATAAAGTCACATGCAAAGGTACAGTTAAGCAGAATCAGACAATTAACGTAGGTATAAGTATAGTTAGGGGACCAAATAGAATTTTATTCGTGGAGTCAAACACAGGTTTCCGCAAGTCCACAATTTATTTCTCAGATTTGGACATGACTCACTGATCTGGTAGACAATATTTGAAACACGAAACCAATGTTTAAAACTTGACAGTGACAGTATGAGAATTACACCTACCTAAAGTGGGCAGATCCCTTGTACATACTGACAAGTTGACCATATTTACCGAGCCACTGAATTACCGTAATTTACATCTTCTCAAATACTCTGTCAGGTCAGAATATGAAGGAGTTCGAGATTCCGGATTCAACATTTTGGAGTAATATGTCCACTACCCGGATTTCTCGTTCCCATGAATCCCTCACACTCGATATGCCACATTGCCACAACCAATCACCACAGTACAATTACCCAACAATAAGGATAAGTATCCAATAATTAAAAGATGATATGACGGTTAAAACAGGCCAACTTGGTCCACATGAGTTGCCACCAGGGCCGTATTTTAAATTTTGGTGGCCCTGTTCTGGTAAATAAATGTGGCCCTACCAAAATCACAATTTTTAAAATCAATACATGCAAGTTTCGAACCTTTGACCTCCAAGTTAAAATACAATAAATATACATTTTTACCATCTCTTCATAGAACCTTTTAAGTTTAATTGAAAACTCTTAATTTTTATTTCTAAACTAGCTAGGTAAAAATTAAATATTGGACCTATAAAATTTGGGGCCCCTCTAAAATTGGGGGCCCTGTGCGGTAGCCCAGCTTGCACAGCCTAAAATCCGGCCCTGGTTGCCACAACCAATTCTGCACAGGTCCAACTCCATGCTAATTTTAAAGGACTATAATGGGTTTGGAGCAAAGACATTAGAAAACTTGAGATTAGAAGTGATTGTAAAGAAGCAACTGATTGGATCAATGATATTAGCAACCTTGTTGGTGATACGAGGCAAACTCTTGTGAAATGCAACAAGTGGCTAAAAAAAAGAATGGGAAGTCAACTTCTGTAACGTCCTTCGTGAAGAAAACAAATAAAGCTGCAGACTACTTAACAAATTCAATTTTTAGCCAGAGAGACAACTGGATTAACTTAGGGGTACCTCCCCGAGCCTATTACCGATTCTTGAGGATGATGTCGTGGACATTCCTCTACCACGACACGTGACTATCTTACTAGACCGGGTTAGCATCCTTTCATGACTATCTTACTAACTTAATAACTTTAGTGACACATTAATGAGATAATTATAATATTACTCTTTTACCAAACAACTTCTTTTTCTAAAATGGTGAATCTCCAATCTCAAGAGCCTTCTACATTCTAACCTGATAGAATATTTGAGAAAATATAAATCACGATAACTCAATAGCTGAACAGAAATGAACTTTTTACCAAACTAATAAGTTAGAAAGTTGTGATATCTACCCATCAATAGTAACAAAATTTCCGGCGGATACATAGCATTTCCTAGCTAGCTAGCTAGGCATATGAGGCCTCGGCCAAGGTGGAGGAGATCAGACCCCATCAATTGTTGAATTTGGGTGCACAAGTTGGCATCAATTTTTGTCCTATTAGAGTTGCGTGTTCCTTGTTTATTATGAATTACTTGCGGGTAACGTCAATAATTAGAATGAGTATTTTTAGTAAAAATACGACGTTAACTCAATGATTCAGTATACAATATTTAGGAGAAAAGACTAAGATTCAAATCTCAGTAGCGGTCTCTGAGAGTCACTCACATATGGGAGATATTTGATAACATTAATTGATTGTAGAAAAGTGTTTGGTAAATTACCTGTTAGCTGTTAGTTGATTACATACAAAATAACTTTCTCACTACTTTGAGTACTTTTTTAAAATTTTAACATTTTGAAGTAATAAGTTGTTACAAAAAACGTAATAAGTCAAACATTCAGATTGTTTAACCCAGTCAAACACGATCAAATAAGTTAAAAATGACTAATAGGCTAGTATAATGGCCCCATCATACCAAACGTATCTGTTCATTGCCCTCATCCGAGTGTACTGATCCTTATATAAAGTCTCAATGCCTTGGCATTTAGTTCACGGATATCCCATCTGGTGATATATATTTTCATATAATTTCTCACTCTCAGCTACCCAAGAAACTATAAAACAATACTAGAAGCTAAGGATGAAGCCGTGGTGTTTAGTGGCGACTGTTCTGATGATGATGCTATTGCATCAGCTGGAGTGCAGAGTTCTTGTTTCTTCTGCTGCCGCCATTAATGGAGACTCTGAAATCTCTGCCGCCAAGGAAGCTTCCAGTTCCAATAAATTCCAATCGTCGTCTCGGAATGGAAAAACCCACAAGCATAGAGGAAACCACCCAGGAATGTTTACATTGGCTTCTGGTCCCTATGGAAAAGGCATTGGCCACAAGTAATTTCAATTCAATTCACAGTTTTCCAGTATGTATTCGATCGATCTGCAGATTTTATATTCTTTCTATATATTACTTTTTCCCTCATCTCTTTGATCAACGCTATATACACATGAATTATATATAAATATATTGTTCCAGTTTAGTAGATATATATGTAGAATATATATATCGTGATTGTTAATGTAAGACAATTAAGGGGTGTCATATTGCAAGACAATTAAGGGGTGTCATATTGCATGCATGTAAAGCTTCCAAGCAAGAAATCCTTAGTTAGTTGGTGACGTGTCTCCGATGGATTGTGACAAGATTGATGCGAACGCGAAGTGTACACAACAACGGAAACCTTCCTTATATAGCTAGCTTAGAATATAATGTGAGTTTGGATGGTAAGCTAAAGTACATTAAATAGGATTTAAATACTAGAAACTTAAATAAAATTAAGCTGGGGATGACAAAATTATATTAAAATATTGATCAGTTGAGTTGTTCACACTTGACTGGGAGCCGGTGTGCGGCTGTTTTTTTTTTTTTTTTTTTTTTTTTTTTTTTTTTTTTTGACAAAAATATGTAAAGTATGTTTGAGACTTGCGTTTTAGTTGTGTCCCAAACCGCCATGTCACCATTTTTTTTTTTTTTTTTGGATTTCTTAAAACGCAAGTTGAAATTGCGGTTTAGGTATGGTATACCTAAAACGCATTTCCTAAATGCGTCTTAGGTATACGTATTCTGTACAACAACATACTACAAAACGCATTTGACAGATGTGTTTTACTTATTATACGTTAAACGCAATTGCCACATGCGTTTATGTTTTGCACCTGCTTCCTCCAGCGGTTGTTTCCGGCGCTTTCTTCTAACCATCATCGTGATAGTCCATGCTGAGAACCAGAGTCTACGAGTCCTTGATGTCCTCCGCCTTGAGCCGCTTCGCCTAGGCGGAGGAGTTTGCGGAGAGGTAGCGCTCGATGGCTCTGTACGCTTTGCTGCCTTCGAAGCCCTCGCCGGAGAACTCATGTAAGGTGATGTGGATGTAAGGGTAGACCAAATTCCTCAATTTCGTAGCGTATTTCTTGAAATAACCTCGGAATTCGTAGGAACAGTACTTGTCGAAGGTTGCCCAGAGCACCATGATTGTCACCACCACCGACCCCATACTCCTCCCAATCGTTGTGCGTTGGACCCGTGTCCAGCATGCTTGCTGGACACGGGTAACAGTGCCGTTAGGCACTGTTATCTCCTTTTTTTTTTTTTTTTTTTTTTTTTTAATTTCAGACCGCTTCATTATAGAAGTATACGTTCATAATTTTATTACTATATGTTAATAACTGTACATTCATAACTCCATAACTGTACGTTCATAACTCTATAACTGTACATTCATAACTCCATAACTGTACATTCATAACTCCATAACTGTATATTCATAACTCCATAATTGTACATTCATAATTTTCGAAGTTAGAGCTCTATGTTCATAATTTTATCACTATATGTTCATAATTGTAAGTTCATAATGTTAGAGCTCTTTGTTCATAATTCGATCAATAACTGTACATTCATAATTTCATAACTGTAGATTCATAATCTCATAACTGTAGATTCATAACTCCATAACTGTACATTCATAATCTTCGAAGCTCTATATTCACAATTTTAAAGCTCCATGGTCATAATTTTATCACTATATATGTTCATAATGGTAGAGTTCTGTGTTCATAATTTCATAAATGCATAACTGTACATTCATAACGGCATAACTATACATTCATAACGGCATAACTGTACATTCATAATCCAAAAGAAAAAAATAACGCCGTTAACGGCAAAACACGCGCGATTTTTTTTTTTTTTTTTTTTTTTTAACTAAATGACGCGTTTTTTTTTTTTTTTTTTTGAAAAACGACGTCGTTTTGGGCCCGTGTTCACAATTCATTGTGGACACGGGTCCAGGGACACCGGGCCCGAATTTTGGGCTTTGCAAGCTGGGCTACCGCACAAGGCCCCAAATTTTAGAAGCTCAATATTTTATTTTTACCTAGTTAGTTTAGAAATAAAAATTAAAAATTTTTAATTAAACTTAAAAGGCTTTATAAAGAAATGGTAAGAATATGTATTTATTGTATTTTAACTTTGAGGTCTAAGGTTCAAAACTTGTACACACTATTATTATTATTCCATAATATGTCTATTTTTACCTGTGCGATTATGTTTTTTTATGTTATCCTTGCTTGAATTCGAGCAAATAATTGTCCAATTATCCGTGCAGTGCGTGCGATGCACAGATAATTTTTTGTTGTTGTATATTTAGATAATAAAATTACGGTATTAGTTTTAAAGATTTTAATTTTGGTAGGGCCTTATTTATTTACCGAACAGAACCACAAAAATCTAAAAACCGGCCCTGCTAAAACATAACATCGTCATTCATACGCCTCAACTCAGAAATCACAACTTTTCAATTAATATTCATTCATTCATAATAAAAATATTCTTACAAATTCGTTTATACTAATCTATCTTACAACAAGCCAAGAGAATACGGCATATACTAATGCCAGAATACTAAAACATAAAACTATCCATTCATTCAATTTACATACTAGGCTAGGAATTATGGGAATCAACATCATAAGAACAAATTGACTACAAATGTACTCCATACTATGTCCTACTCTCGCCACCTCCAAAGGATATGCGCGAGCACTCCAACCATGAGGACCTCCTACTATAACAAGAGAGATATAGCTGAGTATTATAAGAACAAAAATTATTATTTTGTATGTATGCTTCAATATGCCGGTCTCAGCATTACCGGCAAGTCTCAAAACTATAGTCAACCCGAGCTGCAATACAAGAAATTAAATATATAAATATATATATATATATATATATATATATATATATATATATATATATATATATATATATATATATATATATATATATATATATATTAATTATAGTTTCACACGTTCTGAAATTAATTAAATATAATAAGCAATATAGAATAATATTTAAAATAATGAAATACCTGACAAACTGACAAAGTCATGCAAGATAGAGCGACCATCATCCTTCCCCCAAAACGCGGGATGAGATAAAAAGTACAAATAATAGTAGTAACTTGTACAACTATGCCCCCTACTAGAAAAGAAAGAAATGGCAAGGAGAATGGCAGGGAGCCTGCCCCTATAGATTCAAAGGAAAAGGGACCAATCCTATATAGGAAGACAGACTGATGTGAGTGCATCAACACCATGAAAGGTCGATACGGCTTAGTAGTGTGTCTAGTATTAACTCTATCAAGGAAAATTGATGGCCAAAAAAATAAGCCACAAATGGCTACTAAAACGAAAAAGGCTGACCGCCAATGGAGTGGAAAAAACTTATAGATTAAAAAATTGTCAAGAAACACACAAAATCCCCCAAATACAAAAGAAAGATCAAATGTCCTATCTAAAACATCTCCATTATGGTCGGGAGACATCCGAATGAGTATTATAGGGATATCCTGCAAATGATTAGTATAATTAGTTTAAATTCAATTAACATTAAAAGTGACACAAAAGTGTCAAGTTATTATTATAAAATATGTGCAACGTCTTACCGCCCGAGCCATACCAACGCCCATCCCTATCAGAAAAAACTGCAGTGCACTTTTGATGGGGTATGGAGCCTCCAGGGCAAACATGAGAGCACCACCTGATAATAGTAGGATCCAAGAATAAAAGTGAACTTGGGCCACCTTGTGAGCCACCTTGCCCAGTGCACCACCAAGCCCAGACATGCCCCAAAAAGAGTCCCCAATATCAATGAAATGGGGAAATATATCATTCCCCCACGTAGGGCATCACTGAAATTGACTGTGTATGTCATTTTTGTGTTATGGTACCATGCACTCGAAATTAAGCTCGGCTTGGAAGACGGGCATCATGAATATACCACCTATAGTAATTAGAAATTGAATTATATTTCTCACTAACACTCATGTTTAAAAGGGAAGTTTTTGAGGTGTGTCTCAATCTCAGACAATGCCCTTACAGTGCGCGTGCAATGTGCGTGCAACGCGAGTGCAATGTGCGTGCGATGCACGGATAATTTTTTTGTTTGTTATATATTTAGATAATAAAATTACGGTATTAATTTTAAAGATTTTAATTTTGGTAAGGCCTTATTTATTTACCCGAACAGTGTCACAAAAATCTAAAAACCGACCCTACCCCACACCTCGCCCATTCCCATCATCGTCATCATCTTGTCTTAGATTCTTGGATTTCCGGCGAGACGACGCTGGCGAAGTTGGATAGCGAGAAGAAATGGTTTAACAAGTCAGATTTTTCATTCACATCAAAACAACATAGATTAAAGTATAAGCATGGTTGCAATAGGCGCTAGTCAGGTGGCCGGGCAGCGCCTAGCGCCTAGGCGGTCTAGGCGGCGCCTATAATGCAAGCATAACAATTGGTTTATACGAATTTTTCTAGTTACAACCTTTGATTTATTAGAAAGCTCGCACTAACTACTTAAATATGTGCTTAAATAAATGTCACTTTGCGACTCTAGCAACCAAGCTATATTGTCTATAGTTGACCGATTCAAACTGAAAAGAGTAATAAACAATTTTTACAGGGCCAAGTCAACTACAAGACTAGTAAATTGTCCTATATGGCATAATCTAAAATTTGGAACATCTCTCATAAATGATAGGATGGAGGAGATGAGATTCAAATTGAATTTAGGGCAATTTACTATGTGGAAAGTCGGAACGAGTAGTTACACTTTGAAGAATAGTACAAATAAAACTTGTGAATAACTACCATTTAGTGCAATAGCATCCCGATGATGGGCCTGCAGGCCTGGGAGCTTAGATTCTTTGAACTGAAAATGTTTGAGAAATTATAGAACATATACTACCTTGTAAAGAATTATTAGTATTAGAGAATATTCATGTTGGGCCAAAGTTGTAGAGAAAATTTATAATTTCAATTGACATGGAACACACTATTTGTTTGTTTGTTTGTTTGTTTTTTTTTTTTTTTTTTTTTTTTAAATAATAATAAAGTATATTTATATAAACAATGTAATTAGTACAATCAATAATGACTAGTCACCAACACCCCCCTATACTAGTTTCAAAGTTATAATGTGCATGCCAATTAACGTAATATGAATAACATAACGTGTATTTAATTCCTATTTAAGTTACTAAGTTATTATACGGTAATGATCGGCACATGCAGTTTGTTGAAATTTAAACGATTTTTATTTGACTTCTTATCCCACCTTATTAAGGAGAGGAAATAACAAAGTTTTTTATTTTTATTTTTCTAAATAAAAAATATACTATCTTATTTCTTGTGACTTGTAGTCCTTGAAAAAGTGATGAGAGAGAACCCTACTGCCGAGTAATAAAAATTAAAAGACTGGTTTAATTTGATTTTTTTTTAAAAAAAATTTTCTATAAATAGTTGTGCACTACTCGTAAATATAGAAATTAATTTGCAAATTCTCAAAATGTACTTACAATCCATCATTATCTATTGCTTTGATGCAGCCAATGACCTGTTAACGTTAACAAATCTTTATGTCGTAACTATGGAAAACAAGCTACAACTTCGGAGTTTGGTCGTAGTTTGATGAAAGGTAGGTGTGTCATAATGTCGACATGGTTATACAATCGCCATTGAGAAAGACTAGCTAGTACTCTATGTGTATTTATATTAGTTAAAACACGGAATTTATTTTTCAGATGGAATAAAAACTCTTCTATTTTCTCAATTTCATAGGTCAATTTTTCATCCACACGTTAACCATTTTGAGTGTATAAATATTCTAAATTTAATTATCTCATCAACTAAAAGAATTCAAATCCATTATAACCTGACCCAAACACATGGATAATGGACTCCACTCAAAACATTACCTTAAAATGACCACTCACATATATGCCATTTTTATGTCATATTTTCAACTATTGGTAACATAAGTTTGAACTCTAAACTTAGGACTTATCACCACTAAATGGGGAGATGATATTGGAATTTCTCGGCAAGTGCAGTTAAATTATGGGCGTAATCTGTTAGTGATTAGCGTAATATTCAAAATTCAAACAACACATGCAGTACTGATTAGCATTTATTTATAATATAAAATAAATCCAAAAAAAGGGGGCATTATTGTGCAGAGAGAGTGGAGAATCTTTGATCTTTTGTCAGTGCAGTTTGTCTTAAGCGGTGGCCATAGGTACACAACCACAACACACGCTTGCCTGTTTGTGCCGCGCGGCCGTGCGGTCTCCGCTGAGGCCATCCACAAGCCTGTTTGCTCAGACCACACTCCCCTGGCCCCATGCATGCATGTCTAGGGATGCCTATTCAGTACTGTGTTTGCGAAAAGAGTCACACTTATGTGAGACCAAATTTATGAGATGAGTTAAATATAAGTGATAGGAACTATCTTTTATTGGATTGTAGTTTATATTTGATCGGTATCGATTCTAGTACTTGAGTATAGCTCAATCCGACCACCACTAATTTAGATTGCTCCTTTGCCCGACCTAAATTCATACCGAGTGTAATTTGACTGGTCGAGCTGGGAACAGTATTAATCGCCCTGTTCCGACAGCATGAGGTCGGGACTGAGCACCCGACCTATAAATCTATAATACTTAGAGCCCAACGTCTATTTCTCTTAGCTAAACTTGGTGGCAACATACCCAAAGGAATCAAGGAATTTTAGGGCACGTGGACGAGCCAGCTTGCCCGGGCCTCTACCTTGCCCTGTGCATGCGATCCATGTGTCGCGCATGCCGAGATACCGGTATTTGTCCCCTCTTTTCTCCACCTGTAGCTCGTAAACCTTTGACTCAATGTCACGTCATCCGAGCTCAAAGGCTTAAACCAACACGTAGACTAAAGGGATCGTAACCGAAACCATAATGCTGGTTACTTATGATAGAAATCATGGTAAGTGTCGCACTTTGTTTGTTTTTCGAATGTTACTTTTTGCATTTTCCACCCACTAACCTTTAGCTCGGAAACCTTTGACTCAATGTCACGTCATCCGAGCTCAAAGACTTAAACCAACACGTAGACTAAGTAAAGGGATCGTAACCAGAAGACTTAAACCAACACGTAGACTAAGTAAAGGGATTCTAACCAGAACCATAATTGTAAGTTACTTATGATAGAAATCATGGTAAGTGCCGCACTTTGTTTGTTTTTTGAATGTTACTGACTTTCTCAACCTAATGAAGGTAGAGTCCACTTTGTTTAACACCTCCACATAGATTTGATCTCATGATCTCCCACATGAAAGAGGTCACTATATGTTGTATGAGCATAAGGTGTTTGACAGTGCTGCACTTTGTTAATTAATATCTAATTTAAAATAAAACTCAATTCAAAATGCTAGGCTAACTTGATATCAGCAAAACTTGTACTTCAATTCCTATATATATATATATATATATATATATATATATATACTCCATAGTTAATTCAGGTGTAATACATTTTAATTTTAATACTTATTATGTAGGTGTAAATTAAATAATTTTATTGTAAATTGTTAACTAAATAGAATTACATCATATGTTACTTGTGCTATATTAATGCTGACATGGCACCTCTTTCGCTTTCCAAAAAGTCCACCGTGGACTGCAGCGCCAGATTGCCAGAACCACCATGGATTACACTATTACAGAAATTCAGAGCACACGAACCGTTACTGTAAAGGACCGTTTGGTACGTTTTTCCACAATCACAGTATTGAATAACATGATTTCAAGAATTCATTTAATGGTACCAAACGCCTCCCCTAAAAGGCATCCTTTCTTTCTTCCTTGGCTACCTGGCTCACCATGTATATATATGTATGTATGTATTGGCTGAAAATATCAAACACTTCAGGCTGAAACCATTTTATCTCTGAAACGAAAATGGCTGAGCAGCAAAAGAATGGGTTACTGGAGGCGCGATTACTGGATAGAGATGAGGAAGAAAGAGCGTACGAGTCCTCCGAGAAAGTCCACATCGTGGGAGTGGACGAGGGGGAAACCGAGGAGGACTATACGAAAACGCCGCCATTTTCATGGAAGAAGCTGTGGCTCTTCACGGGGCCGGGGTTCTTGATGAGCATTGCTTTTCTGGACCCGGGCAACCTGGAGAGCGATCTTCAGGCGGGTGCGATTGCGGGGTACTCCTTGCTGTGGCTGCTGTTGTGGGCTACGGCTATTGGCTTGCTGGTCCAGCTCCTATCTGCCCGCCTGGGGGTGGCCACCGGAAAGCACCTTGCGGAGCTGTGCAGGGATGAATATCCCAGGTGGGCCAGGATTCTGCTGTGGGTCATGGCGGAGCTGGCTCTCATTGGAGCTGATATTCAGGAGGTGATTGGAAGCGCCATTGCCATCAAGATTCTCAGTCAAGGCTTCTTGCCTCTCTGGGCTGGTGTACTCATTACTGCTCTTGACTGGTAATTTTTTTTCCCTGTGCCCTTAGTTGTGTTTGATTCTCACCTTAAGCTAGATTAATCCTAAACTCCCATACCCCTGCCTAAGAGGTATTGGAGGAGGTAAATTGCGAGTGGCTCGAAAAGTTGTAGAAGGAGGTAAATCACGAGTTATAGGGATCCATCTCCATACTTTCGCCAACTTGGATAAGGGTCCAAACTCTAGCCTCGGGAGCCCTAGCTCCCGGACGTTGTTGGTGGGAGTCGAACCCCCACTCCCCACCCTACCGCTTGAGCTAGCTTCGTGGGGCGTGTGCCCTTAATTTGTTTAAGCAAAGAGTGTTTGTTGGTGGGAGTCGAACCCCAGTCCCACCCTACCGCTGGAATAGGACTTTAGGTCAGGTGGTTTACCACTTGAGCTAGTTCCGTGGGGCGTGTGCCCTTAGTTTGTTTAAGCAAAGAGTGTTTGTTGGTGGGAGTTGAACCCCAACTCCCAACCCTACCACTGGGATGGTGACTTAAGGTCAGGTGGTTTACCACTTGAGCTAGTTCTGTGGGGCGTGTGCCCTTAGTTTGTTTAAGCAAAGAGTGTTTGTTGGTGGGAGTCAAACCCCCACTCCCCACCCTACCACTGAAATAGCGACTTTACCACTTAAGCTAGTACCATGTGGCGTGTG
Organism: Ipomoea nil; assembly: GCF_001879475.1. NCBI lineage: Eukaryota > Viridiplantae > Streptophyta > Magnoliopsida > Solanales > Convolvulaceae > Ipomoea > Ipomoea nil. The sequence continues at coordinate 3,209,067 of NW_017617233.1, read as the reverse complement.
CACTTAGATTGTTTAAGCAAAGAGTGTTTGTTGGTGGGAATCGAACCCCCACTCCCCACCCTATCGCTGGAATGGTGACTTTAGGTCAGGTGGTTTACAACTTGAGCTAGCTCTGTGGGACGTGTGCCCTTAGTTTGTTTAAGCAAAGGGTGTTTGTTATACTGTCCAAAAAAAAGTTTTTTGTCATACTCTTTTGTGACAGTATTTTACCAGTAGAGGGAAAGGAATGATTTTTATTATTCATTCCTTAATAGATCCTCTTACTAGTTAATGTTGCATATAGATTTTGAGAATGGAATAGTTTACATTGTTTTCTACTCTACATTTAGATTAAGGATTCAACTTATAACCTCTACTGCTTTTTACAGCTTCATCTTTCTATTTCTTGAGAACTATGGTGTGAGGAAGCTGGAAGCACTTTTTGCTTTCTTTATTGCTATAATGGGACTGTCATTTGCATGGATGTTTGGAGAGACAAAGCCCAGTGGTGTTGAGCTTGTTCTTGGTGAGAACATTACAAATTGATTTGAGCTATTAGCTCATCAATTGGTCTAAACCCATAATAAATGTTATTGTTAATGTAGGTGTTTTGATCCCAAAACTTGGGTCAAGAACAATAAAGCAGGCAGTGGGAGTTGTGGGGTGCATTATCATGCCTCACAATGTGTTTCTACATTCTGCTCTGGTACAATCCCGCGAGGTTGATAAGCTAAAGATTGGTAGAGTTCGGGAGGCGCTAAACTACTACTCGATCGAGTCTGCAGCTGCCCTCGCGGTTTCGTTCATCATCAATCTGTTTGTGACAACTGTGTTTGCTAAGGCATTCTTTGGGAGTGGGCAGGCTGAGAGCATTGGTCTGGGGAATGCTGGGCAGTATCTCCAGGAGAAGTATGGTGGGGGGTTGTTTCCCATTATTTATATATGGGCTATTGGGTTGTTGGCTGCAGGGCAAAGCAGTACAATTACAGGTACCTATGCTGGGCAGTTTATCATGGGGGGATTTCTGCATTTGCAGTTGAAGAAATGGCAGAGGGCATTGATAACTAGAAGCTGTGCTATTATCCCAACTCTTATTGTTGCCCTTGCTTTTGACACATCTGAGGACTTGTTGGATGTTCTGAATGAATGGCTCAATATTCTCCAGGCTATCCAAATCCCTTTTGCCCTCATTCCCCTTCTCTGTCTTGTCTCAAAGCAGCACCTCATGGGTGTTTTCACTATTGGCCCAATTCTCAAGGTGTGTTCTTTTTCTTTTTCCTTTTTTTAGTAACGAGGAAAACTGCAACCACTACTTGAAAGTGTGCAGGAGTAAATCCTGCCTTGTGTCTCTAGCCTATAAAGGACCACAAGGAAGTAAATTAGACTATGTTGTCCTGATCGACTCAACATGACCAATAGGTCGCTCTTACTGGAAGTCGAACTAGTAACTTTGACCAACTTGATTAGGGTTGCCATCTCAAGGTGTTTTCTTGCTTAATCTTGATGTTAAGAGTTGCACATTAAAAAATAAGAGAAACATATGAGTTTATAAAGTCAAAGGGTTAGAGCTAATAGGTGACTAGGTGACCCAGTCGGTGCCTAGGAGGTCTAGTCGGGCGCCTAGGAGGCTTAGGCGGGCCGGCCTGCAGTTTAGACCACCGATTATGGTGATACGCTATACGGCCAACCAGCACCTAACACCTAGGCGCCAATTAATCGCTGCCTAAGCGAGATTTTTACAGCACTAGTCATGGGTTAGAGCTAATTGATTGGATTTAGGTTTTAGTGTAGTTTGATCCACTTGGATTATAGAATGGTTAAGGGACATTGGCCCAATATTATATTATAACACTTGAAGATCAGATGCTCTTTAAAATTGGCATGAAATGATTTTGGATTGATGTTGGTTGGGGTTTTATGTGCAGGTAATATCATGGATTGTGGCCACCTTCCTGATTGCAATCAATGGATATCTTATGGTGGACTTCTTTTCTTCAGAAGTTAATGGAGTGGTGTTTGCATCTGCTGTTTTTGCATTTGCAGCTGCATATGTTGCATTCATAGTATACCTGGTTTCACGGGGCATACCATTTTCCAGAAACAAGAATTGATCCAAACAATCCCAAATTTACTCATTCCAGCATGGCTCTCTTTTGGGGCAGACAGTAGCATGTAAGCATTGACAAAAAAATTTCACCAAAAACAATAAAATTTATTGATTATGCCCCTAAGGCATTGGTATGGTGAATGAGAAGTTTCATTCAAGATTTGTTTTTAGTGGCATGGTTGGATTCCTGCCACGAAGAGTGGTGGTAGATTTGGGTTTGACTCCTTGTACGCAAAAAAGTAGTGTTAGTAGTCTTGAATTTCAATTAGCTCAATTTAATTCTTCATGTGTCTGATGCGAGTTTCTTTTTTACATGGCTTTTAATTTTAAATAAAGAGCTATAAATTGCAAATTTGACTCAATATATTCCATCTCATGTAAAAGTTCAACCTAATAAATTAGATTGCATGTTTATTACTTTTGAAACTAAATAAGGACCAATTGAAGATATAATAATTAAAAATCAAAATTACACTCTCTACAAATTAGAGATATAAAAAAATGGAATTTTCCTTTTTAAAAAAAAAAAAAAAAAAACCAATTGAAGAGTTAAAGACTATGGGTGTGGATGGGGGCAAATTATCCTGTGAACTACGGGTCAAAACGACGTCGTTGAATTTTATGAGTTAAAATAATGTACATTATGAATTATAATAATGTACTTGATGTGTTAGAATAATGTATATTATGACAATACCTTGTGGTCTAGTGGCATGAAGTGATTCTCCCAAATAGGAGATCATGTGTTTGATTTTCAGTGGAGGAGGTAGTGACTCTTTGTGCTTCAGTAGGTTGAGAAAATAATTATGAACAAATATTGCATTATAATAAATTCAGTAATACTAAAAAAAATATACTAAAAAAATTATGCGACATTATTTTTGAATTGCGGTCCACACAACACAATAACTATTGGTGGATGGGAGAGGAATATGGATGTGAATATGAACTGTTACTGAGGCCCAGTGGGCTCACCATTTTTTAATCTGAAAACTCATCTTAGATCAGAAAGCCCAAACACGAATGGACCCGAGTCTAAAATCACAATTTACATACTGAATATTTACAATTTTGTAAAAAGTAAATTGTGAACATTCGATATGTAAATTTATGTATTTTGGATTCGAATCCACCTTGCAAGATAGACCTGGGTCCACGTCTTTGTCCTTGAATTGGATGCATGCAAACACACACACGACTACATGTCAAGTAACTATCGACTATTAATGCTGACCTATGTTGTTTATTACTCCATTATTGTTGTTATATATTATTATCATCTAATAAAAAACAACATTATATTCAAATTCAAAACATGTAGTGGACTATCAATCCTAACCTATGCTGTTTATTGCTCCATTATTGTTGTTATCATCATTATTATTTCTTGATATATATATCTAATGAAAATTAAGATCAAGATAGTGTATTTAAATTTGTGTTTATTAAGTATAAGAAAATGTTACAGGTTGATTTACCTCCTTGTGATCATTTGCCGAAGTATGGTAGTCAAGGCCGATTTTTGGATTTTTATAGCTCCGTTCTTATAAATAAATGAGGTCCTACGAAAAGTATAAGCACAATCTTTAAAATCAATATTGTAAAATATATGATTTTTATTTCAAATAAGTATGAACAGTGTAACACAGTTGAATGCAAAAATCACAGTTCCTACTTCAATTCACTTCCAATTTAAATTAAAGTTAGAGCAACTAAAAGTAGCATACCTACCAATAGCCCTGAGTCCCGACCATGATTTGCCAGGTGATCTCCACCGAAGCGACGACGATCGATATAACAGTTGCAGTAGAAATTACGTCGGTCATGAGGTGGATTCTTGGTGCCAATAATCTAATAATCTATACTTATTATTGTGTTTGATGCATTGGTGGTGATTATTGGCGTTTGTGGAGATTGAATATGATGACAGTAATGAGTTTGTGGAAGGTGAGATGAAGGGTGTTGTTGGATCGATTTCTCATGCGATATTGGTGGTGAATAGTACAGGTTTCAAGTTATCTGTGCAGATTCAGGACTTGAGACATCATCTGTGCCCGCCGTTGGGGAAACAAAATGATTTTGTCACGCTCAATTAATTAGGTCCTAATTATTAGGAGAGAGAAGTGATTTGAAAAAAAAAAAAAAAACTGATGAGTTTTAGGATTAATTGTAGAATTTTTTATTATTATTATTTCTTAAGTAGCTAGGTCAAAAATAAATATTAGGCCCTCTAAAAATTGAGGCCATATGTTGTTGCCCATCTTGTACGGCCTAAAATCCGACCATGATGGTAGCAAGGTATTGTAGACTTCACCTAGAACGCACATTCGGGCTTCGGGTAGTAGCTACAGGTTTTCCTTCGTATCAAAGAAAATGTTACAAGTTTGAACAATGAAATGATGTGTTCCATCTCTAATACTAAATTGAAGGATGTGCTCCGTCTCAACTAAAATTTAAATTGATAGTTAGATTGCACATTTATATATGTTTTTATATTATATGTTCATCATAACTTTAATGAATTAAAAGTAATTATGTTGCATATAATTATTTACTATAAGATAATTGCCTCTCTCTTTGTAGAACGGTTTAGAAATTTGTTGTATTGATTTACTTATTGATTGGAATAGAGTTTTGATTGTGTGACATAGTATATTACATTCTTCACAGTTTCAAGAAAAACGAACAAAACTCTCTAAAATTCTATCGGATCAGGATGTGAGGAGTTTTGAGGGCAAAAGGCTTTGCCTTTTTGACGGGGATAAAAAAACACGAAATATATGAAATGTACGAAATTTATTATCAAATTGCAACTCAAATCCTATGACCAATATATGTTATTGTTATTGATGAAGGTTAAGAATGCATTTACTTTAATTAATTACCTAGTTTTTCTTTCTCCAGCTTCATTCTCTATTTTCTGAATAGGAGAAATGTACAAGTAAAGGAATTCTCTATTTTTCTTTTTTTCTTTTTTTCAAGTTTTCGTTTATGTAAAAACAAAAACAAAAAAATAAAAAATGTCTAGTAAACACTTTACATTAAGGGCATCCCCATCAAGGGTAGGTTTTTGAGGAGGCCAAACTTAGGTAGATCATAGATGAGAGGTTTTTGTTGAAAAACCTAGGTTTTTGTCAGATCTGTGGGCCCCACCAAGAAAGAAGAAAAGAAACGTTGCCTCGCGTGAGGCGTAAATTTCGCGCCCGGCGCAGTGACTGGGCGCGTCAATCTTTACTTTTTCTTTTCTTTTTTTCCCTCCCATCTCATTTCCTCTTTCCTAGTCAGACCTGCAAAAACTCATCAAAAACTACAACTATTGGAGATGCTCTAAGCACCGAACATCTATCTAGGGTTAATTAAAGTGAAGCTTCAATTCTAAGGTTAATATAAGATGGTTTAATGATCCATATATAGACTAATGATGCCATGCTTTCTTGAGACCAACCCCAGTTTGTACTTGCTTCCATTATTTTGTATTTCTTTGCTTTTGCTTTATTGAGTTGAATCCAGGCTACATCTGCCGCAGTGCAGCCAAGTCTAACTACCAGACCACTGTCCATCATAAATTTTGGTGATTTAAAATCCATTGGCTTGTTGGGGGGACCAATGCAAAAGTTCCCTTAGGGTTAACATGCTTCTCATGAACCTCATCATAACACTCTCAACCTTAGTTCTAACTCAAATAACTATTCATTACACTCAATCTACTAAAATAATTAAATAAAATTACTTAACTTTTCAATCTTTTCTTTAAATGAACTTTATTTAGTAACAAGTTGGAGAATGTATGGTGAAACGTCTAAGTGAGATAGATGGCAACAACACTACCAGTCTACCACCAACACTATCAATCACTTAGGTTTAAATGAGAGAAAGAATTGACCCCTAAACCCCAATAATTACACAAAACTACAAACAAAAAAACACATCTTTTTTAACTTTGTTCCAAAGCTTCAACACCCCCAATCATATCACCACTGCTTAAAGATATGATCCAAACAGCCCAGAAGACATGCAAAAACTACAACAACAATAACAATAATCCTGGGTGTTTCTTCTGCACCATGGCTGAACCAGATCCATCTGCAAGAAGATCCAGAATAGCCAAATGCTTTAGAGAATTGCCTCTCAGAGATGACAAAGAGCTGATGATCATCCTAACTGGTGTCTGGAGAATTGCTGTGGCTAAGCCCGATGACCCCGAGTTCCCGGCCCTAGGGCTCTTCCCTTGCATGGCTAAGCTCATCATCAATGACAGAAACTGCAATAATATGTCCATCCCATACTATGCAGCTCACATCATTGGCTCCTACACTATGAACTCCTCTGAATTTGCAGAAATGGCTGTGAGGGCAGGGGTTCTGACCCCATTGATGGAGCTTCTGAGAGGGAAGATGAGCTGGGTTGAGCAGAGAGTTGCAGTGAGAGCACTTGGCCACATTGCCAGCCACCGAGCCACGTTTAAGGCCGTGGCAGCAGCCCACGAATCGGAGATCGTAAATTTAGCCATGAAGATTGCCTCTAACTGCATAGAAACAGTGTACAATGAGTTTGTGAAGATGGGGAGTGAGGGGAGAATGGAATACCAGTGTGAATTAATGGGAAAAGGGGTTGGGGGATTGGAATTGCAGAACAAGAAAGCAGAAGCCTGGGCTACCCAGCTTCAAAGCTGGTCTCTTTACCTCCTCAACTGTTTTGCCAGAAAGAAAAGATCAATCAATCTGATCTGCAACCAAGAATTCCTGACAGAACTCAGCTCCATCTGGGGAGGACTTGAAAACCAGAATTCATTTTCTGGAATTTGCCTAATCAGAACCCTTTGTCTCACCCAAAACGGAAGAGAAAGCATAGCTAACTCCCCTCATCTCCTCAAAACCCTCTGCAATCTCTCAAGATCCTCAGATGATTCCCAAATAAAAGCCATCAAAATCCTGCTATCACTTCTCCAGGATCCCAATACAAGACCCAAAACACTGCAAATTTCTGCGCCATTTCTCGTCGATTTAGTAGAACTCAGAGCCATCAGAGGAAGATCAAAGCTAGGCGATCAGATCGCAGAGCTTCTCTTGCAAGACTACGCCAAGTTTAAGGTTGAAAAATCTGGGTCACTGAGTCACTGTAATTTACCCCACCTCGGGCCAGAGGGCGAGGGAATTTCGCCTTTTCTGGAAGAGGCATGGGAGTTGAAGGTGGGAAGAAGAAAACCAGACGAATTAATGTCCGAACGGGAACTAAAGCAGAGGAGAGTAATGGTTTCCATGCTGAAGAAAGAAGGGAACCAGAAATTCTGGGCAGGGAGAGTTGCAGAAGCGGTAGTAATTTACAAGAAAGCTCTGGATTTGTGTCCATTGAAACTGAGAAAAGAGAGAATCGTTCTTCACAGTAACAGAGCCCAGTGTTTCTTGATCCAAGGAGAAGCAGAATCCGCCATTAGAGACACAACGCGAGCTCTGTGCTTATCAGGGCAAACCAATAATCCCCACCTGAAAAGCTTGTGGAGAAGATCGCAGGCGTTTGATATGAAAGGGATGGGCAGAGAGAGCTTGATGGACTGCATGCTGTTCATTAACGACAAGGGGAGGAGAGGCATGAAGATCCCCTACTACGCCATCCGAATGTTGAACAAGCAGATGAATGCCACGTGGATTTTCGCCGCCGCCGCCGCCGCGGCGGCGGCGAATGATGAAACGCAGAGGCCCATCGTTTTCTTTGAAAATGGTAAGACGAAAGAGGAGGAGAAGAAGAAGAAGAAATTCATGGATGGTAAGCTGGAAAAACTGATTGGAAATGGCGTGCATCAAAAGAAAGGGCTATGGAGGAGGATTAGCATCAAGAAAAACAACGGATTGGATCGCCGGAGCTCTGTAGATTTCTAGATTTATTATACGTTGGCCGTGAATTATACTGGTATAGTAGTGTTATTTAGTGATGTAAGATTTACTCCGACATACATTTTCGACTAAAGATTGCACCATTAATCTTCACCAACTTTGATCGTCATTCTTAATGATTCTTGTCATTTTTCACTTCTGATGCTCGTGGCTAGAAGAGAAGAGTTCAGTTAGTACGATGATGTTTTTTGTTTTTGTTTTTTTTTTTTGTTTTTTTAAGTGTGTTAAGCCATGATTACTTCTTGAGAACTTATGTTGTGTTTGGAATCTTCGGATGGTGAAGACTAAAATGGGGAAGAAAATTTTAATGAAGCTATTCATGTTTGAGAATTGTTCTTCTCCTCCCAAAAGGATGAATCATCAACTCAAGGTCCTCACATCCCGACCCAACCTAGCATTTAGCAATCGTTATATCATGCATCAGGTGCGCAATGTATTTTTTTAAAAAAATATTTTTTGAAAAATTTCAAGAAACTCATTTAGAAGTTGCGTTTCTGACAAGAAACACATATCTGAAATGAGTTTTTTTCAAAATTGCCACTTTTTAAAAACCTTCTTATTTTTGTCATTCATTCAAGTATCATATTTTTGTCTTTGACCCGGTATTATACACATGTCGTTCTTATGTTTTTTAGTTTGGTTCATATCAAAACTAAATGAATGGATTAATATTTTTTTTTTTAAACCAGAAGCTTTAATCATTGAGTTGTTAGGGAAATTTGTTAGTCCCATACGTTAATGATTTTTGACTTCGCGTTTTATGCTTCTGTGACATGTTTCTTATGTAAAGCGTAAATTGAAAAATTTTAATATAAAAATATTCTTAAAATGTTTATATTATGAACTAAATACTTGAAATAACTTTTTGAGGAATATAATTATTGTGTCTATAGTTTAACATCAAATACATTTCTTTTCATTACTTCCTCAAAAATTTAATTGGTAAAATAGTACCAAATGACCTCTTAGTTACTTCATAATTATATTCGCTCAAACAATTTATAAGCACAATCAAGTTTTTATATTTTTAACATATATAATAATAATAATAATAATAATAATAATAATAATAATAATAATAATAATAATGAAATATATATTAGCGCAGCACACAATGATGTTGAAACTGACGTTGTAACACAAACGATCTGTAACGCAGTTCGGGCAAACAACCCTAATCTGCGAGGCACTTCTCAATTTGAGAACTTGCCTAAATCCACTAAAAGCTCAATATTTAAAGTACACTGTTTGGAACCTGAGATTACACAATAGAATGATCTTTCCTACCAAACTATTGAAACCTAAACACATGTACTACTTTCTAGGGGAATTTAGTATCCTATTCTCAAAGACTCTCGTACCTCACCAGATTAATGTTGAATGCTTGAGTTTTACAAGAAAGGACAACCCCTATTTATAGTAGCTATTCCTAACAGATTCGTGAATAATAAAGCTATTCCTAATCAGACTAGAACTAAACACTTCAATAACAATTCCCTTTAGAACTAGTACTCTTCAATAACTACTCCTCTTAGGCTTGGTATTCCTTTATAGATCTGGTATTCCTTTTGCACATAACTTTGACAAAACACTTTGAGTCAACAATCTCTCCCTTTGTCAAATTTTTGGCAAAAACCTTGATCTCATAGTGGCTTGATTTTCTATTCTTCTCCCCCTTAGTTGATTCTTCTCTCCCTAAACTTGATTCCTGGAGTTCTTGGAAAAAAAAAAACTTGAAACTTGTATTTGAATGTGTGAGTGAAGAGAATTCTTCACTGTCTCTATACATTTTACCAATGTGTGGTAAAGTAGATCCACACAGTCACAAAAGTAGAGGATTTGATCATAGATAAGTTCAAGTGGTTTTGGATCTGTAAATCAAATTTCGCCATTCACGGAGGGCAAAGCCCGCATCATGCATTTCATTTGGAAGAGGAAGCACCGGGCCATCAGAGATGAATATTCCGGTGGAATCTTCTCCGAGATCATATGGATTTCCATTGCCGTTTGAAACCGGAACGGTAGAGGATCCGAAAGCTGGGTGCGGATCCGACCCGAATCCATAGGGATCGGGACTGTGGACGGATTGAGGAAAGTGCTCAACTGTCACTTCATCGTACTCTCCCGGAAATCCCCCGGCTGATTGGTACGGTGGCGCGTATCCGCCGTAACCGCCGTCATCAAACGGCGGAGGAGCCGTTCTGACGTGCTCATCCATGGTAGATACATCGAAGATGCTGATTTCCCCGTCTTCTTTGATTTTCTGGTGATCCTTCGCACCAGGCTCTCTTCTGGGTTGTTGAGGTAGCAAGAAAATGAAGTTACCCGAAGACTCATGTCATTGGCTTCCATGGAGATTATTATAATAACCGGACAGTAACGGGTTTTGATTGGAAATCAGTTTCGTACTTGTATTCATTTATACAAACCCCTCTCGCATTTGGGTGCGCCTCAACTGTTCGACAGAATTTCGGAGTCATTGTAAGTGCAATCCAAACTTCATATTTTGTTCACATATGTCATAGCTCAACTTTATACCCCAATCATGTATATCTGTTACAGTTTAAGGCTTCATCAATGTTTTTTGGGATCAAACTTGGAGGTGTGGCAGTATACTCCTTTTATTTTGTGGAAATCTTGTTTCTTTCCTCTAGTCTTTATTCTTTGATTGAGATCTCCCATGATATTTTCCAAAGGATGATTTTTCTGATTTTTTAAGACAGTAGGATGACTTTTATCCTTTTCTTCATTTGGCTCTGTTTCTGTTCTGCAATTCTGCATATCATTAGTCAGAGGTGTTGGAACAGTTGTTTCAACAACTCTTGGACTTTTGTCATCATCAGTAGTTATTGCTGGAGTTACATCATCAATGATCACTATTTGATGAATAGCCTGGGGATGCTCCTTGGTCATGAAAATTTATGTGTCCCATACGTTGGTGCCATAATTGTGTTTGACTGATGGTTGTCTGTAAACCGGATAGATCACTATCCCATGTGTAGCATTTGTTTGTAGACCTTTTTCCCATCATGACACAATCATGATTCTGATTAAACACATTGCAACTGTCTCTAGAGATCATTTTTGTACTGGATGTTCTCAAGATTTTCTGAATTTCCAGTCATATGTCTTGAACATCCGCTGTCAAAGTACCATATATCTTGCTCTTTGTTTGTTTTGGAGGTATATGCAACATTTTGGTCTTTTCTTACCCAGATTTTCTTACTATTATTTCTGTTCTGTGTTGGCCACACTCTGTTGTTTTGTCTGTAGTAAAGATCATTCTGTCTCTTGTAGCAGTGAGTTTTGATGTGTCCTAGTTTGCGGCAATAGTAGCACCTTATTCTTCTTCGGTGTCGGAAGTGCTGTTGTGACACTTCCTGTGTCTCGGTTTGATGATTCTCACTAGTGTCTGTGCTTGGAGTCCTGGGTCTTTCGGTAAGCTCCTTGATTTCTTGTAGAAGTTTAGCTTCTTTGTTTTTGAAGTCTAATAGTTCGTTTTGAGCTTCTTTGTATTGTTTATCTATTCGTTCTTTTTCATTCTTCAAATAGTGATTATCTTCCATGAGTTCTAAATTTTTCTTGATGATTTGCTCCCACTTGGCATTTAGTTGAGTGTATGCCTCTAGTAACTCTTGCATGTCATCGCTATTGTTGCTTTCATGGCTAGCGGTGAAGGCTACGAAATTTGTGTTGCTATCATCTTCTTCACTATCTGAGTCGTCGCTTAGGGTTGATATATATGTTTTATTTTTCCTTTTCAAGTATGTGGCACATTCTGATTGGATGTGTCCAAAACCTTTGCATTCATAGCACTGTATTCCTTCTGTATTTGAACTGTCTCTTCTTTTTGAAATAGATTGATTTTGTCCAGTTGGGAAGTCCCCTTGATTGATTGAAGCACTTTTGTTTCTAAATTTGTTGAATTGTTTGAGAACTCTGTTGAAATTCTTTGTTAGGAGAGCAATTGATTGTTCCATGGTTTCAGTATCAATTTCTGGACTTCCTTTCTGCTTTGATTGGAACGCAATTCCTTTGTCATTATCTTTCCCTTTTTGCAGTATCTCAAGCTCATATGTTTGAAGATTTCCCATTAGATCACTCAGTTTGTAGGTGTTTAGATCTTTATGTTCTTGAATAGCGGTGACTTTCATTTGGAATCTTCCGGGTAGTGAGCGTAGTACCTTTTTGACGATCCTATGTTCGGGTATAGGTTCGCCTAAGTTGAATGCATCTCCGGATATACTTAAAACTCTGGCACTGAATTGGGTGATGCTTTCTTCCTCTTCCATTTTCAGGTTTTCAAATTCAGTTTGTATCATCTGAAGCTTAGATTGTCTTACAGTTGTGTTTCCCTCATGATGATCGCACAATATACTCCACGCAATTTTGGCTATGCGAGTAGAGGCAATCAGTTTGAAGGTATCTTCGCTCACAGCTCCATAGATTGCATTCATTGCCTTCGAGTTGAAGTTATATTCTGTTTTTTCTTCTTCACTCCAGTCAATTTTAGGTTTTATGTTTCCTTTATCATCAACTGGAGTTTTCCATTCGTTTTCTATAGCATTCCAGACACCTTCTCCTTGTGCCAAGATGTATATTTGCATTCTGGCTTTCCAGTAGGAAAAATTCGTGCCAATGAGGGCAGGTGACCTAGTGTTTGACAGTCCTTCTCTGGGAAACTCCATTAGGATCCTGCTAATAACTTAAGCAGTTTGGCTCTGATACCAATTGAAATATATATTAGCGCAGCACACAATGATGTTGAAACTGACGTTGTAACACAAACGATCTGTAACGCAGTTCGGGCAAACAACCCTAATCTGCGAGGCACTTCTCAATTTGAGAACTTGCCTAAATCCACTAAAAGCTCAATATTTAAAGTACACTGTTTGGAACCTGAGATTACACAATAGAATGATCTTTCCTACCAAACTATTGAAACCTAAACACATGTACTACTTTCTAGGGGAATTTAGTATCCTATTCTCAAAGACTCTCGTACCTCACCAGATTAATGTTGAATGCTTGAGTTTTACAAGAAAGGACAACCCCTATTTATAGTAGCTATTCCTAACAGATTCGTGAATAATAAAGCTATTCTTAATCAGACTAGAACTAAACACTTCAATAACAATTCCCTTTAGAACTAGTACTCTTCAATAACTACTCCTCTTAGGCTTGGTATTCCTTTATAGATCTGGTATTCCTTTTGCACATAACTTTGACAAAACACTTTGAGTCAACAAATAATAATAATATATTCACCTAATTACAATTTTTATTATTTCATTTATTTATTTACCAACAATTCTTGATCAATACTACCTTAACTTTTCCAATTTCCATCTATGTCAAGTCGAGTTTGAGTACAAAAGATGGTTGAACTTCAAGTTTAAGATATTAAGTTGAGGCAAAACTCTAACATCATGTTTGGTTCATAAAATAAATTGAAAATGATATAATATTTTTAAGAATAGATATATTTTACTATTTGTTTTAAGAAAAAAATTACATTTTTTGTCCCTAAATTATAGGGTAATTGTATAATTCGTCCCGGAGTGTTGCTCATGTTTACTTTTCGTCCCTAAGTTATCACTGGCGTTGCACTTTTCGTTCTTTCGTATTCACTTTTCGTCTCTGAGTTATACTAAAATTGTAAATTTCATCCCTAATATTTTATTAGTAAAGAGACGAAAAGTGCAACGTCAATGATAACTTTGAGACGAAAAGTGAGTATTACCAACACTTAGAGACGAATTCTACAATTACCCTATAACTAAGGGACGAAAAATGTTATTTTCCCTTGTTTTAACACCTTATTCTTAGGAATAATATTCCTAAAAATGAGCTATTTTAGCTCTATAAGGAGAATATTCATTACCAAGAGACTCCTAGTATTATATTATATATATATTCTCAAGTATTCAAGAATATCTTATTTTTCTTCTCCTTTTTTTTAAACACCCAACAAAAAACCGTTTTTACAACACATGCTTATATTTTGTGTGTGTATTGATGGAGCCATGGGGCATAGATTGCTGGACAAGTTGATGGATGGGATTTTTCAATTGGCCTGGATGGTATCCCGGCGCCTGGTTATGGATGTGGATAGTCGTTGCCTACCACCGCCAACCCCGACTTACCGTTGAGAGCGGTTGTATACGGGCATTAAAGGTAAGGGTGTGTTTGGAAAACATAGAAATGGAGCAAAACAAGAAAATACCCAAGGGGGGAAAGGCGGTTCGCCCGACCAATGCCCACAACTTATACACCCAGTCCGATGAGGGTTGGCAGATGATGGTTAGCCTTTGTAGACTAGAGCGGACCAGCACTGGCCAGTCGCGAATCAACTTTGGTTGAGGTGCCCACGACAGCCCTTTGCCCAAAAACCAAGTCGTCTGCCAACTTCCAGTTTGCTCGCATCGGGTCCGACCAGTCGTGGCGTTCGACTAGATGGGTCCAATCGGTGGAGGACACATATAGGTGAGGGTGGCGGATCGCCGAAGCAGGTGATAGAGTTTAACAATTATTACCCAAATGTCATAATTATTAATCATCCTATAAATATTACCCGAATTTTCAACTATACTTTTTAATATATTATGAATTCTACAACTATGGATTATATGATTTTAAAAAATTATATACTATTATTTTTAAAAAAATATTTCAATATACTCCGTAATAATTATAATTTTAACATTGAATACTAATATTAGGTATTTATTTTTTTCCATTGCACATAGAAAAGACTAGTTATACTTATAAATACAAACATAGATGGAGCAAATATTTATATCCGTTCTCCTATAAATTTAGTATGCTTTTTGGAATATGCAAAATGTTTGATAAGCGTATAAGATATTAATTTACTTCATGTTACACACAATCAAAATTCAAAGACAATATTAAGTAACAATGTTGAACGGGTAATAATCTCAAAAAGTAGTTTGGAAAGATGGCGTTGTGGATTTGTGGGGGAGGAAATCTATGTTAAAAAATTTATATTTTAAAGATGCAACTTGTGTTTTGTTTTGGTTTGGTTTGATTAGGATGTTTTTGTCCAAATGATTTTCTTTTCTTTATTATTTTTTTTTAAAGAGAAGGTACAAAGAAGTCAAACTATTGCTCAAGAATTAAAATTCTAGAAAGGACAAGTGGTTCTTCTCATTTCATAACTTAATATGTATACTTATCACAAGTTGCTAAAAAAATGATAAACAATATTGGGAAAGGTAAATAATATAGCTGGTGCTTGTCCAATAAAAAGTTGCATCCCTTTAATTATTGAACCACCTTTGAAATATAGTGATTAGGCTGAATGTCTTGCATACCTAACACACTAGTGAAGATTTTGGACAGATCCAAAACCCTGTTTGATTTTACACGTACTTGTCTTCTAGGGTTTTGAGATGGAAAAAGACTTTGTGTCAAAACTTGAAAATCACGTCAAAATAATCACAAGATTTGATTTCACGTTTTGTAATAAGCAGTGGAAAGTAAGAAAAAGTAGGCAATAAATTAAAATTTTTAATATATATATAGGTTCATAATCAGGTACGAATAGACCTTAACGTGCAAACCTGCGAACTACTGAGGCTTGAAGGATTCCACCACAACTACTATATGATTGCACCGCAAGGTCTCTCCAAACATGTCTGCCTGTTTGGGAACCGTTGCGGTGCAATCATGTAATAGTTGCAATACAATCCTTCAGTAGTTCGCAGATTCGCAGGTTAACACCAATTCACACCTAATTACAAATATATATAGACTAGTTTAAGTAAGTTGAATGCAAGACTCCTGCTGAATCAAATAGATAATGGTACACATTATGGTTACATGTATACAGAGTAATAACACAGATTGTTAACTTAAACCCAACATACAATTTGCATTGGTGTTTTTTTGTCAAATGTTGCCTTTGCTCAGACTCTATCTCTAGTATGTGTGTGTCTGTGTGCTTTGACTGTCACATCTACTCATAAAAAATAAAATTAAAAAAAAAAAAAAAAAAAAGTCTAGCTTAATCTTGTTAATAGAAGCTCAGTCTGAAGAGTAACTTAGAGCGGCGATAACCGATCCCGTCGTCTCGAATGCTGACGACACATCTGCGTAGCCTTTCCAGGATGTATTCACCTTCAGGGCTGGGTACAACCACTTCTTTACAGAAGATATAAAGGAGCTAGGATCAGACTCCAGGATCGCTTCCCAATCCAACTGCAGACCTTCTGGAATGCTCCCCGTGAATTCCATATTAGCCGCGAGTAGAAGGCCAAGCAGAACCACAAACCCGACAACAGCGGATCCTCTGGAGAGTGGCATGAAATTATACCTAAAACATAATAAGAAAGAAAAATGTGTAAAATGAGAATGAATTCCCAAGTGGCCATGGCCTTGAAACAAGTACAAGCCAAATTTTCTACCAGTAGAATGTCATTCTCAAGATTGCATCTCTGACAGTTTCTAGTGCTTCAAGTTTAGTTGAACCATATGTCTCACCGCAGTAAACATCACATAATGCCTGCATATTTATGTCGGATGTGTTATTGTGGTGATATAGCAGAGGTCATGTATGCATGCATAGAGAAACTGGTGCAAACTCTCCATGTCCTCACCGACTAGGAGGCTAGCACTGATCTCTCTAAAATGTCAACTAGATAAAGAAAAGCTTGAATGATGCATGTGAGAATGTGGAGCATCTAGTTAAATTACTTTTATCTACTTACAAACTATCAGTAAATTGTTACAAGCACAATGCACGATATACACATTAATCCATAGAATTCATCTAGAGAGATGTGTACACATTAATCCATAGAATTCATCTAGAGAGATGTGTACCTCCCACGCTGAAGTCATTTCCGTGTCAAAGGCATCCCACCTTGCAGGTGTACTTGGTGTTCTTATTGAAAAGTCATATCCAACTTCACCCCTGAAAAGGAAATACATAAACAAACACAAAAGAAATCTGAATCAACAAGAGAGAGAGAGAGAGAGAGAGAGAGAGTTCTATACATTTTTACTACTGTGATTCTTGTCCCTTCAAGGCGCTTCCTGAAACAAGGAAAAGCACAAATTAATGACAAGAGAAGGTGATAACATGAGAATGGCAAAGTAAATATGAAATCACTGAAAATAATACCCCTCAAATGCCATGCTGTGGCACCAGGTGGCCAACCAGAAGTCCTCACCAATAACTCTATAAAGATCATGGCAAGATTCGGCACTCATGATCTGCAAATTTTTATTCAAACATTAAGTGTTTTTTTAATATATATTTCATCAATATTTGGAAGAAAATGGTATTCTGGAGAAATATAATAACAGGATTGAACTACGGGATTCAATAACAAGGACGGGTCAAAAACAAGAAACAGTATGAACTAGAAAAGAGAAATTGAGAGCTGCCAGAAATCAGCTCCAGACTATAATAAAAGGCAGTTAGCAAAGACTATTTGAATTTAGTACAATGTGTGAACTGAAAACTTCTTGCTCATTTCCAAAGCATCAAAAGTTTTCATCTTGTTTCATTTTCATAGCAACATGATGAAAATGGTCTTTCTGCAACTCACCTCCTGCAATTTCCCATTCCCAGAAAGATCAAGAAGGTTGTCTTTCTTGTCAAATACAGACTTGTTCTCCTTTATGACTGCTTTGGCAGCATTCAGTGTTCTGCATAAATCATAATAGAAGTGTTAAGAACTTCTACAAAAGGTATGGCAGCAATAAAATGCATTACCATCTTACCTCTTAAAATTTGGATAGTAGCGAGCCACTTTGGCTTGCCCAAGAATGAGGGGAGTGTGAGACCCAAATCCAGAAATGAATTCCTCACTACAGACAACGATGTTGAAAATTTCATGAAAACCCAGAACAGCAACAAATTCAAGATATAATAGGCATTTATGTGCATGAAGCTACACTAATTTCCAAATAACAATAGCATTATGCAATGTCATTCAGGAATCTCCTTCACAGGTTTGTCCATTAACAATTGGGATGTGAACAGGTTATAAGATTGAGAAAGAAAGTGAGAGACTAAGGCAATCCCATAAACTATAATGACTAAGCTAATGTAATCAATATTCAACATTAAAACCATAAAGCCAATACCTTCTAGGTGGAGGGTTATGAAAATACCCATATTCTTTTTTTTTTTTTTTTGAAAATAAAAGAAAATACCTATATTCTTATTAACACTCTAGGTTAAACACAATGACTTTGACCCACAAAGGTATCCAAGCAACCATCAACTAAGTTACCCTTGAGAGATACAAATCACAGAATACATAATATTAGCAAACACCAAAAGATCCTATTTAACAAGAAATCTAAAACGTCATATCTTTCTACAAGCAAATAATCAATAGCTAATTCAGAGAATCAGAGTCCCATTTAAAACATTTAAAAACATCATCTCTCATTGGCATAGGCTAAGACTTCATCAATGTTCAGTATCCTGTGTATTAATTTCTGATTTTGAAGTTCATCTGTTTTTATTAGTAACAGTTGCAATCAGGTAGTTCTTCCAATGCTAGTTAAGGAAAATAGACAGCAAGTTCAGTACCTTAATTTGTTTATCCAGACAACTGGATCACATGGTTCAGATATTTGTCTCCATTTAACAGCTAAAGAATACAAATCCTGCCATGACATTGTAGGGCGTCCAGCTGGTCTGTCATCTGTTGATGTTTCTGAGAAACTGCTAGTACTACAACCAGCACCACCTCTGTTTCGACTAGGAGGATTTATCCTTTCCTTCCTCCGGGCTCTCTTGCCACTTTTAGTTGTGCCTTTATTTAAATGTTTCCATTCTACTTGTATAGTACGCCAAACTCTTGAAATTTTTTGTGCAATTTCAATAGCTGCTAAGCCAGCCATCCGATGCTGATAAATTCAAATTTCATAGGATGATTTTAGAGATTGAAGGAATCAATGCATGCAAAAGCAGTAAGACATGACATCAAATAGCTAGGCAATGGCAAACACTAAGACATCTGTCTGTTGACGCAACTCTACCACGTAAATAGAAAACAACAATATTAAATGCTTGGTCATCAATACAATGAAGAACAATGCAGATCTCAACTTTCTGTCAGAGCCACAGCATATTAAACAGAGGGTTGTTACAATCCCCGAAAAATTCAATATGGTATTGTGATAAGAGAAAGATTTTAGTAGTTTAGGCACATGAAACAGTCAGCATCATGCTTTCCGTATCTCCTCCTCCCACAAAAGAAAAGGAACATTTAGATTGATTGAAAATGGGATGGTGTAAGAAAAATCAATTTTGTTTAAGTGTGTAACATCAAATTATAGGTTGTGGAATGAATCTACTGCATACAAATGTAGAAACAAATACTGAAGATCTTTTATAAAATGCACGAGAAAGAATATTTATGCACTCAAAACTAGACAGGACATTGAAGCTTGAGAATAAATCTTTAAATCAATCACCTGACGTTTATTGGGCAAGAAGCCAGGACAATTATATTGGATCTTCCTCCCAATAGAATCTGCTGCCTGTAGAAGTGCAAGTGTTTGCTTTGTTGAGGCAAAATGTAGCGTTTTTAGCTTTCCCTTCTTCAAGGAATCCTTCAGGGGAGGTTGCCTATAAACTTTTTCGCACACATCTTTAGGGTGGAGCCTTTTGCACCAATATTCCTAGATAAATAAGTCAAAATAAAAATGGTAAGACAAAGATTGGAAGACCATAAGAAATAAAATCAACCAAAATCAGGAAATATATAGTTTCTCAACTCAGCCAGAAAAGACCTATATATCCATGTATTAACCTGGCAACCATTCCATGCAGACCAACAATACAGACAATTTAAGTACCAAAACCCAAATCTACAGCTAATTACAAACAGGAACTAGGATTTAACTGTTGTAAGATACCAATTCTCTTACTAACCAGGTTCATAAAAAAGCTACCTGAAAAAAGAGCATACCAGTCTCCTCAAGCAATATATACAAACAAACATATAAATACTTAAGAAGATAACAAGTGTCTAGTTCCATCCATATACAACATGTTTAAAAAAGAATAACACAATTTCATTTCGAAACAACAAAAGATTAAAAGCCAGCAACATATTCAATATACAACTAGCTTGTATAGGCACATACTACTTTATATGTTACCTTAAATAGGGGATCAATATCTCCATCAATATCAAACCAACAAAATTCACTGTTGAGCTTTGAAGCTGTATATAATACAATTTCTTTCTGCAAGAAAAGATTGTAAAGTAAATGGGTAGTAAAGACTAAAACATAAAGTGGCAGCTACTATTCCTTAATCAAGGCACAAGGATTACCACTCTGGAATACAACCAAACAAGAGGAGAATTGAAGTCTAAAATGTTAAAAGACTCATTAGAATATGTACCAAAGAGCACTGCAACTGAAGAATCCATTACACAGTTATATTTGGGTTCAGAACCAAGCAATAAAATTGGAATAGTGAGCCAAATTAGGAAGCAAAGCCAAACTCTCCCACCTACCAATCAGCAGCATACTTTAAAATAATGTTATGCTTATCTCAAAACACTTGTCCAAACAGCTAGATAAGTACAACAAACACAGAATAGAATGCCATTTTTTCTCCTAAATAAATGGTTGAGGTTGCAAATTTTGGCTGATTGAAACAATCAAACAAAACTGCATGTTATATTTATATTTTACTCTTCATGTACTAGCTGGTATTCAGTCCAACTGTACCTGAAGTCAATACAAGCTTTAACCAAAATTTAAAGAATCTTTGGGAAGACAAGAAAGAAGAGTTTCTCCAGCAACAAGGGAAGATGGCAAGAGAAAGAGTAAATAAAAGAAGCAGCAAGAATGCATGTTTGAGTATTTCTACAACAATAACAACAATAAAATTTTATAAAGAATCAACTACCTGATAGAAGGCCAAGCACTGAAGTACAAATTTTTCCATTGAATCTAATTCCAGATCCAAAGCAGCATCATAATCCTTTACCTACAGCATGAATGAAAATCATGGAAGTGAATCCAGAGAACAAACGAATATTAAATGTTTCAGATCTTTAAGCCAAAAGAAGAAAACTGATTTCCCCATACTGCATCTTTATATTCCCCAATGGCATGATAGCAAGAACCTCGCAAATACAAGCACTCAACATTTCCACTATCAAGAGTTAGCCCCACAGATAGATCCTTGATAGCATTCCTGCAACAGTCAGTGGATGCAAGTAAACCATAGGAACCCATTGTTGAAGATAAAGAAATACATAGGGCATTAGGGCCTGTGATTCAAACTCTTTTTTCTCATTTCAAAAACAAAAAACCACAGTTGGAAAATTCTTTCAGAAGCATTATTAAAAATAAAGGTCAAAACAAAAACATGTCAAAGGGTGTCACTACCAGTTCTATTATTGTTTCAGCCCAAAACGTTCAAACACAAAGGACTTAAGAACCTCACATAAGGTTCACACTAGACTTGGCAATTATGGACATGACACGAAACTGGACACGAAAATAACGGGGTAGTGTTTAGCCTTAACGTGTCCCGGGTCGTTAACGGGTTGACCTGTTAAGGACCCGTTATGTTTCGTGTCTTAACGGGTCAACCTGTTAAACCTATTAAGAACCCGTTTAACCCGTTAATATTATCGTGTTAACCCGTTTACACAAACCTATTTATAACCCGCTAAGAACCATTGTCATGAGATTACAAAAGATATCATGGACTTAAGTATATGACTAAGGATGAGTTTACTACATTAGGCTAAAATCCAACACCAATTATTGATGTTCAACAATCTGAAATTTGAATTTTTATTGTGTTCAATTTTATTCTAAAAACTAGCATGGACTTCTTTAATTATGATTTTTGGATGTTATTTTATCATTTTATAAATGTTATAAATTGAATATTTTTTTAGTTTGATGGATTGAATTGTAGGTTTTATTTCTTTTTATATATAACTTAACTTTAAATTTTAGTTTTTTTAATATATTAATAGGTTTAGCGGGTTTAAACGGGTTTCGTGTCATATCGTGTCGACACGACCCGAAACCTGTTAACAAAACGTATCTATCGTGTCAATCCATTTAACCCGTTAACAAATCGTGTTCGTGTTAAAAATTTGAACCCGTTAACCTTAACGTGTCGTTATCGTGTCGACCCGTTAACGAACCCGTATACACGAAGTCTAGTTCAGACATCCCTTTACCAATTGATAAAGGGATGAAGGTGCAAAATTATGAAAATATCAATGACGTGATCAGAGATCATAAATGCCATCCTCTAGCTTCAATATAACCCACAATTCCATGACTCACCCACCACCTTCAATATCTACTGCTTTTGATATATATATATATATATATATATATATATATATATATATATATATATATATATATATATAAGTTTCCAGATCCCTACCTGTGCTCTCCCATCCCATGGAGAAGCAGCCCACGCATATGATAAGCTTTAGCAAACCTATTCCAAAATGGAAAAAGGAAAAGTGAAAAACAATGCTCAAGCTTGATCTTTGGCTTTGGATCATAAAAATAAAAAAAAAAATTAAAAAAAAAAATAGATTTCAAAATTAGATGCACAAAAATGCTGATATACCCTGCATCAATTTGTAGAAGTTGATGCAGGCATTCCAAAGCCTTTGCAGAATTTGCCAAATCTTGATAATACTGCCAAAAAAAAAAAAAAAAAAAAAAAACAGGAGTTCATCACCACTGAAACAACTGGAGAAAGTACAACTGATGCATGCACTATATTTATAATAAATAAACAGGAATTTTAGACATTATTAAAAATCCAGGTAATTGGCCAATCACACTGAATTTCTTGTAGTACACAAATATAATGCTAATTCAAGAAGTATGAAAAGTGTGATAGAAGAAAGGAAATTCAAACAAATAAATATGTAGAAGTGGTCATTTGTTCACCAGAAAACTGATGCCCATTTATATCATTACTTTCGGATTGAAACTTCATAACATATTCATGTATACCTGTGTTAGATGAGCCCAGGCCTCAACAAAATTAGGGTCTATGTGAATTGCCTTCATGTGTGCCGCCTCAGCCTTTTTATATTCGCCAATTGAGGCTAATGCCAAGCCCTATAAACGTTGACATTTTTCAAACAGCACTAATTTATCATACAACAATTTCAAAGAGATGCATGTAAACATAATTCATTCTACAAGTATTAGTATTTAGTAGACATAACGGACTCACCAAATAAGTGTGCGCAGATTTGTTACTCTTATCAAGCTTTACACAGGAGGAGAGGTCTTCAGCTGCAGCTTTGAAATCCTTGAACTTAAAGTTCACAATTCCTGCACATAGTTCAATCATTTAATCGCACTTTGGACATCTATCATTGACTGCAATACATTCAAGACTTTGTGTACTCGTGTGGTTGTGCCAGGACATGAATCAGATGTATTAAAGATTGTATCATTACTATGAAAGTGGGCCAACATATATTGATGCCAATGAGATGGAGTACAAAATGAAACAAACACAGACATAATCCTCAATTATGCAATGTAGTTTTGAAGAGGACCAAAAAAAAAAAAAAAAAAAAATTAAGGTCCCTCATATGAATATACAAGTAAAATGAAACCTAAGGTACCAAGGAAATAACATTTGATATGCAAGTCTGATGAAATTCAAGGAAAATTACCCCTTTCATGTAATATGTCAGCTGAGTTTGGCTCAAATTCTAAAGCTTTAGTCAAATCTGCAATTGCCTGGTATTAAAACATAGTCAGATATCTCATGCACATTATATAAGACTTCTGTATTCAAATATGAAGTCTTCAATCATAAAATCATTATTCTCAATGGCTACTGCACTTCCTTTATGAGTAGAGCATTCTAGGAATCTGATAAAAATCTCACCTCGGCAGATTCACCCAAGGCAGCACGGGCCTGCCCTCTGCGTTTCCATGCCTCACCTGCTGATGGATTTGAGTCTATGGCCTATCAGAACAGCAAAATACTCAATCAGGGATTTGAATCCTGTCATGCATAGAAGTCAAAGATATGCATACCTTTGTAAAATCAGAAATAGCAGAGTCAAGTTCTCTCTGGAATGCATATGCTGTGCCCCTTCCTATTAATGCCTCAGGGTATGTTGGATCCTCTTCGAGAATCTGTGCCAAATACATAAGTGAACAAGTATAGAGATTAGAAAATAGCTCAACAAGCTAAACATGAATTTTCTTTCAAAGTAAAGCTAGAAGGGAATAGTTAGTGTGCAAAGATGTCTAAAAAAACAAATTAGCATTCGTACAGAAGTAAGATCAATATCAACCTGATCAAAGATGGATATAGCATCAGCATATCTTCCTTCATTAACCTGAAATTCACAGAAACAATAAAGTTTCAACTTCACAATAGAGTGTTTGGTATCATTAGAAAATGTTAAGTTACTTAAACCACTCACTCTTGGGCACTTAACTCAAGCCTTAATCTTTATCTAGTTGGGGTCTTTTATATGGTCTATGGATTCCAATATTTATTCAGTTACACTTAACGTTAAATATATTTTGTTCCATTGGACTAGCATATCCTTTTTAATTACTTCAACCCAAGTAAGTTGAAATATACCTTTTTACCTCCCATGTCTCCTATTACTGCCATGTTACAGCTACTCTAATGTGCAAAGTGGGGAAAAAATTATGGTTCTTATATACACTTCAAAACATATTCAGATGTGTGAGAGGGAAACTTAATAAATGAGTTAATACCCAATTTAGTCCTCCACTATAGTGGTTTTACTCGACTTAGTCCTAAACGACTTTTTCTGCTTAATTGGATCGATAACTTCAATGTTTTTGTCTAATTGGGTCCTCTGTTAGCCATTCCGTCTCTCAGCTGTTAAGTTGGGGGTTAGCCATATATATATATATATATATATATATATATATATATATATATATATATATATATATATATATATATATATATATATTACACCAGCGAAAGAAGCAAACAAAGATTCCGTTTTCTTCCAAGAAACAGAGAAATATTTGGACGCAAGCCAATAAGGCAAGAATGGTCGGTCTAAATGAATATAAGAAAGGGAAAAGCAAGGAGATTTCAGGGTAATTTTCAGAATAATAATAGTATGTATTGTATATTTTGCCGCTGCACTCTATTGTGCTGACAACGGCATCAGATTGAAAACAATGCCATTTTTTTTTCAAAGAACAGTCATACAACATATGTCAGGCAACAAGAACTTCATCGGCCAAGATTATCAACCAAACATTCATTTAAAATTAAATTTTCACCAATCTTCTATCTATCTGCCTTTTCCTGAGGAGGGGAGGAGTGCGTGGAATAATTGCTGAGAACTGAGATAATGGAGAGAGGAAATTACTAGGCTAACCCCCAACTTAACAGCTGAGAGACGGAATAGCTAACAAAGGACCCAATTAGGTAAAAAAAAAAAACATTAAAGTTCCAATTAAGTAGAAAAAGTCATTTAGGACTAAATCAAGTAAAAGCACTATAGTTGAGGACTAAATTGGATATTGACTAGTTAATAACTACTCCGTATTTTTCACTTAAATGAAGTACAACTATAGTGCGAAACATATTATCACACGTTGTTGGATTGAATCATTTGAATGAGCAAAATGGAAATGAAGCCCACAAAATTTGAAAGGTAAATACAGAGAGATAGTATTTTTCATGTGATGAGCACAATGAAATCAGTATTTCCAGCATGTCGATGAAGTAACCAACCAATGAGTAAAATAAACATGGCAAACCAACATTCCATGTCATTATAATACCATAAGAGGCAGAAGAATGTACCTTAGCTATCCCCCTTGATAATCGGAAATCCAAAGTTACCGATTTTGTCTTCGAAGTCTTGCTGACACAGAATCTTTTACTTCTCTTATCATCATCACTCAATTCAACACGAACTTCGCATTTATTACTCAACTGACTCAAAATCTCTGATAGTTCATTAGTCTCTGATGATTCACTTGATTCATTAGTGACTATGGATGATTCGCTTGATTCATTAGTGACTATGGATGATTCGCTTGATTCATTAGTGACTATGGATGATTCGCTTGATTCATTAGTGACTATGGATGATTCACTTGGTTCATTAGTGACTAGGGAAGATTCACTTGATTCATTAGTGACTACGGATGATTCACTGCATTCTACGGACATATCATTTACGTCACCACATACTGTAGAACGAGAACCCAATTTGTCAGGAATATCACAGGTTCCATTTGTTTGTTTGTGATGACTTCCATTTGATTGGATATTGTCCTTGCTATTTTCTCTCACCTTATTATGACTCCCATTTGATTGACAATTGTCCTTGCTATTTTCTTTCACTGCTTTCTCTGTGTCCTTTGGTTTTCTGAACGGTTCAAGTCGACCATTTGACTCATGGTTCTCAGAAGTTTCAACAAGATTTCTAGAAAGGGGAGTCCCAGAACCAGATCCAGACAACTGCATAAAACCATTATCACCAGAAATGGTACTATTTTTTCTTGCAATAGTCAATAGTTCCTCTACCTCCATTAGTTGTTTCAGATCTGCACACTGTTGAACAGCATGGTCATACCCTTGCTGCCAAACCTGCATAGCTTCCACTTTCTTACCCATTGCAGATAAAGCATGACCTAGATGCAAATATTAAATTCACAATGCTTCAATGCACAATCAACCAAAAATAAACTTCAGCAAGAATTGACCGAAAATAAACTTCAGCAAGAATTGTCTATAACTCCGTAGTGTTTCCATTTCTCGAGGAGTAGAAAAATTAGAAGCTGAAAAAAATTCAATGACATTTCATTTTTATTTTTCCACTTCTGTTTCTATTTAGTTTACCATGTTATTTATTTCCTTCATCGGGCAATTGGCAGTGTACATGCCTGATAAATCAAATATATAACATTTCACTTTTCTCAAATTGGATTCAAGTAGGTAGTACATAAACCTCCCAAACATTACAGTCATTCCACTCGGCAACAGAATCAGCTAACACATATGATGCAAAATGAGATATGCATATGAAACTCAAAGCTGCAACACAGCTCTTTTTGCATGTGAAGTCTTGTTCCCAGCTACTTGTTCACAAAAATGCACATACAAAAGGATCAAAGGAAGAATGGACTACCAGATATGATGATAAGACCTTGCTTTAGTAAATGAATCATTTCTATAGTGTCTTTCTACAAAGGCATTGTGAACGGAGTTGAACAGTGAGCAGTCAGGGGACCACAACAAGTCGAGTCTGGAATTCATCATATTTATGTGTGAAATAATGGAACTATCCCCATATCTCATATCATGATCTTAATGGACTATATAATTATTCAAAGAAAAGCATTAGAATGGACTTTATTCCATGGACAGTCAGTTTGTCCTGTCCCCAACCCAGATAGCAAGTAGCACAAGGACAAAAGTTTTCAACATTAGAGAATTTAATAACAAAAATGTGATATGAATAACGCTTCAGCACTTGTCTCCGTTGACTTCACTTAACATTTAACAACAGCTAGATGCAAGAATAACTAGTTGAATAAGAAAGAAAATTCAAAATGTTCATATAAAACAACTAGTCTAGGTTTAATGAATTGTTGCAATCAGTTAAATTACCCAATAAAACACATGGGAAGATTTACAGAAAATAAAATAAAACAAAATAAAACCTTTGAGTATGTAAGGTTGGAGGACAGAAGAATCCAGCTTAAGCGCCTTATCACAATCCTTGATAACGTGCTTGTGAAGCTCCAGTTGACTATAGCAAAACGCTCGATTGCTGGAAATACAAATGAACTCACCGCATTTTAATTCAAAGAAAAAAGTTAAAAAGACACAAAGTTCAGCTCGTCTACACTAGTAGCAAAACCCCCCGTAAACACATATAACTGTCGAATTGGAGCAGGAAAAGAGAAAAAGGAGAGAATGAGAAGCGAAACGGACCAGATGTCTTGAATGAGGCAACTCTTGGAGAGAAGTGAATCGAGAACTCGAATTGCCTTTGACCAATCCTTGGACCTGCACAGCTTCGCCAGTTCGGTTCTCTCAGCCATCGTCGACGCCATCGGAGAAGGATAGCGAGAGTAGAAAGGCCGGCGGATCGGAAGATGTTAAAAGTGTTTCGGATCCTGGATTGGGTTCGGATTAACAGTTTCGTTTTTTTTTTTTTTTCCTTTTTTTTTTTGTTTACTTAAAGGGAAGGATTAAATTGGAAACCAAAAGGAAACAAGGCTTCTATCACTTAGATGGCAAGGCAATCATATAGTACACGTGGTTGCGAGATGGGGTGACCGTGGGCTCTATGCTTTCCTCACTGCCTATTAAAGCTTGCGGTGCAGCACTGCAGCCTTCGCAAGACGGTACATGTTTGATACTCATAGGGCGTCAAGTATAGAGTATTGCTCAAGTATATCTTGATTCTATTATTCCACTATTCTATTTTATGTGTCTAAAAAGTCAATACCTTATCATCAAAAATTCAATCTTGTAACTAGAGTGGACATTTTGAGATTCGATTTTGGTTCGTTTGAAAAAATTTGGTTTCAATTCATAATTGATTCGGTTCAGTTTAAGAATCCCAAATTTTAATATTGGAAAAATGGTCAAATAGACCATCAAACTTTAGTTAAAAATTCAATTACCCCCTCAACTTTTTTAATGTGCAATTACACCCATCAACAATTCATTTTGATACAATGAAGCCCAAAAACCAGTAAATGATCTGCTATCACAGGTTATCTAGCCACCCTCCGATAAAATTTTCAAGCAAAAAAGTGACCAGCGACCGTTCGCCGTTCGCCGGTCGCCAATCACTTTTTTGTCTGAAATTTTCGCCGAATTTCTAATGACATGTGATAGCATGTCATTTATCGATTTTTGGACATCAAAATTAATTTGAGTAAATACCACCTATGGTCCCTCGAGTTTGGTGGCATCGCCATCAATGGTCCCTAACTTCCGTAATTATCATCCGTCATCCTCCGAGTTGTAAAAAGTTACCTTCTAGCGTCCTTCCGTTATTTCCTCCCGTCTCAGCCGTCAAAATGGAGGATAATATTGTCATTTGACTTATACGAAAAAAGTTAATACCAGCCAAGGTCCCTCGAGTTTGGTGGTTTGGCCATCTTTAGTCCCAAGTTTGGGTGCTCAAGGATGGAATTGGATATCTTAGCAAGATTCTGTTGTCAAACCAAGGTCCCTCGAGTTTAGGCACGACCTCTCAAATCGACCGCCTCCTCTGTCCACCTACGCCTCTTCATTTCCCCCGCGACTATGTTTCCCCCAAACCATGCCTCATCTCATCATCTCATCCGCCATCAACCACTGGTCAGCCACCACTCTTTGGCACTCTACCTAGTACCTCCTCGACGCCCTCTCCTCCTCCACCGTTTCCCTCCACCCTACCCCAACCGTCCGAGCTGACTCCGTTACCTCCCTTCCTACCTCCCCTTCTTCCCTCTGCTTCGCCTCAACAGATGTCGAGCAGCTCTCTTTCCCTGACGCTCTGTCAAAGGTTCTCCAATCCGACAACAGTTCCACCATCGCTTACCTGCAGCAACAGAATGATTGCTTCCGTTCGGAGTATGAGGCTTCGGTTCGGACTGTGAGCCCCATTTTTCCTGGGCATCCGAGGTCCTGTGATGCCTTCCTGATGTCATGAACCTCTGGATTGGGAATGATTTGTCGGAGATATCGTTCCATAAAGATCATTATGAAAATCTATACACCGTGATCACTGGGGAGAAGCATTTTCTGCTTCTTCCGCCCACGGATTTCCACAGGATGTATATTAGAGAGTATCTGGCTGCTCAATACCACTATTCCCAGGTTTAAATTTCTTCTCTCATTATCATATCATAAATTTTTTTTGTGTGAATATATATGAATTCTGCTAATATGTAGGCAATGGTGTTGAGAGAAATTGAAGAGGAGAATGCTATATATTTGTAAATTTTCTTTAATATTGTATAGGAGAAGAGGGAGTTCGAGTTGGAAGTTGAGAAACAACCAACTTTCTTTAATATTGTTTGGCCAAGTTTGGGACTAAAGATGGCCAAACCACCAAACTCGAGGGACCTTGGCTGGTATTAAATCTTTTCGTATAAGTCAAATGACAATATTACCCTCCATTTTGACGGCTAAGACGGGAGGAAGTAACAAAAGGACGATAGAATGTAACTTTTCACAACTCGGAGGATGATGGATGGTAATTACGGAAGTCAGGGACCATTGATGGCGATGCCACCAAACTCCAGGGACCATAGGTGGTATTTACTCAAATTAATTTTTAATGGATGTAATTAGGCTATTCGTGAGTTCTCAGGAATAGCTTAAAGTTTCTATTTCTTATTTTACCCCCCAATTAAATTTATTTCCTATTTCACCACCGCCGCCACCACCATCGCCGTCGTCGCCACCGCCGCTACCACCATCAGCACCACCACCCCAGCACCGCCACCACCACCCTACCGTCGCCGCCACTGCCCACCACCGCCGCCGCCACCAACACCAGCACCAGCACCCCACCACCAGCA
The DNA here is from genome assembly GCF_001879475.1 of Ipomoea nil. Taxonomy (NCBI): domain Eukaryota; kingdom Viridiplantae; phylum Streptophyta; class Magnoliopsida; order Solanales; family Convolvulaceae; genus Ipomoea; species Ipomoea nil. The sequence goes on along the minus strand of NW_017617233.1, from coordinate 3,178,524 downwards.
CTAGCACCCTGCCGCCACCACCACCACCGCCGCCGTCACCATCGCTACCATCACATATTTTTATAAGGGTATTTATGTGTTTTAAAACATATTTCATTTCTATTCCTTAAATCAACCAAATACTGTAATATAATCCTAAAGTCTATTCCTTCCGCAAACCAAACAATATAATACAATTCATATTCTATTCCTTGCCTATTCCATTCCTTATGGAACAGCATCCATATCTCAAAATTCATTCCATGAACCAAATGTGTTGTAAAGGTGGCAAAGCACTCTGTAACATTTATTTAAAAATATAAAGATTTTGTTTAAAGATTATATGCTAATTAATTGCTCATAATTAATTTATTTGGCTAGTTAGTTGTGCACATTTGTTATTTAAACAAAAAAAAAAAAATGTTTAGTGAAATTAGGATCAAAGAGAATATCAACGATGTGAAGCAAGGTATCCTACATATATTCAAAAGTATACATTTGTGCACCAAAGCCACATTGGTTGCTTGGTTTAACCAATTAAAATTTTACTTAAAACGTAAAGCTATTAAAATACAATCTTACATTAGAAATTTCATTATTCAACACATAAAGTATATAAAGTACATTATTCTAACTCATGCGTAATAAAATACAATATCTTATCTTAGAAATTTCATTATTCTAACACATAAAGTACATTATACATTATCCTAATTCATAAAATACATTATTCTAACCCATAAATTACATTATTCTAACTCATAAAATACAGTATCTTACGATTTTTACTCTAGAAATTTCATTATTCTAACACATAAAGTACGTATATTATTTTAACATATAAAGTACATTATTTTAACTCATAAAATACATTATCTTACACTAGAATGTTCATTATTCTAATATGCTCACGGAACAAGAATTTTTTTAACATCAAAGCGACATCGTTTTGGACAGTGGTCCACACAATAATTATTTGCCATATATTAAAATATTAATACAACAAAGATTTAAGTTTTAACCCACCCACCCCCCCCCCCCCCCAAAAAAATGCAACAATGACTTAATAATATGTACCCAATAACAGATTAATAGGTAATAACTAAAAAAAAAAAAAACAAACATAAAAAAATAAAAAACAATTGAGGATATTAGAAATCAAATTTATGACATTATAACTCCTTTTTTTTTTTTAATTAAAAATTAAACCTATAAAGAGGCTCAACCATGCGGTGCTCCACAAACCAAATATTTCTTAACATTTTTTTTTTAAAGTTAATATCGATAGGAGTGCGATGGGCTAATCAAATGAAACAACAGCCAGAGAGTTAATACAAAATATTCTTCCCAAAGAGTTAATACAAAATATGATGCTAGTAAATGGATGTGTGGCTTTTGCAATAATAAGGTTGACATGGATACATGTCTATCTGTTTGAATTATGTTCAATTTAGAGTTAATTGGTCCTATGACTATTGGGTATTGTCAATTTGAGTCAGAGGCGGATCCACATTGGGGGACAGTGGGGGCAGCTGCCCCCTCCCCCACCTCATCCCCTTTATATATATATATATATATATATATATATATATATATATATATATTGTATGTATAGGCCGCTTATATATACAGACTAAACGTGTATAAATACTAGATGTACAAAAATAGAATCAAAGGATTAGTTGGTTTAGATGGTTAAGGTTAAGTTAGTGTACGTGTAAAGTGTCTTTGGTTCAAATCTTGAGGGCATTGATTTTCAAAATTTTATTTTTTGGCATTTTTGAATATTAATAGTGAGATTATAATTGTGATTTATGAAATTAAATTATAATTCTAATTGGATTCTTTATATGTAGCATTAGGGTTTTCTATTAAATATTAATAGTGAGATGAGTTATAATTTAATTTCTATTTGAACTATGTTTTTGTTTTGAATATTTTTATCGCGTTTTAATGCATTTTTTTTTTTTAAAATTCTATAGTCAACAATATTTATGGCTCGATCTCTAAGTGTTTCATTTTATTTTTCTTTCGTCCCAACTGAAGAAAATTCCTGGATCTGCCCTTGATTTGAGTCCACAACTTTTAAAACTAACAATTTCGTACCCTAACTACTCAATTTTTATCAATTTAATTTAGTCAGTCCGGCCAAATTGTCGGTCAATTGTTGCCGGAATCTTTTAATTCAGTGTTAAAATGCAAGCTAATTTGTGAACCATTGTTTGAATTGATACAGAGGCAAGTAGGGTGTAGATAAAAATTGGCGACAATTGGCCGACAATTTGGTCGTGCTAACTAAAATTAATAAAATTGAATAGTTAGGACTTAGGGTACTCAATTGTTAGTTTTGAAGATTGTGGACTGAAATTGACAACACCTCAATAATTATAGGAACAAAATAAATAATTCAACAACTAGACATGTATCCATGTAGTCCGTATATGAAGCTAGATTGAGTTTGAGAATGATGCAAATGTAGTGGTTGGAAAGATGAAACATGAAAGAGATAGCATACACCCCACATACACATAATGAATGTTATAAGAGAGTTGAGTAGTGAGATAATTTATTGTGTAGTTAGATATGTTATTTGTGAGACTAACAATTGCGTAAAAGTGTTTTGTGATGATTCCTACTATGTCGCTTAATAGGGATTACAAATTGTAAAGAATTCTCTGGGCGATATTTGACCTATATAAATGGGTAGTATTGTTCATGCAAATTGTTCTAGTTGTTATTACTATTGTTTTATTTGATCTGCTATGACATTTTTTTTTTTTTTTGATCAAGATCTGCTATGACATTTAAACAAACTAGTATCACTAAATCAAAGTTGATGGCGGTCATGCCCAATAAGCGTTTGAAGGAGTTTTAGTGGACTAGGAGGAAAAAGCGAGTTTGGTTTGGTGGGTAAAGTATAAAGAAACAAGGATCTTTAGGGTTTGAAAAGCGAAGAGGCAAGGAGTTTGGGATCAAAAGGTAAGGAGGCAACGAGTTTGGGAACAAAAAGGAGAGAGATAAGAAATTCAAGGTCCAAAAAGACATAAATGCACAAAATCCAGGGGCATAAGATGCAAAGGGTGAGAAGTGGGAAGCAAGCTGGCATGATGGGGTGAGGTGTCATGAGCAAGAGCCGTAAAGGGCGATCGGAGTAGTTGAGAGTGGTAGAGGGTTGTGGTGCCTTGTTACTAGGCATAGTCGGAGGTTGCGGAGGGCCACTTGGCATCCCAATTGGGAGTAACAAATAACTAGACAAGTCATCTCTTGCATATGGATCCTTTGGCTTCCTTATACCTATAAATAGAGAGTCCTTAGTGATTTACATAATTACAAAAATATCACCTTCATATTGAACAATTTTTTTTTGAATGCTACTGTCTCTATGACATTATAATATCTGTTCGTATATTTTCTCAACCTACTGAAACACAAAGAACCAATAACACCTCCACTGAGACTCCAACTCACAACCTTTCAAATGGAAGTCCAACCCGGGTACCATTAGACCACATAGTCCTGGTCATATTGAACAATTTACTTGGTATTTTTTTTTTTTTGAACAAATTGCATATTTTGTAATTTGTATCGATATATTGTAATAGTCTGTAGTGGGCTTGGACTTGTACTCTGTTTTTAATATTATTTTATTACAAATAAAAAAGAAACTAATGATCCAACGTTTAATTCAATAGGTATACGTGTTCAGTTACAGTTTTGTCCCTAATTATCTAATATACATTTGTTTGGGGCTCACGTAATGAGTGTGGCTTACCATTGTTTGATACATTAACGAGTAAAAGTAGAGATAAAAAAAATTGGAAGTTCATGTAATACAATTCTTTAAATTTAATTAATAATTTGTTTGAAAAAGAATTAAGACCAAAAAATAACATTTATAAAGGCTCAAGGCAAAATATAAAGTAAAGTCCTATATATTTGTTCAATCTAATAACGGCTTCTCGAATAAGAGTTTAGTTTGATTTATCTAACTAGGTGTAAACCTCTTCATTTTCAGCCAATTAAAGCATACATATTACTTTTTTTTTTTTTTTGGGTTGTGTGACGGGGTGAGAGGAGATTGATGTGGATGAGAAAATCTAAAAAATAAGATCATTTTCTTAAATATGATGTTTTTTTTAAAATTTTCATAAATCTAAAAAAAGTATTGGTGTGTGATGCATGCACTAGCCACTGTATGAGCCTATTAGGCGCTTCAAGATGATCACCCGTTAGCGACCATATTAACTTTTTTAAAAAAGAAATTCCTTTGGATTTTTTCCCTCTTGCTTGTTACATGTTCTGAGTAAAATTCAAAATTATCATCACTCTTAGAATTTAGATTTTTATAGAGGTTGAAGCATAATAGAATTCAAAATTTCAAAGCATTCTTCTGAATGTTTGCGCATCAGTAATAATTCAAAACAAACAACGATAACCTTCGTTTCTACTTTATACTATTCCACGCCTTGATCATTTTAGAAGGTCCTCCCATTTGCAGTACTGTCCTCCGGCCAGTGCACGATAATACCTATCTCTGCAGTAGACGGGCCTTCCATCGGCGGCCTCTGCAGCCGCCGCCGCCAGATCATCATCGTCCTTCACCTCCATCGGCAATCTCAACAGGTCATTTTTCCTTCAATTTTTAATCACGGCACTCGCGTATTAAGTTCAAGTAATTGCATACTGTGAACGTATTTTTGAATAATCATAAAAAAGGCTTCCTGCATACCTTATGTTGAATTTCGTGTTGTTCCTTGAACTGGATCCATTGGATGAATACTCTTCTGTCGTAAATGTGTTGTGGATGAAATCTTCTACTGGGGTAGCGAATATGAATAACGAGACTGCTGCTACCAGAAACGCCCCTGTTCCCACTAGGGTCTGTTTCAGCAACGCAATGACTGGTTTCACCTAAATGCATAAATTCCATTAGGTTTATGGCCTCTAAATTTGAGTTCATGATTGATTATGCAAAATAAAGTTTAGGCTGTAAATTTACCTTGTACGACCCCAGAAGCCTATCGCGAGCCAAAATCTGCAAGGAATAGTCAACTGAAAGCATTACATTTAATATATGTTTTTCATTTAATTTGTTCTTTTGTCTGCAAGTTTCTGGCAAATAAGGTCCTATGCAGAGCAACTACTATAAGATCAGAGGAAGATGATCTTTGCTTTTTAATCTAATTAGCCTCTAATCATGCTTTTATAATAAGATCTTCAGCAATTTTACTGCACTATATCATTCTTAATACTGAGTAACTTTTTATTATTTACAATTCAGTGAAACCTGCAAATTCACAATTGATACCAGGAAGACAGGAACTATTAGTTCAGTTTGGTTAGAAATGAAAGCAAAAGTTTTAAGATGTTACATTCTTAAGGCACAACTAGATGGCCTATAAGAAGATTGTTAGATGCTACACTCCACAAGTATAGGATTGTGGAGAGTAAATCATGGCTACTCAACTGCTCATTAGGTGGGAGACCAGTGCTCGATTATACATTTTGCCCATAATCTACCATCCAGGAATCAACTGAGCTACCCGTAAGGGTAAAACTCCCATACTGTCCTGGTGTAATTATTTAATCTATTCTAGTGTGCAGGGGTGGGTGTGGAGCAGCCAAGCAGGGTGAAGATAGTGAGAAGGAAGGCAGACCTCAGGTGGCTTTACCCACATTTGACCATCATACCATCCAGTCTCTTCATAAGGTACAACAGCCGATAGAAGCCTATCCCCAACATAGCTCCATCCCTTTCATGAAGAAATAAAATCATTATCAGAGAATAAATATCAATTCAGAAATTCACTGATATAGCATCCAAGTATGGTTTGAATGATGTAAAAAGATCTTACCAGATAAATCCTCAGAACAATCAGTGCTACTAAAAGAGTTGTTCCTGTACCAGAAGCTAGGGCAAATCGTAAGGGATCCTGGAAGACACCAAAAGCTTTTCAAATTCTACCATATATGAAAACTGAGAAGCAGCAAAAGCTTATTTCTTCAACTGAAATGACTGCTTCCCTCCTTTTTTTATAGTAAAAGCATGAGAGTACCTTGGAAGGATCAAAGCTAGCAGCTGCAATGGGCACTCCTAAAACTGTGAAAGTAATGAACCAAAGGCCCCCAAGACGTAGGAAGAATGAACCTGGATCCAACTCAGCCCAGGAATACATTGCTGATTCTTTGAGAGATGAGTATTCATTCACCTGTTAACCAAGATTTGTTCATTATTAGTTAGATGTGATAGTGTAAGCGCTTACCATTACGTTATCAATCGTTGGATTTGACCCTTTTTTTGCCTCCACCCATCAATTCTTCCTACTCGTGTACCACTAAGCGCTTACCAAAAGCTATAGTTCACAACGTTAGTTTATTTCGTTATACTGCCACTATATTTTCTAGAGACAGGGTACTAGACTTGGCCTTTCACCGTCCTCTCTCCAATAATTCTCTAACTACCAATTGTTGAACTTGACCATTTACTGGCCTCCGCGGCTTGAACTTGGTTATATGACCACAACATCCTAGAGGATTATAATGCTTTCTAAGAGTTTATATTTGCAGATATTGAATAGACATCATACCGGCCTCTGTTCAAATGGCACTTCAAATTCCAACCCAGGGTCCCAACTCCGACCTGGTAGCCCACCGGTTCCTCCGTTCATCTCATCTTTCAGGGCTTTTGCTGTGAACCTCTTTGATAGGATCTGTGCTTTGTTAACATGAACTATCCATGAACTGCAACTTCCTCCAGCATGGTTCACTTGTTGCCGGCCAGGAACTAGAGAGCAGGTAACATTTAACCTAAGCATTTACTTTTTGATTAAGAAGCTTAAGCATATACTTTGGAGGAAAGGCATCAAAGATTGTTCTTTTGCCCCATGGTGTAGTTTGTTGATTCTACAGGTGGTGCATTATTTATGTGATGCAAAATAAATCTGGTTATTGCCCACCATTTGAACTTAAAGCTTTGTGGACAATTTCAGGTATGGCCCATAAGATTATCTTGAAGCTTTGTGGCCAATCCTTTTTTGTTTTTATTTATTTTTTGTGGTTTACTTGGCTTGCTTGTATGCTGCTTGAGGTGCAACGTGGCTTACGTTTTCTTTGCACGCTGCTATGCGTTCATTTCCTCAGATTTCCACGCTCTTCTCCAAGTCATAAAAGTCAGAAAATAAATCGTGCAAAAGGAAAAGAATTTTCTTACAATTTTTTAAATGTCTTTCTTAATTTGTTACCTTTTACTAAAGTTTGACATTTAAAACAAGTTGTGGTTAGTTTTGTTTTCTTTTCTCAACTATTGTAGAGTTTCTTTATTTTTCTATTATATTCTATTTTAATTAATTTTATTTCACTCAACTATTTTATATTCTCTTATATTCCATACGGTAGTCCAAATCTTACCTAAACTTGTACCCTTGGTTGATTACTTGGCCATTTTGTCTAGAAATTCTGTCTAGGGTAATTAGCATTTAAGAAGGATCACTTAGTCCCACCATTCTTTCCTAACAATTTTCTAGCACAAAATTAAATCCCAAGTTTAAAAATTTCTAAATCTTAAATCAAATATTTTCTAACCCATTCATCTATCCTATTTTCTCTTGTATTCCACATATCTTTCACACATTAGCAAATGTTGTTCCTTATCTAAACCCATACACCACCCACCTTGTCAATTACTTGGCCATTGTGTTTAGGGAGCAGTTATTTTGATTATTTTTAATTTTAAAAATTATTTATATCCTCAAATAAGTTACAATTAAAACATCAACTCCTCAATTTGATTCAATTAAGTTGATAGCAACTTGTTAAATTGCAATTAGGTCCATTGATTGGTAAATTGCTTGTGATAGCCGGTATACACGCTAATGTAGTTTTTTTTTTTTTCCAAAAAATAATTAAAAAAAAAATTGTCAACTTCTCATGTTGATAGAAGCTGGCCGTCTAGGCGGTCTAGTTGGGTGATTCTTTGTCTATTTTTTTTAATTTTAAAAATAATTTTTTTGAATAAATAGTGCCATATAAACATTTTTACTATTTAAAAGTATCTCAACTAATTATTTAATTGAATCAATTAATGAGATGATGTGTTTAATTGCAACGTTTTAAAGCTTAGAGGCCTAATTACTTTTTCATATTAGAGGTCTATTTGATCATTTCTTCAAGTATATATTTTCATAAGTTATTTTTTTAAAAAAATAATGTTATATTGTAATTTTTAAAATAATTTGTGCGCAAACTCATGAAATTTAAGTTAAATTTGATTTGTTCTTGGATTGGAACTTATAATTGTTACAAAATACAAATGTTTGATATTTATTTGTCAAGAATTTAAAAGTTCTAGTTCTATGCATAATATAATTGTCATAAAACACAAATACTTGTAGTTTTCTCACCAAATTTTAAAAGTTTGGATATATTTTTCACGTAAATGTAAGAATTTTTAAGGCCAATAAGCCTTTTTAGGAAAAGAACATAAAATGAAACAGTGTAGAAGCCAACAATGCTATCTCTAAATCTCTACCTGATAAATGATAAATGAATGCATAATAACTTGGCTTATTTACAAAGAAGTACCACAACATATATACTTTAGATAAGATACACACATGTTTGACACTTACAATCCTAAGAATGCAGTTGGGGGAACAGCCTTTGCCATGAATCTCTAGCATGTCATTTTTCATCCTGTGCAAGGAAATAAATCTGTTATCCTCAACCTCGTTCTGTTCTTAATGGTTAAGATCTCTGCTGTATAGTCAAAAACCAAACAACTACTTCTCGTTCGACCATTCCTTGTCTTTTGGGTATGAACTCCCAACAAACAAAGATTGAAAACAGAAGAGTAATGCATTAGCACTGCATGTAATAGGATGCATAAACGCATGGCAGCAACGAAACCTGGTGAGCCTAATGTGAAACCTTACAGAGTGTACAAATTGTGTATAATAGAAGAAGCAAATAATTTCTTAATATGCCAACTACTATGTAATGTGATGGCATCTCTTTTACCATTCCAAATGGGTGGTCATAGGATCGAAATAATAATAATAATAATAATAATAATAATTTCTTAATATATACAAAACTAGTTGAAATGCTGCAAGTTAAGCTGTCAGATATTAAAGATGTATCATAGAGAAACAAGTTGAGATGTCACATCATGAGAAAATTTCAGCTATATATGGTAGAGGCAAAATAATTTTTAATGGGGTTAGCAAGGGGAAGAACATCTACATAAAATACTTGTGAAAGCTGCAATAGAGATGTTTGCAGTGGGTAGTAGGAATACAGAAGGTGAACATATCTGCTATAAAACAAATATATGACTCCGTACGTGTTAACCACAAAATGACATCTGTTTTTGTCTGGTTCATTTGGGAGTCTCAAAGTAGTTGTGAAGAAAATTTAAATTTTGGAGAGCAAAGTATTGGTAGCCTAAGGTGACCAAACACACAAGAATGCAAGTATTAAAATTTCACGATGTTTGACTAAGCTATGTAAGTATTGGAAAAGAGTAGTTGTGTCAAACATAGTATATACAAAACAAATGAAAGGGGATTATGTTATATATGTATAAAGAACACTCATCTTCTACCTTCCAATTAGTGATGCTCCTTGACAGAAGGGCTATATACTGCTCCATTGCCTCCTCCCGGCTAATGTCACCTAGCCTTTGCCAAGCATTCCTATTTTAAGTTCACCAAAACAGAATTTAAAGATTGCATAAATCCAGTTCGTATATAATGAACTTGACATACTCTATTATGGGCTACGGGGCTAAGAAAACTCAATTTTGTTATAGTGTCACATAAGCTTAGAGTCATGCTGTTGATTTATCATCCTATCCTGTCTAATGTGTGATGAATACTTTATGTGAAGATCACAACAAATTTGATCAGAACTCAGAAGCCATACTAACAAACTATTTCAATCTCTAACATTAATAGCATAGAAAGGTTGTGCAGGGTAAGTACCATTTGGCGCGAGCTGAGAGCTTCAATGCCATGGGCTGAGTTGTGCAACAAGGCCCGTCGGTAGCAACCTTGTGAAGGCCATAAAGCTGCATCTTCACACCATTGTCGAGTTGATCAGCATTGGCCTTTGAATCCACAAACACCACTGCAGTGCCAAAAGCCTTCTCCAGGTCTGTTCTCTCAATCCCTTCCCACTCATCATCAAATACTCCCTCCTCTCTTAATATTTCATTTTCCATCTTATCCCTACTGCCCTTTTCCTCTGAAACTTCTTCATCACCCTCCTCCATCGTTTTTGATCCTTCAATCTCGCCATGTTCTATATGAATTTCGCGAAAATCTTCTTCAAGAGGACCCTCTACTTCAATTTCTTGAAGCTTTCTTCTCACAGGACTTTCGTCGACTACTTCGTCTACAATTTCATCATCCTTATCTACTTCCCCTTGATCAGCTACTTTTTCCACTCTTTCATCGTCCCCACCGACAATCCCTTCATCTACAAAACCTTCAACTTCCAGCCTCCCTGCCATTTCAGTCGCATCTACGCAGCAGAAACCCATGTTTTTGTTGTCCCTTGCAAGAGAAGCGTTGGAATGGAATTTGCAGAGGATGAAATAGATGACCACAGAGAGGCCAACAGTAAAGGCCAATTCTTGGAAGAGCATGATATCCAGGTCCATATTGCATAGAGAGTAATATGGGAGAGGAGTGAGAAGAAGGGAATTCTGAGACTAAACAAAAGGGGAAGGGGATTTTGGAATTTGGAGGAGCAGAGCAAAGTATATTCTGAGAGATGAGAATAGAGGCCTAGAGGGGTGTGCTGGCTAGCTTTCGCAAAAACAGGGAAAAGCGAGTGAGTTGTCTGAAAACGATGGTTTCACTAACGATCGATGTATCGAAACCTCAACCGGCCTTGTTTTCTCGGCACCCTCTGTCTTTTACCAAGAATTTGTTCAATCCCTTTCTTTTCTTGTTTCTCTTCTCTTCCTCTCCTATTCTTTTTCCTTTCTTAAATCTTATCCTTAACTAAAAAAGTGAAATTGTAAGTTTAATATCAACCAACAATTCAACTTGATGGATTATTATTAAGTAAGGTATCACGAACAATGTTATTATATTATGCATTAAAAATAGTAGGAATATCGAAATATTGAGTTAGAGAGTAGTTCACAAGTTACGGCTTAACTTGTCAGGAGGGGTGTAATTTTTTTTTTTGGTCAAGTCATGAGGTGTCCTGAATAGACTTTAACTGAGAAGGGGTGGAATTAGAAACTTCATATCCATATTATTCATACGAACAAAAATTTGAGCATGAGAAATTGACGTTGTATTTTCCATCACATCCACAGAGAGTCAAACACTTATATTGATCAGATGACAAATTTTCATGTTCATGTTCATCATATACTTTAGGTTACTTGTATTGATCAGGTGACGAATTTCTAAAATCATATTTATTATATACTTTAGGTTCAAGAAACTTCACATGATAGATTTCACTTTTTTTTAATAGATGTTGCATGCATAATAAGATATAAATTAATGTATAAGTTACATGATTTTCCTTGCAACAAGGCTGTGGACATATTCCAATTCTAACCAACATTCACACATATGTTTGAGTCAAATATAAGACATTTTAAGTTAAAGACTCAAATCAGTTGGTTGAATAGTCATATTCAAATTGAAGTTTTGGAGTATTTACCGTAATGGAACAACCATAGCAATCATACATCATACATATAATAAAAGAAATAAACCGTCATCCTCGATTAATATGGTTGCTTGGTTATTAGTATGTGTTCTTCATGCATTGCTAACTTATTTCAACAAGAAACTCCAAGGTTTGGTCAAAAGGATAAGATATCCTGTTTTATTATTATTATTATTATTATTATTATTATTATTATGGTCATGGTCATTTTCAATAAAATGAACCAAACAGACAAAATGTAATTTCTTCCCTTTTAGCCAAATAGAAAAATATAATTTTCTAATATTCAATTAAATATTAAAAAAAATTAATTTTGAAAATGGGTCATATTCTCTATAAATCATTTTTCGAAAACATTTTTTAGATTTCCGAACGAATCCTTATTAAAATTGAAGACCAAAACAAATTTGAAGTTTTAGCAACACTCCAATGGCAAAATATAGGTTTGCCATGATTAATTAATACAAAATGATATAAATAAAAAATGACTAAGAAATACTTCAATAATTTAAAATTTTAAAATTCATTTTTAATATTAACAAAATTTGTTAGGAGTTTATTAAAATCACCACTTTATACATAATTAAAGAAAAAAATTGTATGTGATACTAATTAATAGAGTAAGTCTACAATATGTATATAATTAATGGACTAAACTGTCATTTTTCTTTATATATATATATATATATATATATATATATATATATATATATATATATATATATATATATATATATATATATAGGGTCTGGATCAGGTGAGGACCTAATCTTAGGTGAGGACGTGAGGACTAATCTATACCATTCAATCAGAATGATGTATGATTGAGATTAAAAGAAACAAATCACACGGATTAAGAAAACAAATCCCTTTAAAATATTAAAATATATAAATTCAGGGTAAATCAGTCTTATTAAAATATGTGCATTCCTATACAAAATGTTGTGCATTCCTATACTGAGTGTTGTGCATTCCTATACTGAGTGTTGTGCATCAATAACTTCATTGTTGTGCATTCAAACCCCGCCAAAAAATCATACAGTGAACATCCAATGTTCTACGATGCATTGAACTATGTGTTATAATGCACAACTCCCTAGCCTATAGTGCACAACTTACAACACTAGGTTGCACAATCAGCACATACGAATGCACAATCGTACTACCCAGGCATTTATACATATACACGACAATCCAAATATAGACAATATTATACTCAAAAGAACAAGCGAAAAAAAAATAAAAAATACTGATTAGTTTGCATGGGCGAACACTCAATCAATGATGAAGAAATCGCGGCTCCAAATTGCAACGGTGATGATCCAAGAAAATAGGAAACCAATTTGGCCCAGGATTATACATGCGTTCACACTTAAAAAAAAATAGAAAAAAGACACTATTATCCCACTTTAACAAAAAAGATCAATCCATGTCATCTCAAGAACTCAAATCTGGACCATCTAAATAAAAAAACAAACGCACAAGATTAGTCCTCACGTCCTCACCTAATCCGGATTATATATATATATATATATATATATATATATATATATATATATATATATATACCATCGTACAATTATTGTTTATCTGTCAAGAAACATAACATCATCGTAGTCTAAAACTAATAAAAGTATCCAATTTACCTCTGGGACTTAGCGTAGTTGATTCGTCATCTGACTTAAAGGTCGTGACTGGAGGCGGTAGTGTGGCGCCATGTGGGGGTTCGAATTCCAATGAGAAACAGGAAAAAGGCTTAATAATGTTGGATGGTATAGATTAGATCTCTTGTGCGTATATAAAAACTAAGATTTAACCGGTGAGTTGATTGCACAACCTACGATTTACCTTCGCAGTGGCACATAAATAAAATAAAAAAATAGTATCCAAACTATTATTAACTCAATTTAAATAAATTATCTAAAATATACATTACTTATTTATCAACTCCTATCACTTACTAAAAAAAAAATACAAGCATTTAAGGAAAAACAATTAAAAGGTCTTGAGTTTAGAGTTTAAACTTATAAGTAAAACAATTATATTAATTTAGGAAAAAGTCTACCATTCAAAACTCTTTCATAAATTAAACTTAAAATCATGTAATTATTAATTTAATTATGTATCCATTTTGTCCTGAATTAATTGTCACATTTACTTTTTCACGTTTTTTAATAAATTAAAGTAAGTATTATGTGTTTTTCAATTATGTCCTCCACTTCTCTCACTTTTCGAAAATAAAAACAATAAAGAAAGCAAAACTCATAACGATAAATTAAAATAAAATAAAATAATATAATAATAATGTTTAATTTTGAGAAGAAGATAATATTTTAAGACAAACTAAAATAAAAAATAAAGCATATAAAATAAGATAGAGATACTAATTGTCTGACCAACTCGGTTAGATTGTCTCCCGACTAAAACCGGCCACGACTCGCGAGTCATGTGAGCGGTGAAGCGGGGAGTGGGGACACGCAATTAAGGCTCCCTTTGGCCATAGGCCTTACTTTTGTTGTATGTATATAATCCCTATTCCGTCCCTTACTTAACCTGCCTCCGTCCTCATCTCCAGCTGAAGCACAAAAGAAGAATCTCCGTTAGGGTTCGCCTTTTCCGATCAGCGAAATCATGGGTGGAGGCAACGGCCAGAAGTCCAAGATGGCTCGCGAGAGGAACCTGGAAAAGAATAAAGGCGCTAAAGGTTCTTCTTCTTCTCTCTCTATTTTTTCCCATTTTATTCATTCGTATTTGTGTCTGAGGCATGAAATCTGTTTCATAATACTGTAATTGGTGACGATTCTTGTGATTTTGTCTTTGATTTTGTGTAATTCAACCGTTTCATGCAATTTAATGTCCTTTTTTTTTTGTGCGTGATTGAGCTTCAATTTCATGTTATTTGGTTAGCTTTTTGTTGAATCAACTTGCTAAGTGATCTGATCTGCACAGGAAGCCAGCTGGATTCCAACAAAAAGGCCATGAATATCCAGGTACTCCTTTATATATATGAAATTAGTGTTGTGTCCTGAATATCCAGCTTGATTGAGAGGTTTTTTTCGAATGGAATTCCTGATGCAAGTTTTCTTTTTATTCTTTCTCTGAATTGGAATTTTTGGATGGCCTAAAATTTTCTGTTGAAGCAACTGAAAATTTCATAAAAACTATACTCTCACAGTCTCACCTTATGGTTTTTCAATTTCTGGTTTCTTCACCTTTTAAATATAAGAATTTTACTACCTTTGAAATGTGAACTGTTACCTATTCCCAACTTTATTTTAGATCTATTCCTTACTTGTTGCTCTTCTTTGGCTTTGGAGTCTTGCTGTTGTCTAACGAGTGTAATTCTTACAGAAAATTGTATATGCTGTTTAGATCTTGATTATGGCATGGGAGTTCATAACTCATTAGCGTAAAAATGGTTGAATAAATGTGTGGATATCTCAGAAATAGAGAAAAGATGAGTTCTTAGATAACTGGTCTGTGCGTGCAGGAGAAAACAATTATTATACAGAAACAAATGAACCCTAAACAAAAGATTAGCTGTGTGAATTCTTGAGATGGCATTTCATAAACTTCATTTATTGTTGGAGCCAATACCAATGTGGGGAGGAATTTTTCTTAAGCTGTGAGACACTCAAGTTTCAGCAGTGTTAAATAGTTAATTGAAGTGAACATCACCCTAAGCAGTTAGCACCACCCAAGGGAGCCATTGGGATATTAGTTATACATTAAGAAAATGGGATTGTATTGCATTTCTATATTGTTGTGCAAACACCATTAATTTCTTGCTGTTTTCTGTTAAGATGATCTTGATTTAACTATTTAGAATCAACCCTTGAAATTTATGCTATGAAATTTTTGGCTTGCTTATGTTGTCTTGATGAACGTATTTCTTGCGCTTCATATGTTTTTGATTGGATGGTTGCAGTGCAAGGTATGCATGCAAACATTTATGTGCACAACATCAGAGGTGAAGTGCAGAGAGCACGCCGAAGCAAAGCATCCCAAGTCTGACGTGGGTACATGTTTTCCTCATCTCAAGAAATGAACAATTTGTAGGTCATAAAAACTCCTTTAAAGAAAGCTGGTAGATTGCCAGCGCTCTCTCCCCCCTGTCAGCCCAAGCAAGTTGCTGTTTGTGTGTATTGTGTACTTGTTTGTGTGAGACTTTGGAAATTGTTTTGAGTCGATAATATACTTTGAACCTTGTGTGTTGTTGCTCATTGCTCATCAACTTGGATAAACTATCCCTTACAATAACATAATTCGCCTTGGCAGCATTCAATCAATTGTTGTTGCTATTGGCCTAAATGAGACTTTAAAACATTCGTGCATCTAAGATTAACAATGGTGGATATTAGATTTTAAAGTCTTTGGTATTGTGCAGCTAAACTTGGTTAATTTCATTAGGAAAATGAATCGGCTGGAAATGAAATACTACACAGCAATTGCAGGTGAAACACAACACGAGACAAATTTATTGAGTTCAAACATGGATACAGAATGTCTAAAATATACCTCTCCAATAGTACATGTCACTTCACATCACTTCAAAACCACCCAAATCTAGTTCATTCAATTGCAAATTTATATTATGATGATGCCGACGACCATGACGAAAGACCACATCACTGAACCCTCATCCTGCTATTCTCTGCGGCCCTCACTTGCAAGAAATATGGGTGGGCCTAAGATTGGGGAATGGATGTTACTTTATGGCAAAAAGACTTAACAGAAGGATATGGATATCAATGGAATAGAATCAAGGAAACAATGAAGAGAGGAAGAATCAGAAGATAATTTTAAGTATAGCAAACAGGCATACCATTGCTTCTCTTGCTGTAAGCCTATCCTGATGATCATAGCGAAGAAGCTTGTCGAGAAAATCTATGGCCTGCAAAGTGCACCTCAACATCAGTGAATCTGGATCCCGAGAAGGATCTATAGTAATTTAGATTTTAGAGATGACAATACCTCAGGTGACACTAAATGCTGATTATCAGAATTAATAAACTTGGACCACGGCTTTCTGCTGTGCCTGCAGGAAAGGAAAGGTGAGAAGTTAAAACATTTAAGATAAATTCTTTTTGAAATGCAAATAAAAGAAGCCAAATATCAGCATATAACATATCTCGTCATTTTGAAAAATACATTACAAGAAGAATAAAGCATACCTCCCAACCATAGCCTCAAGCTGAGGATCAAGCTCTAATCGATACTTGTGCAAATATGCATTCAACTCATCTGTCCCAAGTACCTAAAAACCAATAGTATTAAGAATCAGAGATCAAATCAAATAGAAAACCTTTTAATAAGCAGTCAAAATTAGCATGACCTTTCATGACTTCACTTTCACATCAACTCCAATTTTAATTTTCTACCGATAGTCTATGGTATTTCAATTGTATTTCAATTTGATATATTGAAAACTATTTCATGATACCTTGGCAATCTTGACAAGCTGATCTTGATTATCATGTCCATAAAAGAAAGGTTCCTTGCGGAAAATCTACATAAAATAACAGTAAAGAATAGCCATGAAGTAAGACATAAAGTTAAAAAATCAAATTTAAAATTGTGTATTGCAGATTGGCAATGATGGTAAAGCACATTTTATATTTATATCCTTGAATCAAAATAAAGCGAGCGCATGCACACATACTCAAACAGATAACATAAAATCATGGGAAAATGACACACTTAATCCCTCAATTGTAACTACTTTAATTATTTGAAGTGTAGATTTAAGTTATTATCAAAGTGGTAGATTTGATCCCTCCCTAAATGACTAAATCCGCCACCAATATGCCACGTATAAAGTAGCTGATTTGGACTCCAAGGGAGAAAATCCGCCACTTTGGTAATAAGTCTGAAGCACCGCAAATAATTGAGGGACTAAATCTACACAATGGTCATAAGTCATAACTAAGGGATTAAAAGTGTCATTTTCCCTAAAATCATTAATTGATTCTTACCATTCCTGCAAACATGCAGCCAAGGCTCCACATATCCAAAGAATAGTCATAGTCTTGCAAGTCAACAAGAAGTTCAGGACCCTTAAAGTATCTGCATAACAACAAGAGTTTAAAATATTCAAAATTGTTTCAATATGCTAAATAGCTTAAACATTTTTAGAGCATGTGAAAGGCACATCACATCACTAATGACAAGTTAACCTTTAAATATTTTTTAACTACTTGGACACTTTTGTAAGTCCATGCTATTACATTTAATCTTAACTAGTACAAGCAGTCCCTGTCTAACTAGAAGTAAGTTATGCCCTATATCTAGCAGATCAAACTGGTAATACTAAATACATCCTATTGTTATTGAACTATGGAGTTGGATCAACAAATTTCAGCACCCTTCTATAATACTGTAATATTCTAATGTAGTAAGGCTCACTTTTAAGGGATTGTCAGAGTATGAATTCATAGAGTTACAAGATCAGGAAGTAAAGACTTAAAAGATTAGTTCTTACCTTGAAGCCACACGAACATTATATTCCTTCCCTGGGTGATAAAATTCAGCAAGACCCCAATCTATCAATCGAAGTTTCCGCAACTCATGGTCTATCATAACATTATGAGGTTTGACATCTCTATGCATTATTCCTTGTGAATGACAATAGTCTAGGGCCTGCAATTTCATCAAAGAAATTTCAAATGGTTTTTTCCTTCAATAGGTATCTTCTAAATAAAGGAATGGACACTAACTAATCTAACATTAGTGATCATCTAGCAATTGGAGTTTCCTTTTACCTTGAGAAGCTCATATATGTAGTACCGTATGTCATAATCTGTTAATGTGGGGTATAAAACCTTGAAATCTGTACTGTTTACATACTCAAATATCAAGCTTGGAGTTTTTGAGTGCTGATCTCTGACAATGTCAAGGAGTTTGACAATATTTGGTCCTCCACAGAGGTTCTGCAATATTTTGATCTCTCTCTTAATCTGGCATAGGAGTACAAAAACAGGAAATGTGTCAATAAGTTACAGTCACATTTTTATGTGAAAATGGAAAGGAGTAGGATAAAGTGGAAAAGATCAAATCGTTTCATCAGTGAAGAGATAAGTATTGAGAGTATCAAACATAAAAGACCAATTGTGAAAACATTTTTATTTCTGCAGGTATTTAGGAGTGATTTTTTTTCTTCTTTAGAATTTAGATACAATTTAATACTCTATGAACCTGCCAGTATTAGTGAATCTCAACAGATACTAACGTGGAAAAACAAGCTGCATATAAATCAGAACTTCAATAGCAATATAAATAACCACATTATTCCTTAAATCCTTCTCTAACCAATCACAGATTCACAGTAAAACATTGTTCCAATGTGAAGATATCCTACCTTCTTCTTCTTAACAGGCTTCAAAATCTTAATTATGCACCTCTCATTGCTATTGACATTTATACCCTCAAACACTTCACTGTATTTTCCTCTTCCGACTTTCCGAACAACTTCATAGTCATCCTGGTCACTGAAACAATAATGCAAGGAATGTTAAGAAGCATAATACACACAACATGCAAACTCCGTGTGTGTATAAGACAGATTTAACATTTTTGTTATAAAAGGTGGCGTTAAGTAAAACAATCCTTATGAGAACCATATTCTTTGTCTCCCACAGAAAACAAGCTAACTATATGATCCCTGAAGGAATGAGTATGGAACTGAGTACAAAATGATAAAGACTATCCAAATTTCTCTTGATTGTGTATATAATACATGAAGGCAAGCCAAAGTATGTCGAACTTCTATAGTAGTCAAAGTTATCACATAGTTCCAGTTAAGACAAGGAAGCCACTAGAAGGATGTAAATTACAAACAGGTCTTAACTTCGAATAGTTGCAGATGCCAGATGAAGCTTTAGCCTAACTGGAAAGAATCAATTGTTCTTTACCTGGGAAGACTCAGACACTAATATACCACAGATGATATGCATAGATGAGAAAATCAAATTGGAAGAAATATACAATCAAAAAGGAAATGAACATAAAGAAGGCTAAAAATTCAAAGCAATATAATGCGATTTTTTTGCATTACTTCAAAAGTGTCTTCTCCTGGCCATTTTATCAGCAAATACAACCCCTAAAACTCATAACCAGATAGAAAAGTCCCCCGTTACTGCTTCATCTCACTTAATTCAGATCAGAAATCGCCAAACTACATTCCAAACAATAACACGGAAATGAAATTAGGGTTTAAGCGACGGAACTCACCCCCACTGAACAGTGAGCGATTCGTAATCCCAATACTCCCTAGGGCGAACCACATTGATGTCTGCATAAACTCGAGATCTGGACATGGCTTTGGAGCGAATCCAATCCCCGTCCCGGAGAAGCAAAAGAAGGCGATTGGACTACTTGCGGCTGAGAACGGCGGCAGTTTGGAAGTTGAGCATCGATCACCACCAGCAGCTTAGTTAACACCGCCCGGTGGTCACAAGAGCGATATCAACGAAGCAGAAGGTGAGCGGATCGAATTTGTGTTCGTTTTGGGAAGAGAGTGACAGTAGAAATGGATCTTGATTCTTGAGGAATAAAAAGCACAATCATATTTGGGTTGGATTGGGTCGGTGGCAAGCTGACCTGTGTCCCAGTTGCAATTTTTACTTTAAATACAATTATTATTATTATTATTTTAAATTTGAATTATTATAAATATTTACTTTATCCAAAATTAGGCTCGAAGCTGAAAATATTCAAATTCACAAGAGTATAATGAGCAAAGAGTTTGTTAGATTTTTGTTACTATTAAACCTATGGCATGTTTTGGGAATGTAAAATATCGGGAGATATTTTGTATTTTATTCTTTTTATTTTAGTCTTTATTTATTGAAAAGAAAAGAGGTAGTTTAGTTATACCCGATATAGACTTATAGGTTATGATTGTACACTGAAGTCCTCCAGAGTCTTTATTTATCTTGGCTCTCTTTTGGACATGTGTTTAGGACCACATAAATTGTCCTAATTCTCTACGAGTCAATCTATTGATAATGCTCAAGGACAATAATAAGGTGACTGATAACATCTGGATATTTGAGCTAAACCATGTATTATAACCGCAACACTAATATATGGCAATAAAGTTTTTTTTTTTTCTGTAGCGTAAAATTATGTGTATTCTCCCATATTATTATTCTAAATATATTTCAATAAATACTATATTTTACATAATTTTTAAAAAAGTTGTATTGTTAGTTTCAAAAGTTTAATATAATTCTTCTTCTTCTTTACTTTATTTTTTTCCTATTTTATGTGTTTAGTTCTATTAATGAGACTTGCCTCAAGTTGTTTAATTTTGTAGTATTTAGTTCAGTGTTAATAAATAAAATTAATATGTTTTGAAATTATATCAACAATACAATTAAATCTAAGAAGTTAAATTTACAAATTATTAAAAAAAATGATAAATCAATTAAACCAAAAAGGGAAAAAAAAAAAAAAGTAATTTGATCAGTGAGTATTAAATATGATGGCTAAATTGAAACATAGGAAAAATATTTTTTTTATTTGGTTAAACGTCTTTATTTCTTCCTTTTAACACATCATCCTCTATATTTGGGAGTCACGTATTTTATTTAATATTAAAAAAATAAAACATACATATTTGACCCTTTAATTATTTTTTCAGTTGTAGATATGATCTTATACTTCTTGATCAAATAAATCTTCTTTGTGAACCAATATTACGAGAAATATTTTGATAATCTCACATAACACTTTTTTATTTGTTCTCCTTCATTACAGTTTGACCAATAATAGAGCAACAATTTTTTCTTTTTACCATTTGATTGTAACTGATAATTATTTGTGCTACGAGTAGAAGGATTATATCTACAATTGAGGACTAAGGAGATGATCAAGGGACCATATGTGTTCACATTATAATTAAAGAGTTCATTTATAATTGAAGGAATAAATTTAAATATATAAAATAATTAAGGGCCTAAATGTGTAGTTTTCTTAAAAATTATAAGATTATATCTATAATGGAAATTATTATGCATGCGGGGTTTGATACTGTGATTTTTCCTTAAGGAAAGTCACAGAGGTGTCAACTAAACACAAAGTGTTTGGCCATTGAAATTAATCTTGTTTGTGCTAAATAAAATTGTAACAATTATTATATCAGGAATCATGATCTACGATAGGTATGGTGAATTCGATATGAACATAAATTCTGTACATTATGAAGTCAAATTATATGTATTGTATTAGGGTCCACAATGCATTGTGAATCATGGTCCACGATATAAATTGCTGGACCGCAATGGGTAGATATTTTATAAGGGCATTAAAGTGACTTTAGATAGAGTGTAACTTTCATTCTGTGGGCCAAGTTGGGTATCTGATTATTTTATAGTGGTGCATTAAAGAATCTTACAAAATTGACCCTACTCACTGGATACTTGCTGCTCTCTTTTTCTGGAAATAATATTTTTAATTTTTGGAAATAATAATTTGTTAGGACAGACAATTGCCACCCCAAAGATTATTTAAGATATAAAGTTTGGGCGGTCCAAATATAACACACGTCACCAAGTAATTTGTACACTTCTCCATAAATATATATTTCTAATTTGTTTATTTATTTGTATGAGAAAAAAAATTTGTAACAATTACTCGAGAGAGCGTACATTAAGTAAATGAAATTTAATTGTTGTGTAATAATTTACAACCACAAAAAGAAAGAATAAATTATACTAAAAAATATCTATGTGACGAACTCGACCGAGAGTTTGTTGTCTAGAATCGAACTTATGACTTTCTAATTTTTTTTTTTTTTTTGAAATCTCTAATTTACTTTCTTAAACGGACGATAGCAAATATAACAATCACAAATTATATCAAGATGGACCATGAAACATATTTATTTTTAACATATTGCAAATTTATTTTTAGCCTGTTGTAACTTTATTTTTAATAAGTTTATTATATTTTGATACATGTTCATTTTAATGCATTATAAGTCAAAATGAACATGTTACGACATATTAAAATAAACTTGTATTATGATCCACTAAACTTTGGTCAACAATATAAGCATTGTATAACAATGGGGATTGTTAACCCCTTCATGGAAAATGCACTCAATTAGGGGAGCAATTGACAATGAAAACGATTAATTATTGAACACTAGATTAGGAATGCTATTTTGATTTGTAAATAAACGATTAATTCATAACTTCTTTACACCTTTGAACACATTCTCCAGGAAAATTATGGTGTGGACACGGTTCCAAAACTGTTCATAATTATGAATATATAATTCAAAAATTATGAATATATAGATTTATAATTATAAACATATTGTTCAGTAATTATGAACATAGAACCGTGTCCAACTTATAAGATTGACACGATTCCACAGCATAACAATTGCATTCTCCACTACTCTGCTCCTTCCTTAACCCAATGAAAATCTCTCTTGGACTGCAAATTATGCTGTGCAACCGTGTGCACCATGAAGTTATGGATATATAGTTATGAAATTATGAATATATCTTACTGTTTGAATACAAAAGGAAACCGCCTAACGCCGTTAACTGATTCGAACGGAATTTTTTTATTTTTCAAATGAAACGGCATCGGTTGCGTTTTTTTATTTTTCAAATGAAACGGCATCGTTTTGCAACCGTGTGCACGGTTGCACAACATAATGATTGCTCTTGGACCCCTTGGGCCTAGCCCCCCAAAAGCTAAACTATAATATAGTTACAAACATTAAGTATATTAAATTTAATAAGAAATACCATTTTTATAAGATAAAATAGAGTATTTCACTTTTTATTCACCGACTGTAATGATATTTATTACTTATAGTGTTCAGTTTTGTTTGTTTTTGTTTTTTTAGTTTGAATATTAATCTTTCTCAAACATTTCACTTTTAGTCTTTTCTTTTTCTTCACATAATGCATAGTGAAGTTTGATAAAATGATCACAAGGTGGAGATATTTTTAACATTTGAAACAAAAAGTTTTTAAAGTAAAATAACTAAAACTAAAACATTTTTTTCTCACAAGCACAAAGTAATCACATGTCATAAATAGAAATAATACAAGATCAAAAGTAGAATAAACCCTAAAATAAAATATGTCACACCAGTTATCATCATTCTTTGGAACTTCTCCTCAATTCTGGCCATGGCTTCTCTCTGTCACTAGAACCCCCACTTTGCCCTAAAACCTGGCTTTTCTCTCTCTCTCTAAGATTTTATAGTTTGAATCCATGAGAATCAGAATCTCATCTTATACAACTCAAGTACATTTGATGTACATCTTAACATGGGAATTGGGGGAAAACTGTACATTCCTCTCATCTGCAATCTCAATCTCTCACTACAAACAATTTCGAACCTCTTCTACTTTTCTTGTCAATCTGACGATGAATCTTCAGACTAGGGTAGAACACCGTGCTGCTATGTCTCAAACCGAGGCCTTAAACTGCCTTCGGTTGGGTTTGCTCAAAGTCGAAAACCTCAAACATGAGGCGTCGGACATCTGGTTTCCCATATACGGCATATGACACACCGTGAATGGCTTGTTGAACCGAAGTCGTGGCTGGATTTCTCAACCTCCGGTTGTGCTCGTATGCATCCTGGACTTCCTCGCTGTATATGATAAACCGGTGGAGAAACTTTTCCCGCAAGTACTTCCCACAGAACTTGTTCATCAAGATACGACGATGTCTCTCCATCAACCATCTTCCGGGTGCATCCAGATGCTTCATAAGCAACCTCTCCGCCATTATAAGATCCTACAATATGAGAAGAACGTAGTCAAACTGTTGAGTTTGTCTTATATAGGGATTAAGAATATGAGTTTGTCTCATACTAGGAATAAGAGTGAAACAGGTAGACCCATTGTACATGGACACAAACATTATGCTACAAAGATAGTACATATATCTTGAAAAATATTTGATTTATTTTTATTTTTTACACTGGAATGAAACTAATTGAAGCATGTGCTCCATCTCAACTAAAAGCCTAAGCTGATAGTTGGATTGCACATTAATGGTTATATGCTCAAGATAACTAAAACAGAATTAGTACCTGGATTTTCTGACCGAGATATTCTAATCGCTCATAACAAAACCGTGGATGTTCAAACTTGTACTTTGAGGGGTGCATGAAAGCAAGCTGCGTTTTGTATTCGATATAGGTAAGTCGAGGGGCTCATAAAAAGGCGAAAGCTTATAAGGACCAAAACGAAATACCTGCAAACCGAGTCCAAGTTCTATGTTTCTGGCATCGGTGATCTCACGAATTCTATCTGTCATTGTCAATGGATAACCGAGTGTTTTCATGACTTGAGGTCTAGTATCGTAATCCCATATATTTCCACGGAACCGATGCATGCCCGGTGGAACACATGCCCGGAATAGCCTAGGATGCGAAAAAAGAGCATCTTCTGGAGGCTGTTAAACATGAATGAAAATATTCATTTCCAGAACACAAATCAAATCTTCTATTCAATAATAAAATCGAGCTCTCTTTTTCAAATTTTAAATGTCCAATCAATAAATATAAAAAGGGCAAAGCAAAAAGAAAGAAAAAGCGAGCTTGCCTTGTATGTAGCAACATCTTGCCAGCTTAGCTTGTTGCCTTCAAATTCTACAGATACATAGTCTACATCCTCTAGTTGTCTCCTGAGTCTGGGTTGGCAGTCTTCAGCCTCGGGATCCATTCCAAATACTTCGAAGAGAACTCGATAAACTTCAGGCATGCCAAAGCACAAATAGATTGCTCCGAACAAAGCCCAGAATACAGATCTGTCATGATGCCATCGAAGCAAAGTTAACTCTATTCAAAACTGGCTACCATGTGATACCAAAAGGCAATCCACAATTAAGGACATGTGTTATACAAAGATGTCATGTTAGAGGATGCATAAAGGTTTGCCTATTAGCTTAGGCACATAGGAAATCCCTGCTTTTCTAACAATTCCGAGTTAACTTGAACTAGGACAAACAATGTACTAAACACAACAAAAGGTTGTCTTTCGAGACATTTTTTTTTCAGGAGACGCAATATTATTTGGGATGACTGGCTAAGAAATGAATGAACTAGTGATCCTTCATCAAAGATCTACCAAATACAGAGTGAAAAACTGCCAACAGTCCCTTCAACTGCCACCCTTCCCCTACCATGCCCTTTTTCAGAATGTTACATATACGGGGCAACTCCAACCAAGCTGGTTATACTATTGACTTGGTAACCACAAGGTTACAAGTTCAACTATAGGGCCAAGTTGGTCAGACTAGTAACCAATGTTGCAGAAGGCGCTAGGCGCTAGCCGGGCGCCTAGCACCTAGGCGTCTCCTAGGCGGTCGAGTAATTCGAGTATCTCTACTTTTCCCACTCAGGACTGTTAGTTGTTAGATTATTATAATCCCACAAACTACTCAACTACATATGTTAGATGGTTAGTTAACTACATGACTAGAGGAATATAGAAGAGAAGCTACCGAGATCGGCCGTCGACTCACCCTAGTTGGGCGCCAACTAGGCAGAGTTAGGCGTCCAACTCGGCGCTTAGGGCGCCTAGTCGGCCTACCGGCTAGCAAACTAAAAGCTGCCTAGAGCTGAATCGCCTCGGCCTAGGGGCACCTAGTGCCTAGTGCAGGCGGCCGATTTTTACAACACTGCTCACCACAATGTTACAAGTTTGAGTCTCGAGCGGCCTATTGAACTCTTTGGTTTGAGCTAGTCAGAAGGGCGAGTTTACCCGTGCAAACTCTCGAGTAGTGGCGGTAGGTTTCCTCGTGTCACTCAAAATGCTATATATACAACAGGGTATACATCCCAAATTAAAAGAGGTAAAAGACTATTTTTATGCATAAAAGGACATGTTCATTCAAAAAACCCAAATGAGAAAGAAAAACAAGGCTAGGCTAACTCACTTGCAGGGAGGTTCTCGCTCTGATCGTTTCAATTTATCCATATCATCAGAAGGAAAAATCAAATTTTGCAAACTGGCAGCTTTGATCCACTTGGGGAGAAACCTCTTCCCAATCAAAGCATACACTCTCTCCCTCATCGGCCCAGGCGATTCCCTGGGATACCTCTGCAAGAAGAACTCGCATAAGGCCAATTCAACCACATATTCTCCCAAGAACCCTAGCCTCGAGTGCCCCGACCTCACATGCCTCGCATTATTCTTCTCAATAAATGGGTGCTGAAAGGCTAAATACAACAGCGTATCAAACTGCTTAGCCGGGTTATCGTCCCCGAAGTTATCCGACGGCTCCAGCGGGTACCCAAGAGCCTGCTTCGCCTCCACCAAATAGTCCCCAATCCAAGCTTTATCATAATTATTGAGCTTCGAAGGGGGCAGGCAAGAGCTCAATAAAGGGAACGACTTTAACGACAACTGCGGGCTATTAAGAAACCTTTCCGCTAGCCTCGCGTCATCTAGCGGAGGCTTGAGTATAAACCGTCTCGGCGGCGCCTTCTTCTTGGGGGAAGTTGCCTTTCTGCGCTGCGCGAGCTCTTTCAGGAGCCTCTGTGGGCTGTTCTCCGGGAGTTCTTTGGGCTCCACCGCTACGGCTAAAATTCGGAACTTTGGAGAAATGGGTGCCGGAATTCTGGAAATCTTGAGGTGGGTTTGGAGAGGGAAGGGTGATAATGAGGATGAAAAGCTGAGGTCTGATGGGTGATGGACATTCAAGTGCGGTTTGAAGCTTGAACAGAGCTCCATAGCCAGTGAAGTGTGATAGAATTGTGGATTGAGTTTCAGGTAACAGTGGGATGAAGTGACATAATAATAGTTTTCTGGATTGGATTTGAGTTATGGAGGTTTTTGCAGGGCTTTGATGGACTGATAGTAGCTGGAAATTGAGGTGCGGCTGAAGAGAGAAAAGAGATAAGAGATAGAAGAAATTATCAAAAAAAAAAAAAGAGAGATAGAAGAAATTTGTAAAAGATATTTCCCTTATATTTGGGCTGGAACAACTGGTATAGGCCCAATCCAATTTACAAGGCTCAATAATCCCCTACATATTAATCAAAATCCAGTCCAATCCCTCAACATTGGCAAATTTTGTCCTGGACCCGTGTCCACAATTCCCAAAACGACGTTGTTTTTCAAAAAAAACGCGTCATTTACTTAAAAAAAAAAAAAAAAAATCGCTCGTGTTTTGCCGTTAACGGTGTTATTTTTTTTGGATTATGAATGTACAGTTATGCCGTTATGAATGTACAGTTATGCAATTATGAAATTATGAACACAAAGCTCTAACATTATGAACTTACAATTATGAACATATAGTGATAAAATTATGACCATGGAGCTTTAAAATTGTGAATATAGAGCTTCGAAGATTATGAATGTACAGTTATGGAGTTATGAATGTACAGTTATAGAGTTATGAATCTACAGTTATGGAGTTATGAATCTACAGTTATGAGATTATGAATCTACAGTTATGGAATTATGAATGTACATTTATTGATCGAATTATGAACAAAGAGCTCTGACATTATGAACTTACAATTATGAACATATAGTGATAAAATTATGAACATAGAGCTCTAAAATTGTGAACATAGAGCTTCGAAAATTATGAATTTACAATTATGGAGTTATGAATGTACAGTTATGGAGTTATGAATGTACAGTTATGGAGTTATGAATGTACAGTTATAGAGTTATGAACGTACAGTTATGGAGTTATAAATGTACAGTTATTAACATATAGTAATAAAATTATGATCATATACTCCTATAACGAAGCGGTCTGAATTTTTTTTTAAAAAAAAAAAAAAAAAAAAAAAAAAAAGAGATAACAGTGCCCACGTTGGACACGAGTCCAACGCATAACGATTGCTCAACATTCCGTTGTGGTCTGTATTTATTTATATAAAACAAATATTCCATGTATCAATTCACAAATATTTTGGTATGCTAAATGTATTGTTGGGGATATGGTTGAAATGGGACTTAGCTTGAGTTGATCTGGTAGTTAGTTTAGCAACTATAAAATTTTTAAGTTTGACTCATCGTAGAAATTGTCTATTGGCGGTTTGAGTCGGGCAGTCGACTAACTCTTTGTCAACCTTTGCCAATTAGAGTCATAAGATGAGTTTCACCTAAAGTGCACCTATGGGCTTTCTCCTTAATCAAAAGATATGAGCCAAAGACGTCGGGGTCAAGCGGCATAACTGTAGCTCTCCCAAATGAGAAGTCACAGGACCAAAGTCTAGTGGGACATTGACTCTTTGTGTTTCAATAGGTTGAAAAATTATATATGGACATAAATTATATTATAACAGAGTCAATAGTACTCAAACAAGAAAAGGATATGGGCCCAAATGCAACCTCGGGCATGGACATGGTCCATGGATCAATTGGTGTGTTTGTGTGTGTGTATTTTTATTTATTATTATTATTATTATTATTATTATTATTATTATTATTATTATTATTATTATTATTATTATTATTATTCAGTCTAGAGGTTGTTTTCAGTGAGTAGTTATGAAATGTGTGGACCAAGCACAATGAGAAATGTGGAAGTTAGATGTAGGTTCTATTTGGCAAACCTAGCTGAAAAGCTATAAGCTAGGAGCTGAAAGCTGAAAAGGAGCTTAAAGCTGAAAAGCTATAAGCTCGGAGCTGAAAATTGAAGAGCTGTTAAGCTAGCTGTTATGATTGAAAGTGTTTGGTAAAATTAACTTTTTGATAAGCTGATAAATGTAAAAAGACTAAAAATGACATTTTCATAAAATTTAAATTAGTTGGTTTACATATTAAAATTTAATATTTTGTCTTTAAAAAAAATTAACATTTTGAAATAAAACTATTAGCATAATCATGATCTCGCATCTCATAATGAAGTAGCAATATTGTTGCAATAATAATAATAATAATAATAATAATAATAATAATAATAATATTTGAGGTGAAAGTTGCGGATTAAGGAGAAAGAGAAAAGGATTTTAATTGGGAAGAATAAATTATGTCATTTCTTTAAAATAATAAGGATAAAGATGGAAAAAAATTAGGAAGCTAGGAGTTTACTTTGGGAACGTTACCAAACAGAGCTTATAGCTTATTAGTAGTTTAAAATAAGCTATAAGTTCCTAAATAAGCTCTGCCAAACCGTAAAGTTAATTAAACAGGTTTTTTTTTTTTTTTTTTTTTTTTTTTTTTTTTTTTTTTAAATAGAGATAACAATGTGAGTTAGGTCTACATGAGTCCGTCAAGTTATACATGACTAATGTATTATATCGTTGCATGTCTGGTATAATGACATATTTTGCACTCAGGTCGAGACAATATAATCAAGGGATCAAAACTAAAATTAAGCAAGGGAGGTAGCTAGATATCTTGAATCGAAGCTTCTTAATGAGAGTGACATGCATGAAAGGCATGCAGACCGGGTCTACTAGTGTGTCAAAGAAGCACTAAGATAGGAAGAAAAGAGCTCTCAACTAATTAAACATCACAACAAATATGAAATATCCCTTTGTCCCTAACTTATAATGTGATGATTCGAGCACTCAAGCATGGATTTTATGCAATATAATTGAGAGAATACAACATCATGTGTAACTATATACTTTAAAGGCAATATTATGGGGTTGATTGATATATGCATTCCACTACATATTTTGAGGACCCAAAAAATCAAAAACAAAAAACAAAATATAGTTGAGTTGAGTTGAGTTGACGAAGAATTTTTATTAAACTAGAGATTTTTATTCTTTTCTTGTGCTGATCATTTGAGATACTTTAACTTGTGATTATGGTCAAGCATATTCAAAAAGAGGAAACTCTTTTTTTTTTTTTTAAATAAAAATTTAGGTGATCCCAACTTCACCGGATTAATCCTAAGCTCATAGGACTTTACCGTTTCTATAAATATAAATTGCGAGCCTCACAAATGCACAATCAACTCACCGATAAAGAGGAATATGAGCATATAAATAATTATGGTCTCAAACTTCTTTTTCCTCCTAGAGGCATTTTAGAATTTAGATAGGGTTTTTTGCATGTTGCATTAGTGTTCTTTAATTGGGCATTTGGGCTAGGTTTATTTAGTTGCTTTTTCTTTCGTCCTCGCTAATATATATGTTAAAAACAAGATTTAATTTAATGTTCATTTACAACATATTCCTAGTTTCGCTCAAATATAATAAATATTTGATTACTTTCACCCGTGCGAAACAACAAACAGAATAAAATCCCAAATTCTCTAGTGCGAATCAAATGAGCGGTAGGTCTTGCAAGCTCATTAAGCGAAATATCAAATTTAGTTCTCTTAAAAATGAAGAAAATTTTCTCCGATGGAATTTTGACGGAAAAGTGGCCGGAATGATCATTTTTGCCCAAAAAAACAATAGTCGTGGACTAAAATTTAAAAAGTTTGAAAGTCGTGGATCAATTCTGATAGCATCACTATAGTCGTGAGATCAAAAGTTTAAAAAACTCGGATAGATGACCAAAAATAGTCATAAACACAATAATACTAGGACCAAATGTGGATGTTCTGATAAAAAAGAACTAAAAGTGGATTGTCACATATAAATCTAGGACAAAAATTGAAATTAACTCAAAAAAAAAAAGTATAATTTTATTTAAACACACTAACTATGAAAAGAAATGCAATTATAAATGCAACTCTCAGCTACCCATAAATCACAAGATTTTTCGTCTTTAGGATAGTATATGCAACTATGCGTCTATGCAAGCATCACTTTCATTTATTAAAATACCTCAAAGGGTTTGCTTTGCTAGCCGTCTCAAGGTACATGATTTAATTTTATTGTGAATATTAATGTATAATTCAAGTATTTAGATTAACAAATTAA
Source organism: Ipomoea nil (assembly GCF_001879475.1). Taxonomy (NCBI): domain Eukaryota; kingdom Viridiplantae; phylum Streptophyta; class Magnoliopsida; order Solanales; family Convolvulaceae; genus Ipomoea; species Ipomoea nil. The sequence continues at coordinate 3,147,023 of NW_017617233.1, read as the reverse complement.
AACACATCTCGCAATCTATTTTATCCACTCGTCTCCAAAACGGGACACTATAAGAACGGTAAATGTCATTAAATTTTTGTTCAAACTAAAAATACCTAAGCATAATGCCCACACATATGACTTGTATATATAGAAATGTTGAAATATGTTCAAACCTCACATTAGACATTTAATACATTTTAGGGTTGGGGTTTAGCCTTTTGGAAAGAAATGTTGAAATATATATATTTGGCATTTATGAAACTTCAAATCAAACCTTATTAGCTGGCCAACAAATAAAAATCTAGCTCTTCGGAGAGCCGTTCATCAGTCACCCAGCTACCAATGACCAACAACTTAATTAATTAAATTAGGCACGAACATGGATTTTTTATTTATTTATTTTTTTTAATTTCCTTTGGCAAGATAGCAGTTTTAGTCCATTAATTATATTATACTTAAATTATAGACTAAGTCCATGAATTATTATTATTATTATTATTATTATTATTATTATTATTATTATTATTATTATTATTATTATATACAAATTTTTTCCTTTAATTATGTTGAAAGTGGCAGTTTCAATTCATTATTTATAATTTTTGTTAATATTAAGATTTTATTTTGAATTTTCAAATTATGAAAAAATAGATTGGTCATTTTGTAAAATTTTTCCAAATTTTCTCCACGAATCTTCATATATATATATATATATATATATATATATATATATATATATATATATAGATTAGCGCTCAAATGCGGCAGTGGCTTTAGGTGCGGCGGTGCGGCTATATCAGCATCGTCCATTTTGCTTAATCTAACGGCAGCGGCTAATTTCTGAAGATTTAAAGATTTAAGCGCGTCCTGATAAGTGGGGGTGTTATGGTAATTGTAGTGGTCATTTATATCGGCCGCTTCTCAGAATACACCAATAGTGTTAACAAAAGACACCAATAGTGTTAGGAAAAAGCACCACAATGAAATGCACAAATACACCAAAAAACACACAACACACTCAAAAAATACACCATATAACTCACCACCCCAATGGTGTATTTCTGAACACTGTGTGGTTCTTTTATTCATACCTAATGGTGTGTTCTGGTGATGCATATCTAATTTGTGACATGTTTTTTTGGTGTGCATTTTCTAACATGGATGGTGTATATTTGTATAACTATTAGTGCACCCGCACTGACCGCATGGGAAGGCGCGGGCGCACCTAAACTTGGCACCAACACGAATCCTCAAATACACCACAGTAAGGTTAATAATGCACCAATAACGAACATAAAACACACAACACTATGATTTGATCTATTCAGGTGCCCAATGACGACTTTAACCTTGCAGTTCGCGTAGTGTGAGAACGTGCGCGAAAATATCGGAAAAACCTAGATGAATGTGATTCGTTGAATTTATCTAATCTAATGGCCTACATTTAACCGCACCGCCGCACCTAAGCGCACTGCCGCACTTGAACCTTCCTCTATATATATATATATATATATATATATATATACACACACACTACTCTTATAATGTTTCAAGTTTAATTTGATTTTGCATGAGAGTTGTCTCTATTGGTCTTATTTGTTTAAACCGATCAATTATTGACAACCTAAGTTAATTTGTCTTCTTATAATCCTTTGTTAACTAAGATGATAAGACACCTTCAAATAGCGACCGCAAACTTCTAAATCAATGAACCAAACAATTCAACGTAACATAACTCTTTAAATAGAGTAGTTTTCCCAATGTCTATTCTTTCATTTATAATGATTGAATTTAAAGCTTTATATTACTTGAAAGAAAATTCGAGATATCATTTCAATCATATTACATGTAGCTGCTTTCAAAAAAAAATATTGCATGTAGCTGAATTGGTCTTAGGGAAGTATTTAGTGAAAGCTAAGAAGCATTACAATAAAATTAATAAGTCAGATTTATTATTTAATTCCTAATTAATTTAGCTGTTGAACATAAAACTATCAAATATAAATGAATGCGAAATTTAACTATCAATTTATAATTTTAGTTAAAACAAAAGCACAAAGTACATCATTCAATTTGGTATAACAATCCATGTGTTGCTTAGAGTCTATCACAAGACACATGAAGGTCGGAACACATATACTAGTGAATATAATGTATAGTTAATGTTTCGGAGCATAGTTTAACTGGTCAATCAATCTGAAATAAGTCTATAAATTTTGCTTTACTAGCAGTAATAGGATCTAAGGGTCGCATCATACCAAGGATTAAAAAAAGAGGTGCATTTGGAGACCTATAGGCACATCCCGTGATTTCAAAGACAAAATATTAAGGCCTCTTAAGAGCATCTCCAATAAGCATATATTTTGAGGAGTTTTTGGAGGTGTAACTAGGAAATAGAAGACGGAAAGAGAAAAATGGAGAAAAAAAAAAAAACAAAATCTGAAAAACAAAATTTGAAAAGAAAAGAAAAGTGTCAGATTAATGCGCCCGGCTATGCGCACCAGGGTGCTTCTTTTCTTTTTCGGTAGCCCCCATTTTTCTTGCAAAATTCAAGGATCTCCTTCAATAACCCACAACATTTTTTTTTTCTTATTTTTCTTTCCCCTATCTAAGCTTTAAACCCTACAAAAGCCTTCCAAAATTTTCTATTGAGATGTCCTTAAGTTTAGATTCAACATAGTCAACTTAGAAAATGGTTATTATTTATCAAATACATAAATAACTAGTACAAGTGGGACTACCTTATCTAGCTTTGCATTCAGTGCCATTTGAAAGAGATAATATGGTAGTGGCCAGTGGGACGAAATTGATAACGTGTAGAAAATGGTAGAGAGTTTATAAAAAGACTAGCATTTTGTATGCCTGGCGAAAATTTATACTCAATATTAAAATATTAATAAATATAAATAATTAAAAATTATAGTTTAAGTTATATATACGCAAATAATATATGTATTATATACACACAACATATGATTTACCATTCATAAAAATTTAATTAAATTATAATCAATGATTAAATTAATTATATAATGAATTTAATTATGAAATGATAATTAAATAATAGGAAAAAGATATCAAGACTATGTGGTCTAATGGTACTTGGATTGGACTTCTATTTGGAATGTTGTGAGTTTAAGCCTCAGTGGAGGCGTTATTGGTTCTTTGTGTTTCATGGTAATAATGATGGAGTCATCAATGTTATAATAATTAAATAGTAATCGAGTTACAACAATGTAAGGGTAGTTTTGTTTAACAATAATATAATAGAGACAATTTTGTCCAATAAAATTAAAGTGTATAATATTTAAAGTAAAATGCATACTTTTATTAGCATATAAAAAATGGACATAGGTCAATGATATAACTTGTTGGAGACTTATTATAATGTTTTTAGAGTAGATATATAGTATAATCTTTTCTTATAATTATGAAGCTATGATAATGGCTAACATAAATGGTTAAACGTAACTCTGATCCACTCATTAATTGTGATAACGACATCATTTATTTAATAGTTGGGGTTTTTTTTTTTCATCAAAAAAAAAAATAATAAAAAATAATAAAAAATAAAAACCCTACCCTCCCTGTGCGCAAGAGCTTACAAGTAATACATTTTAAACATCTTAAAAAGTTGAAATATATTTGTACTAGTCCAAATTAATATATTTTCTCAATGAGACAAATGCTCCTACAATTCTACAAATTAAAGTCTTTTCGAGTTTCATTTTCGTAACTATACTATTTTGAGAATTAAATTCGCATTTCTCCTTTATCTATTTTAAGTGAGCTCTGGCAATCATACAAAAAAATCAATGTAAATACAAATAAATAGAATAGAAAAATAATTGGTATATGATTTTAATCTATAATTAGAAATGGATGCTAATATATATATATATATATATATATATATATATATATATATATATATATATATCACGATAAAAGTGTCATTTTTCAACCCAAAATAGTAATTAATTTTGTCCAAAATTTGTTCTATATGTAGATATTGCCATCAGCGTGCATAACAGTATACTTAATTAGCTTGTCTATATTGTTGCCTTTGAGGGGAAGAAAGGAATAATATTTCTTTGATTGCATGATATTATATTACATATCTCTTTTTACTGTTTGGTTCTATGTGAGTAATGGAATGACATTTTCAGGAATAGATCAATTTCATTGTTTGACACACACACACATATCAATATGGATAGTAATTTTGGCCCTGTTTGGTAAAATAGTCAGTCTGTAGACTAATTTTGACTTATTTGACCACTATTAGTTATTTGACTTGGTTAAAAAATCAATATAAGTGTTTGTTTAATTAGCTTTTTATAACTCCAAAATGCTAAAATTTAAAAAGTTGCTCAAATCAACTTTTTCAATTAGCTTTTTGAGAAAATAAATTATACCAAACAGCTAATAGTTAATTTACCAAATAATTTTCTACAATCAGTTAATGTTAGTAACTAGTTATACCATCTAATTAACACAATCAGCTAACACCCATTTACCAAACAGAGCCTATATCTTTTGAATATAATGTGTATTGCATTTTGATTCATTAATTCAACAAAACATTATACAATTTCAATTCTAAAATTTATTCATTTTATGAACCAAACATGAAATTTCTATTTTATTATTTGCCTATTTCAATTCATTACCAATGGAATATGATTCTTTATTCTCTCAAACTTTGTTTCATGAACCAAATATGTTGTTAATTATTTAACAATAATTTAATATAAAAAAAAGACTATTAAAATTGAGTACGTACTCCCTCAATTTCATTTTATGTGCTTTGATTTGGTAACAAGGTTTGACTAGAGTTATTTACAATTTAAATTGTTTAATATTACTCCATACTATATAAAATTTATATATTAATTAAAAACAATATTAAACAAATTATTAAATTATTTTTTTAAAAAATAATAAAATACTAACGAAAATAAGCAAAGAAATAGAGAATTAATTAGTTTGACCAATGAATAATAAATAAGTGAGGGAGTAATTTATAATGAGATTGATTAGTTAAATTATGATAATCAATAAATTTAAAACTAAAGATTTAAGTGGCATATGGTGGTTCACAAAATGAAAGGAAGAAATAGAAGTATGATTTAAAAAAGAATGGAATCAGAGCATAGGGAATATAACTAAGATTATATTGTTCCCAAAAAGTTGAAACCCTAACCCCAAAACACAAAGGCTAGACATTTGCTTATTGCACACAAAGAACCCCCTCACTTTGAGAGATTGCTCCAATACTGTCACTGGTGAGACTCGATTCCAGGTCATTGTTTTCAAACTTCACCCCTGTGACCAACTAAGTTGCCTATGTGGGATAACTAAGATTATATTGAAGAAGGAATAGACCTATTCCATAAAATGATACGGTATTATATTTTCTAATTTATTCCACGAACTAAATGTCACTTATTTTTTTTTATTATTTTATTATTTTATTTGAAAATAACTAAATGTCACTTATATGTTATGAATTAATCAAATAGAAAAAATATTAACGTGGTATAGCGAAGATATATAGTCGTTTTTCTTTGTAAGGAATAGTTTGCTTGAGAATAATTTAGATGCTATTAAGGAAGCTAATTAAATTAAGATATGAAATAAAGCAATGAGCAGTGCCCGTTGAGAGATGAATTGTTGTTTGTAATACCAATTTAGGGGCTTTATTCCATTTTGTTGTGAAGCATTTCCATGGAGATAGAGGACCAATTTGCTTTCGTCACAAACCAAAATACATTCACTTGTGACAAAAACATTTCACCTAACACTCAAGTGATGAATGATGATGACGACGATATATGGAAAAGTTAATTAAATAATTAGCGGCATAAATGTGGCTCAGCTCTTTCAAATGGGAGGTCACATGTTCGAATCTTAATGAGAGTGTTGACTCTTTGTACTTTAGATTGAGAAAATATGTATGAACAAATATTTGATATTATATTGTAACAGTCCGTACTTATCAATCTATACTACTAGTTTTTTACGCGCATTGCGCGATTGGGATAATGCCCAATGTTTTTTTTTTTTTTTAAATAAGTACTTTAAAGTATATTAAGGCAAGATTATATTGAAATTGTTCATGCATAAATAATTGAAGGTTGAATTTGCATATTTAAATAGGTAATTCTTCTCCCAAAGGTTGAGTCCCCAACCCCAAGGGACCCCAAACTCCGACCCGACAGAGCATGGTGGGAAGTTGTAAATCACGGTGACTCAATGGTTCAGCAGACAGGGCCAAATACTGGTACGCACAAGGAATCTGCCAACTTTGGACATAATTCACGCATTGCCGCCGCCGAGGTTCAAACCTTGGTCTCTTCTCCCAAATACTACCCACTAAACCACTGAGCTAAGCCCGTGCAGGTTAAATAGGTAATTCTAAGTTTACAAATGCAAGATAATATAGTCAATATTGATTATAATTGTCAATAAAATAATTGTATAGGTATGATTGAAACCAAATACGAGACATAAAGGAGAACAAATAAAAATTAGGGCATAAAATATGAAATATATACTAATATTGTTTGAGGAGATTCCGACATTAGGATTTGTGGTTAAGTTCTATTAAGACTTTAATATTAGAATTAGATTAATGGTGTAGTTATAATTTAATATTAGACTTTAATATTAGAATTAGACTAACGGTGAATTAACAGAAAAGTTAAATGGATAATCATATAATTAAGGATAAATTAGAAAATCTTAAAAGAAAAAAAATTAAAACCTGAACAATATGAACCATTCATTTGATTTAATAATTTGACGGTCATTTTTTCTACCCAATGTTAATAATTAAATAAATTCGCTGGTCAAATCCGCTTGTATAATCCGCTAACTGTTGATTGTCAAACAAGGACATTGCGAGGTAGTTCTCACTTGTTGTGTGATTTGAATACTCTCTTTGTCACAAAATCTCTCAAGTAGTTAATATGATTGGCTTTATTAATTATATTTTTTTAATTTTTTCATGGTATTAATAAATTACTTGGTAAATAAATATATAGCATTATTTTATGTTATAACTTTGATATTTAATTAGAAAAATAGTGCACAAAAAAGATAATAGATAATGTAGTGAATATAATCAATTGATGAATTTGAATGTAAAAATTTTTACATTTGAGAAAAATAAAGACAATATAACTAATGAAAATATTTCTTTTAATTAATTTATTGATAATTAATAATTTGTTTTTCACTGAATAAAGACATTGTAAGGACAATGTAGCGAATATAATCAATTAATAAATTTGAATATAAAGAATTTTTATATTGAAGAAAAATAAAGACAATATAACTAATAAAATTATTTATCTTATTTAATTTATAGATAATGAATAAATTCTTTTTTTTTTTGAATAAAGACATTGTGAACACATAATTCTAAATTAAAGAAATGCATATGTATTATTTTTTGTTGTAAGTACTAAATTATTATTTATATAATTTAATAAGAGTAAAATATAGTACTAATTATGCCAACTTTGATTGGGATGAAGTTCGAACCTATGACCTTTTTTTTTTTATTGAAATCAATGAGTAAGTTAACGGTAAACTAACGGCAATTCTTAAAATTTTAACGGAATTAGTAACGGTGTGTGGGTATTTTAGGAAATTTTAGTGTAAAATTTAAATCTGATCAATCTTTTAATCAATCTGAGCCATTCATTTGATTAAAATCTGTGACCGCCATTTTTTCTACCCATTATAGGCCTAACTCTCTTGGGCTCTTATTAGTATAGTAGATATATAAAAACAAAATCCTGAAATTGTAACTTCCCGCCCAATTCCTAAAAAATCTCTCATCCTAATAAAATATATTGATTTCTACTTTCACATTCGTACAATGATTCTGCGTTAAAATTCTATTCGAATACTATAAAATAGTGTAATACAATCTATACTATATATAAAAACAAAATCCTGAAATTTTAACTTCCGGCCCAATTCCTAAAAAATCTCTCTTCCTAATAAAATATATTGATTTCTACATTCCCATTCGCACAATAATTCTGCGTTAAAATTCTATTCTAATATTATAAAATAGTGTAATAAAATCTATACTATATATAAAAAGAAAATCCTAAAATTGTAACTTCCCATCCAATTCCTAAAAAATCTCTCATCCTAATAAAATATATTGATTTCTACTTTCCCATTGGTACAATGATTCTGCGTTAAAATTCTATTCGAATACTATAAAATAGTGTAATTCAATCTATCTATACTATATATAAAAACAAAATCCTAAAATTTTAACTTCTCGCCCAATTACTAAAAAATCTCTCTTCCTAATAAAATATATTGATTTCTACATTCCCATTCGTACAATAATTTTGCGTTAAAATTCTATTCTAATATTATAAAATAGTGTAATACAATCTATACTATATATAAAATCAAAATCCTAAAATTTTAACTTCTAGCCCAATTCCTAAAAAATCTCTCATCCTAATAAAATATATTGATTTCTACTTTCCCATTCGTACAATAATTTTGCGTTAAAATTCTATTCTAATATTAAAAAATAGTGTAATACAATCTATACTATATATAAAAACAAAATCCTAAAATTTTATGCCCAATTACTAAAAAAATCTCTTTTTCTAATAAAATATATTGATTTCTACTTTCCCATTCGTACAATAATTCTGCGTTATAAAAAAGTGTAATACAATCTATACTATATATAAAATCAAATCCTGAAATTTTAACTTCTCGCCCAATTCCTAAAAAATCTCTCATCCTAATAAAATATATTGATTTCTACTTTCCCATTCGTACAATAATTCTGCATTAAAATTCTATTCTAATATTATAAAATAGTGTAATACAATCTATACTATATATAAAAACAAAATCCTAAAATTTTAACTTCTCGCCCAATTACTAAAAAATCTCTCTTCCTAATAAAATATATTGATTTCTACTTTGCCATTCCTACAATAATTCTGCGTTATAAAAAAGTGTAATACAATCTATACTATATATAAAATCAAAATCCTAAAATTTTAACTTCCCGCCCAATTCTTAAAAAATCTCTCATCCTAATAAAATATATTGATTTCTACTTTCCCATTCGTACAATAATTCTGCGTTAAAATTCTATTCTAATATTAAAAAATAGTGTAATACAATCTATACTATATATAAAAACAAAATCCTAAAATTTTAACTTCTCGCCCAATTACTAAAAATCTCTCTTCCTAATAAAATATATTGATTTCTACTTTCCCATTCGTACAATAATTCTGCGTTATAAAAAAGTGTAATACAATCTATACTATATATAAAATCAAAATCCTGAAATTTTAACTTCCCGCCCAATTCCTAAAAAATCTCTCATCCTAATAAAATATATTGATTTCTACTTTCTCATTCGTACAATAATTCTGCATTAAAATTCTATTCTAATATTATAAAATAGTGTAATACAATCTATACTATATATAAAAACAAAATCCTAAAATTTTAACTTCTCGCCCAGTTACTAAAAAATCTCTCTTTCTAATAAAATATATTGATTTCTACTTTCCCATTCGTACAATAATTCTGCGTTAAAATTCTATTTTAATATTATAAAATAGTGTAATACACCCTATACTATATATAAAATCAAAATCCTAAAATTTTAACTTCCCGCCCAATTCCTACAAAATCTCTCATCCTAATAAAATATATTGATTTCTACTTTTCCATTCGTACAATAATTCTGCGTTAAAATTCTATTCTAATATTAAAAAATAGTGTAATACAATCTATACTATATATAAAAACAAAATCCTAAAATTTTAACTTCTCGCAACAATTACTAAAAAATCTCTCTTCCTAATAAAATATATTGATTTCTACTTTTCCATTCGTACAATAATTCTGCGTTATAAAATAGTGTAATAAAATCTATAATATATATAAAATCAAAATCCTGAAATTTTAACTTGCCGCCCAATTCCTAAAAAATCTCTCATCCTAATAAAATATATTGATTTCTATTTTCCCATTCGTACAATAATTCTGCGTTAAAATTCTATTCTAATATTAAAAAATAGTGTAATACAATCTATACTATATATAAAAAACAAAATTCTGAAATTTTAACTTTACGCCCAATTCCTAAAAAATCTCTCATCCTAATAAAATATATTAATTTCTAATTTCCCATTCGTACAATAATTCTGCGTTAAAATTCTATTCTAATATTATAAAATAGTGTAATACAATCTATACTATATATAAAAACAAAATACTGAAATTTTAACTTTCCGCCCAATTCCTAAAAAATCTCTCATCCTAATAAAATATATTGATTTCTACTTTCCCATTCGTACAATAATTCTGCGTTAAAATTCTATTCTAATATTATAAAATAGTGTAATACAATCTATACTATATATAAAAACAAAATCCTGAAATTTTAACTTCCCGCCCAATTCCTAAAAAGTCTCTCTTTCTAATAAAATATATTGATTTCTACAATAATTCTGGGTTAAAATTTTATTGTAATATTATAAACTTGTGTAATACTATTCCTATTCTAATCTATATCTATTTTATATATCAGTGTTGCAAAAATCGTGTCGCTGGCCGTGGCGAGTTCGGTTAACCAAAGTTTTTTTTCCTTTAACCGTTAACCGAACCGAAGTTTGCTCTACCGAATTCACCGAACCGAAATTTTTTTCGGTTAATCGGTCGGTTAACCGAACTTTTTAAAGCTAAAATTTAAAATTCTAAAATAACACCTAAAATAATAAATCTAATTAAAATAAAGAGAAAATTGTAAAAAATGCCCCTATATAATATGCCAATTATCAATACCACCCCTGAATTATGAGTGGTGTAAATGTTGCCCATCTATTATCAAAATGGTGCACATATAGCCCCTCTCGTAACGGACTTGTGGTTCCATACTGCTGTCCATTGCTGGTACTTCGAATCGAGTGAGAGAAAAAACAACTAAATTGCATATTTACTCCGATTTAACGGTGTCGTACATTAACAGGGAACCACATGTCCGTTACGGGAAGGGTTATATGTGCACCATTTTGATAATTGAGGGGCAACATTTACACCACTGACAATTCAGGGGTGACATTGATAATTGACATATTATAGAGGGGCATTTTTTTACAATTTTCCCTAAAATAAAATACATATCATAATAAATTCATAACAAAATATACAAAAACATTAATTATAAACTCCAAACATCCATAATTTCATATTAGTATTTATATTTATATTATTATTTATATATATTAAAAACTTCGGTTAACCGTTCGGTTAATTCTGTTAACCGACCTTTCAAACCGAATTAACCGTTAACTGATATTTTAAAATTCCTTTAACCATTAACCGAACCGAAAAAGTTTGGTTAAAAAACGGTTAACCGAAGTTTGCACACCCCTAGCGGCGAGGAAGGCCATAATCGGCCTCCTCCGCGGCCGCCTCGCCGGCTGAACCGGCCTTTAATTTTTATTTTTATTTTTTTAAGTTGTAAAGTGTCAAAAGTTCGGCAAGGCATAACTTTTGACTCTGTTGTCCGTTTTGGACAAATGTTTTTTTAAAATCGCGTATTTTTTCGAGATCTATCCATCGCAAACTGCCGTAGGCGGTTTGGCCAACCAATTTCTAAAAAAAATACTTTATTAAAGAGTTTCTAAGAAAAAACTATGAGAACCTTATGTTTTATTAAAAAAAATTTAAAATTTTTAATTAAACAATTGTCCCGTGCATTATTTTATAATCTTTCTTTATAATTGGTCAAATTATTTAATTATGGTAAATTTGGGAATAATTAATGATGGTAATAGAAATCCTAGAAGAATATAGAATTGAACAATATTTAATTATTGTTTTATTATTATTGTGACTCACGGAATACAAGAGTTAATGCCATTTTTGGTCCTAGACTTATTGGGGCATTGATACTTTTCATCCTCCATAATAAAAATTGCCACTTAGTAGTCACTATTATTGATCATTGGACAATTTTGATCCTCCGTCAATGACGTCGTTTGTTGACCGTGAATTATAAGGGTTTTTCTGTCTTTTTATGTTCTAAACCTTGTATTTCTCCATCCATTAGTCACTGCTACATCAATTTCTTCAAACTGAGGTTATCCGCTTCAGTCCTTTCTAACATTAAGAAACCATCTTCACCCAACTAACAATCACGAATTTTACATTTGGCATCAATCTCAAGATAATGGAAACAAGTGCAGTTGGAATAGAAAAGGGCGTTAGTCCATGCCTGTGGAAATTTTATCATCCGGGTTTTATCAACACCATCCCTTTCAAGCTCATCAAGTATTCTTTCGCCATGCGAGTCATCAACAACCTTAGATATGATCCTTGGATTAAGAGTTTAAGACCAAGACGAATTTTATCATCCGGGTTTTATCAAAGCATTGCCAGTGTTACCACCTCCTTGAACCTCAAAGCTGGTGCTCAGAATTTTATCATCCGGGTTGGGGAATGAAGCTACAGCAGCCAGGAAGTCAACACCGGTCATTCCAACACCTCAGACAATGCGATTTTTGGGGAGCGACGGATTCCACATTTTCAGCTTGAAACTTCAATGAATTTCAAGTAGAATAACAGAGTTTTTGAGGTTGTGCACCAAGTAGTTGTGGTCAGAGAGAGAGAGAGAGATGGGAAGGATATTTGTGGTCAATATGGAAGGGAGGACTTACAGGTGCAAATTCTACATCACGCCATCTACAACTACAACTGCTATTTACCATAGGAGGGTTCGCCGACCTGCTGCCCTCTCTGCTTCGCCGGAACCAAAAACCACCGGTGAAGGCCCCAATCTCGCCGGATCTGTTGCTGCACCGCCAGATCTGCCTTACTGGTCCGTCGCCGGAAGGAGTTACTGCCTCGTATGCTCGCCGCCGTACCCACAACTCGCCGGAGAAGAACATCGCTGCTACTCACTACCGACGGTTACTACTTAGCCGCCAAGTCTCGCCATCTCGCCTCACAGGAGTCACAACAGCACTGGTCTAAACAAGATTAGAAGAATAAGACATAAAAAGACAGAAAAGTCCTTCTAATTCACGGTCAACAAACGGCTTCATTGACGGAGGATCAAAACTGTCCAACGACCAATAACAGTGTCTACTAAGTGGCAATTTTTATTATGGAGGATGAAAAGTGTCAATGCCTCAATAAGTCTAGGACCAAAAATGGCATTAACTCCGAAATACAATACAAGAATATTTAATTATGGTTATATTATTATTGTGCCTCACGACCATTATATTCTAACAGTACTTGAAAAGAAACCAATAATAATAATATAAGTGGTAATAATAATATCTAAAAGTAATTAAGTGTTAATAATAATAGTAAGAATATTAACGTAAGAGTTGTAACATAGAATAAATTGTAATAATTAATAACTATAGTCTAGGATTAAATATGGAATTGTCAGGAAAGATAAACGACCTCTGGTGAAATTAATTCTTAAATAATTATATATCGATTTAAATATTCTTAATATATTACAACAATTCCATTCCGTGCATCGCACGGGTGAAAATACTAGTAATATCTAAAAGTAATTAAGTGTTAATAATAATAGTAAGAATATTAACGTAAGAGTTGTAACATAGAATAAATTGTAATAATTAATAACTATAGTCTATGATTAAATTTGGAATTGTCAGGAAAGATAAACGACCTCCTGGTGAAATTAACTCTTAAATAATTATATATCGATTTAAATATTCTTAATATAGTATAACAATTCCATTCCGTGTATCGCACGGGTGAAAATACTAGTAGTACTAAAAAAAAACACACATCCACGAAATGGTTTAATTTAAAAAAAGAAAAAAAAAAAACTTTCCATTGAGTATAGTGATAATATTAACTAACATATAATTTTAATTGGAACATTTTATTTGATCCCAATTAAATTTCAAAATTTATACTATACATACGTACTTAAAATTGGAATATATAGTAAAAAATGAAGAATAATGTTAGTTGTTGATTTGGGATAATTAGTGACGCAAAATTAAGGAAAATACTATAATATTTTTGTAATTATTGCAAATTTCAAATGCATGTTGAGCAAAGTTTTAGAGTACATTCGCTAATATGTAATAGTGCACTCATAACATATATAAGTGCACTCAAGCATGATGCATCTTACCATATTAGTGGATGGACACTAAAAATTCTGTCCAGTTTTTATCCAAAGTTTGTAATAATTACCAAATAACGTCACCAGGTCACGTCTTTTCCCTTCTTTTCTTATTTTAGAGATGTTGATCATGTCGAATCGATGACTATCATTATTTTACATTTTTTTTAATGTAAAAAACATTGTTTTCATATTATCCTTTCTCAATACATATTAATTCAATGACCTATAAATGGACCACCCATCCAAGTTGGATGTGTAACCACAAAGTTTCAAGTTCAACACTCCATGGGAGCTATTTATTGACATTCTTAATTTGAATTGGTCATAGGTTTAGGGTTTAAGGTTTAAGGTCCCCTTTTAGTCAGGTTATTTCTTTATGGTTCTTTACCAACTAAAATTACAATGCAAGTTTCATCTAAAATGCAATATAAAGTAGTGGCTACAGGCTTTAATTTTCCGTTAATTAAAGTTATCTCAAAATGGATAGTATTTATCATTTGTTAACGAAATCTTAGTGGAATATATTATGTCCATTTCGAAATAATCGAGTATGAAATTTGTCAAAATAAAATAAAAGTAACGAATTAAAACTGTCACTATAGTCTATAGTAATCATGACAAAAATTTAATAATAAACAAGTGTAACACAGAGAGGAAAACAACAGAATAGAGCTACCTAAACAGATAGAATATAATAGTGAGCTTAAGCTGTCTTGCTTGTATCAAACACTCCCATCCGTACATGATTACCTCTTAAGTCTTAACTGTTAATAATAATATATATATTGTCCAGATCTAATTAGGTGGTATAATTGACCACTGTTCCTCGCTATACCCATCTGTCTTCTATTTCTTATTCCCTCACCTTCATATTAGGTAATTTCATTATTTTTTTTTTTATTTTTTTATATAATAATTTGATTAAGAGTTTTGATATCTAACTTTTATATCGAATTTTAACTAATTTAAAATCGAATAATATAAAATTTTATTTGAAAAGGTTTCTCAATATTTGTCCGTTGACTTTGTTTGGCATATCTAGCTGAAAAGCTAGTAGAGGATAGCAGTCTAGAAGCTGATGATAGATTTTAAACTAGTTGATTGGAGGTAGAAGTATGTGTTTGGTAAAATTAGATGTTCGTGAAGTTAATAAATGTTAGAATGGACAAAAAAGAACATATGCACATATTACAATTAGTTATTAAAGTAGCCAATTCTTAGGTACATGTTAATATCTGTCTAATTTTACTTGTCATGTATACTATATATATATTGATCAAATTAATTCTTTGTTCTTTGCTTATTTTCTTATTATTTTTAATTTTGTGTGTGTGTGTTTAGTAATACTTTTAATTTGGTTTCTAAATATATAAATTTTATATACTAATACAATAATATATACTAAATTTAATATATCAAAAATTGAATTATAAATAACTTCACTGAAGTCTTGTTAATTGAATCAAATGCACAAAATATGATGGAGTAATAATAATAAAGGGTTGATGAGCTTATGAATAATGAGACCAAATACAAATTTTACAAAGGAGAGAAGAAGGAAACACAAAAGAAAAATAGGGAAAAAAAAAGGTGAGGGTGGGGGGTGGGGGGGGGGGGGGGGGGGGAGGGAGGAGAGAGAGAAAACCATGCTAAAATGAGAAAAGGAGGGGGACGGGTGGATTTTAATTACATAATGGTAGTGTATTCAATTTTTGTAAATGTATACTGATCAAGGTTGCAAAATATGTTAGGCGCCCTGGCGCCGATTTCAAAAAAAAAAAATTGTCTAAAATAGATAACTGAGTTAAAAGTTATGCCTTGACAAATTTTTTATACTTTTCAACAATCCAAAAAAAAAAAAAAAAAAAAAAAAAAACGAGGGTACAGCCGGCTAGGCAGCCGCCCGGCCGCGGAGGAGGCCGATTCCGGCCTTCTTCGTCGCGGCCGGGTGGTGTCTAGACGCGATTTTTGCAACACTGATAGTGATGAAAATGAATGAAATAATGAAAAAATTATGACTTATTATTCAAACACTATGTTTTATAGCGTTTGAAAATAAGCTCAAATAAGAGTGATTTTAAGTTTGTAAAATTTTATCAAATAAAATTTATAATTTATTGGTAGCTTAAAATAAGTTATACGTTCTAATAAGTTATAGAGTCGTTATATTATTTATAAAACTTAAACTTAAAATGTTATTTAAAAGAAATTGATGGATTTTAACAAAAATATAATTTATTGATATTAATTTATTAACTGAAATATATAAAATATAAATATATAATCTAATTATTATGTTAATCTTTTCGTTAATTAAAGAGAAAATATATCTTTCAATTTAATATGCATATACTTTCAATTAAGACAAAATAAATATGCTTTATCTAAGCATTCAAAAAAAAATATATATGCTTTATCTAATCTTTGTAAGTGTGTGGTTGGCACATGCAATGATGCAATTCAAACATTGCAAATCACATGGTCTAAAGTCAATGTTTATACAGGAATCTAATCCACAATGTATCAGATCCAATGGGTTTTTCGTTAAACTATGAGTTTATGGCAAAAGAATTCAAGATTAGTTGTCTCTCTGGTTGGTTTTTTTTTTTTTTTTTTTTTTTTTTTTTTTTTTTTTTTGGGGGGGGGGGGGGGGGGGGGGGGCGGAGGGGGTTGCAGTAGCTAATAGCCAAATATAACGTATGGATATGCACTGCTAGCTAGACTTTTGAGTTTGAAGTCTATGTACAACGTGAATACTACTTCAAGATATTTCATCATCATCATTATTTATTTTTATTTTTTTATAACTTACGTATTCCAACTTTGTCAGGCTAATTTTGGATGTTATGGAATCACGGTCAAGATCTATGAGAAGGTAAATCAAGCATGTATAACTTTAAGACATAATATCAAATTGGGAATAAGGTTCAAATTGGCCACTGAACGAAAAAAAAAGTGCAATTAGGTCATTGAATACTCCAAAAACGTGCAATTAGGCCACTGAACTCTCCAAACGTATGCAATTTCACCGAATAGCAGGTTACCATCAATTTTAGCAAGTTACCTGCTTACGTGGCAGCTTAGTTGGCATTTTTAATAATTTTTAAATAATTTTTAATAATTAATTTTAATAATAAATTTTATAAAAAATTGGAAAAAATTAAATAAAAAATAAAATAAAGTTGTTTTTATTTTTTAAAAAAAATTTTTAATAAAAATTTATTATTAAAATTTATTAAAAATTAATTAAAATTTATTAAAAATGCCAACTCAGCTGCCACGTAAGAAGATAACCTGCTAAAATTGAGGGTAACCTGCTATCAGGTGAAATTGCACATTTTTGGAGTGTTCAGTGGCCTAATTGCACTTTTTTTTCGTCCAGTGGCCTAATTGCATTTTCAGGTTACGTTCAGTAGCCAATTTGAACCTTATTCCTATCAAATTGTACACTTTTATGCACAAAGAACTTAACCCAACTTCTTAGTTTTAAATGTAGCTTCTCAACCACATGCAACACCTCTTCCATTATTTTATATATATATATATATATATATATATATATATATATATATATATATATATATATATATATATATATATAATTTTTATCCTGTGTATAAATATTGACCAATCTTTTTTTTTTTTGTATGTAATTATTAAATTATTAAATATAATAAAAATACCCACTTTTAATTGTGAGTTTGAAAATTTACGTATATTTTAATTTCCAAATTGATGTCTAGGTTGGCAAACATCTTTTTCTCTGTTTTGGCTTGAATTGCCTTGATTAGTACAGCACAAATATATCCAATTCAATTAAGGGGTATATTTGGTTTGCTGGAAAATGTTTATTTGAATTTGAAGAAAATTAAAATTTTCTTTGTTTGGTTCATGAAAAACATTTTTCATGGTCCTTATTGGTATTTTGTTTGTCATGGAAAATAAATAGGATAATTATGCTCTTATCAATTTTTCTTAATTACCATTATTATTATTATTATTATTATTATTATTATTATTATTATTATTATTATTATTATTATTATTATTATTGTATAGGGGTATAATTGTCTTTATACTCATTATTTTTTACAATTTCAAATCCAACCAAACGAACAATGAAATTCATATTCTCAGTAATTTCTTTTCCACCAACCAAACAATAAAATCAATTTTTCATAAAATTTTAATTTCATTTTCTTTCAAATATTCTTCAGCAAACTAAACCTATTGTTAGTGATTTGTTTAAAATCTTACGATGGGCCCCAGTTAAATTTATATTTTTTAAAAATCAATTAATAGATTTATGTGGTGTATTTGAATAAAATAAATATTTAAAAGTACAATATTATTTGTGAATAAAATTAGCCACCTCAAGGTGTTTCTCTCTCTTGGACCAAAGCTTATGGATTTATTAATAATTTCTAAACACAACACAACATGGCTACGAGGAGAGCAGTTCTAAATTTAAGTATTAAAATATATGGCGGCCAGCACATTTGTCTATCCGCGATCACATCTTTTTAAAATTTTTGTCCATTCACATACGACATCTATCAAATAAAGAACCCAAATGAGATTTAAATACAAATTTATTTTGAAAATGATATAATTTGTCAGTAAATTATATTTTGAATGCGACTCTTTTCAATTTTACCAGACAACTTTTGGCGAGTTATAACTGTAGAAGTGAGCCCGTATATGCTTAACTCACTGGTTCAGTAGACAGTATTTAAGAGAAGAGACTAAGGTTCAAACCTTAACAGTAACAACCATATTTGGCCCTGTCTGCAAAATAAAATAAACATTGCAAGTCACATATAATGTTATGAGTTGAAGTAGTAATGAAGCCATTATCAATTCTAACTAATGGTTTCCTCTTTCTTTTTGTTTTGTTGCTATAGGATTATTATCTATGGTTAAGAAATTAAAGATTCTAAGCCAGCTGGCTAATATAGCGATTGGGCGTCTGATCCTTAAATATATATAATCCCTCTGCTCAACATTACTTGCTACTTAATTGTTCATCATCACCGAGTTTGAACTGCATATATCAAAGCATACACCATGGGTCAATTAAATCTCGTCGTGTCTGTTCTTTCACTCTCTCTTTGCCTCTTCTGTGCCTCTGCTCAGCTCCGACAGAACTATTACGCCAACGTCTGCCCCAATGTCGAAAACATCGTCAAAAACGTTGTCACCCAGAAATTTCAGCAGACTTTCGTCACCGTCCCCGCCACTCTCCGTCTCTTCTTCCATGATTGCTTCGTCGAGGTACTTTTTTTTTCTCAGTTTACGATAAACTAATCTTCCGTGTCACAGAGTTGCTAGAAGAGGTAAATCGTCAGTTACCCAAATAGCTTCTCAGTCAGTCTCTGTCGGAGTACGTCACAACTGGAAATTATAAAATTTCCGACCACCTGAAAGTAATATTAAATCAAGTCGAAAGTAAAAAGTGGTCGGAAATAGCGACGGAGGTTACCAAAAGTGGTCGGAACAAGGCTTTCGACTTGATTTAAGATCACTTTTAGGTGGTCGGAAATTCCATAATTTTCAGTAGTGCTTGTTTCAATCTCGAGTTTTAATGGTGGTGTTGTTATGAAAATGTAACAGGGATGTGATGCGTCGGTGGTGGTGGCGTCGACGGCGGGAAACACGGCGGAGAAGGACCACCCGGATAATCTGTCGCTCGCCGGAGATGGTTTTGATACGGTTATCAAGGCAAAGGCGGCGGTTGATGCAATCCCCAGATGCAAAAACAAAGTCTCCTGTGCCGATATTCTTGCCATTGCCACCCGTGACGTTATCTCTCTGGTTAGTCCGACAGCTCCTATCATACTTTGTACCATATTTAATTTTAGTTGGCCCATCCTATTTATAAGTCAACTAGTAAAATAAAAATAAAAGAGACACGGACCCTATCTGTTTTAAATTAACGAGTAACTTGTATAATATATGATGATAATAAAATAAATGTACATATAAATGATGATATTATTATTGTATTAATGCAGGCTGGGGGTCCATGGTACCCGATTGAGTTGGGAAGACTTGACGGTTTAACATCAAAGGCGGCCAACGTTGAAGGGAAACTACCAAAGCCAACCTTCAATTTGGTTCAACTGAACACCATGTTTGCTTCTCATGGTCTTTCTCAAACTGACATGATCGCTCTTTCAGGTATTAGTCTAACCAGTTGAGCTTATATACGTGCAACGTTTATAACATCTTATAGTGTAACAATAAAATTTTGAGAACTAGTAAAGGTTAAAAAAAAAAAAAAAAGGGTAAAAAAAATTATAAGTGGACAACTTTCTGCATTTGTGCTATGTGTATTGAGATTGGAATCTTTCAAACCAGATATAAATGCATTGGCAATGGCAAATGTATGTCCACTAGTATTTGGCCTTTTATGCTTTTACAAGAAACTTATAATGTGGTGCAAGTTGTATTTCACTTATTCTATGGTTTGATGATGAACTTTTTTAATATGCTCGTATTGTATATATGTGGTTTAATCGACAGTCGACACCATAGAAAATCTGTATATTTATATTATATTGATATTGATATTGATGATATATATTATGATTTGTGCAGCTGCCCATACGCTAGGATTTTCTCACTGCAACAGATTCTCCAATCGGATTTATAATTTTAGCCCGAAAAGCCCGGTGGACCCAACTCTGAACAAGCAATATGCGTCTCAGTTACAAGCAATGTGCCCTAGAAATGTTAACCCATTGATAGCCATCAATATGGACCCGGTCACGCCCAGAACATTCGACAATGTTTATTTCAAGAATCTGCAAAAGGGAATGGGTTTATTCACTTCTGATCAAGTTTTGTACACAGATTCACGTTCCAAGTCCACTGTAGACTTGTGGGCAAACAACCCTAAAGCTTTTCAAAATGCTTTCAAAGCTGCTATTACTAAACTGGGTCGGGTTGGTGTCAAGACGGGTCGGAATGGGAATATCCGTTTTGATTGTGGAAGGTTTAACTAAGTTATTAGTTATTATCCGTTCCAAAAGAAATTTTTTTTAAAAAAGAATAAAAAATTTCTGATTTCTATTACTTGCTGAAATAGATGGATAAATGTAGGTGAGTCTGTATTTGTGTAAGTTTGGTGAAATAAACTGAGGTCGGAAATAAGATTTGGGCCGAATCTCAGTCGTTCATCCCTTTGATGAGATTGGAAGTTGATATTTGTTTTGATCACTCAGAATCATCATTCTCGTACATGATAAATTTCATGATTTGAATAATTAGATCCAATAATTTTCTTGAATTACAAGTTGTATTAGTATAGCTTAGCTTGCTGTCTTTTTGCCACTTGCTTGAGTTGCTTTTGACTGAGGGAGCTCTTCCGATCCCATGCAAATCTCATGGACAATTGGACATGGTTTATTGGTTAAGTTAATTTTAGTTTTGAAATATTTTTAATAATGAGTATCAAATTTAATTGAAAAATGAATGATAAAAAAGTGAAGAATATTCAAGTTTGGCAAGCTAAGCACGTGGTGATGACCTAGCAAATTATCCTACGTTTTGACATTGACGTACAAACAATGTAGCATTATTGGGTGGTTTAATGGAAAGCGATAATGGAAAGAATCTTTTAATTTATAAGTTATAAATTCTTTTGAGTGACGAGGAAAATCTCACTCTTATATAATAACTCACAAACAATATTACGAAGACTTTGGGCAAATGGACTCGACCAAGATGGTGTTGACGACAAGAATCAAACTCAAAAAATTCTGAATATGTGAACCATGCTCCACCTACTCAGCCAGTCGGGTCACCTTTTGGGGCTTAATTGAAATATAAAGTTGTTTGTATTTCATGGTGGAAAATAATAAAATTGGTAACTTCTAATCAACATGTGCTGCCTGCCCCACAATGTCATTGACACCATAATGCATTTAGAGTAATAACATCTTTTAATTACAACCTGTAGTATGGTTGAGTGGAAGGAACTTATCCATCCTTAATCAAAGGTTAAAGGTTCGATCTTTAACTTTGGATATAGAGCAGCTTTAAATTTTCATACCAGCTGTCCCACTCACCCAAAAGAGGTGTTTTGGGTTCTTACAATTCAGCGAGGGGATTAGTCATAGTGTCCAACGGTGGAAATCTGAGTATACTCAACAAAAATCTTTTAATCACATTCCTTTTGTGTATTTGTTTTTGTCTAGAATTCCAAAAAGATGACGCCACAGTTGAGACTACTGTGAATGATTTTAGCCTAACAAAACAAAGAATGTTCATGGGCCATGGGGAGATGTGAGGGATGATTTAACCTGGCCACAACCTTTCTTTAAGCAAGGCAGACAATCACAAAGTAGTACTTATCCCTCCAAGTACACAAGAGAAGGGAGATTAGCACATACCTAATTCTGGATGAACAGGCCGGGCCGTGTTGATATGTGGCACTGTTGACTGGTTTGCATGTTGCCTCAGTGGGACAAATCTATACCGCTCCCATTGGTACGATTTGAACCCGTATTTTGGATTGGTCGACCAACTGAATTGTGTCTCGGGACCTGTCCCGGTATCTCAGAATCTAAAGGCCTGAGGGTGAGATGATGGTATCCACATTCTGCACAAAGGGCAACTTCACATATTAATGAAACCATCAGCACTTCAATATTTCAATCTGAAGGCTTTCTCTCTCACTGGTGCAGTTGGAGAACTGGACAGTGATAATTATGTGACATAGATAAATGCGTAGCCAAGCTATAAAGAATCCAATAATGAATCACATCAAATTCCACTCGGTACCTGCATTATCTTGATAGGTTTCTGTCAGGATCAAACCACTACACCAAAAGCTAAAACTAGTAGCCAAGGGGACTAGGCTCTCCGAGCTGCAGAGCGAAGGCGCAACTCTATTTTCTTATACTTGTGTCACGTTTCGATGGCAGGAATGTAGGATGCTGGGCTCGGCTCTCCAAGCCACCGCCCAACAGTTTCGTTGTGCAGTGTATTAGCAAATAGCTTTGCCACGAGTCTTGGGACTCTTGGCTTCTGGGAATAATTCAGTTTCAGATATCCAAGATGCCAGTCAGGTGAGTGTATCCAAATTCGGGCCGGGTATGGAAAAAACTGAGATGATCATGAACCTGCATATTGCACCTTCTCATACTTTAACTAGAAATATGCAAAATCAATAGCCAATTAGGCACAGTTCTTAAAATGCATGCAAGTAAATGAATAGTCACTAGAAGTAGAGAAACAGCTGCCAGTGTGCCAGGTTCCCCTTCGGCCAGAAGGGCAAAAATGTCAAAGCAAAAAAGCATACATTTAATTCATGCCTCCTTTTGTGACATAAGTGTGGCTCTTATCAGGGCCACTTGTCTCCTCTTCCTTATGCAAACCTTCGGCTTCTGTTTTTGGTACCTCAAACACAACTAAAAGATTACAACGAGGTAAACCAACCAACCTAGGTTGCCCATATCTGACCGGCTCAAACCAAAAAGGCCAATAGGCCGCTCCCGCTAGGAGTCGAACTTGTAACAATTAAAAGATCATAATGAGATAAACCAACCAGCCTAGGTTGCCCATAGCTAACCGGCTCAAACCAAAAAGGCCAATAAGCTGTTCCCGCTAGGAGTCGAACTTGTAACCTTGTGGTTACCAAATCAACAACCTGACCAACTTGGCTGGGGTTGGCCCCAACTAATATTTTCTTCTTAAATGTACAGAATGGTGCTCAAAAAGACTGCTCACTTCCACTAATCATCTTCAACATTCACCTTCCATCTTATATTGCAATCTCGTCTAATGCCTAACCTTGGATCCATTTTGGTGTTTACTAAAGTTCAGGAGCACCCAAAAGTGAAAACGCTATTTGCCACCAAATAGTCTTTAAGTAATCTATGTAGCCTGCTATCTCTTATTAATTACTCAAAAACTGTCATGTTCACTTCCCAAGGGTCAACACAATCTAATACAGAGTAGTAACTAATATTTGAAAACACATTCTTTAGAAAATTGAGTTGTAACTTTTACAACTACTAGAACTTTAGTTTCTTAATGTCTAATATTTATTTTGAAAACATAAACTTACGTGCATCCAAACTTAAGGTTTAATGGAATTGAATGGTAAAAGTGACAGATATTTGTGGAAGTAGGCAGTATATAAGAAAATCATACAAACAATGAAAGTTTTAAAAAGAACACACAATCCTTGAAAGATGATTTTGTTTTGAAACATATTCAAATAAAAGAAAAAAATAAATGAATGACATGAAAGCATGATAAAATTATTAATTCCTGATAAATTATCTTAGCAATGAACAGCACATAAAAGATATGCACTTCAGGATGCCTGTTTTATTTTCGCTATTGTTTTTTCACACTTTGCACAAGGAGCCGTCAAATAAGAAGTACACAGATTAAAGAAAGATGAAAAAGTAAAAGCTCACCAACTTGAAGCAAATCTGTCATTTTCTGTACTTTTGCATGGTAAAAACGACCGACTGTTAAAGCAACTTGGAATGGAGCAATTCAAGACTTTGATTGCAACCTAACTCATTTACGTTCCTAGAAATAAATTGAGAGAAGAATCACAATGAGCAATAAACAACCATTACTTGAAGTGCTAATATGAGTAGAAAAATCAGTCTGCATACCTTAATTGATCATTATCTCCCATACCTTCCACGTTCTTTGTAGAATGCTAAATGGACTTCCTTTAAGTATGAACAAATTTAACTTCTTCTTCGGTAGGCTAGGGGAGGGGTAGGAACCCGCCATTTCCTCATTAGTTGACTACTATCTCATCGGCACAAGAAAGAAAGTCACAATTCTATACATCTTCCATCCCTATATCCTAAATAGTACAGAAATCTTATGCAGCCCATTCTTATTTGAGTAATCGACTTAATATATAGCTCAACCATGGATGAAGTTAGAAAATTCCAACAAAATGTGCACATGGAATACATGAAAGAAGTAGACTTGCTATTGATTGTATAATTACATTAGACTATAACCATGCTTTTTACTCCAAAAACAATTAAAGGATAGAATCTGATATAGCTGAAAACAACTAAAGACATGGACACACCTTTGCTTGAATATCATTTTGAGCCATCCAAAGGACATACAACTGTACACTTGACTATTTATAAATAGAACGGAACGCCAAGGATTAAAAAAGGTTAGCATACTTACTGAGATCTTATCAAGTAAAATTGACCAACTAAATGAATGAGGCTTGCAGTGAACAAAAATGAACTTGCACCTATCTGTGTTCTTTCATTGGAATTAAAGGGAGTAGAGAAGGGGAGAACATAAATAAATAGAGTCTGGATACTCAAAAAATGACCTTTATTAACAGAAGAAAGATGAACAAGCTACTGATATTAGATGGTGATGCGCACTGAACTATTTGTAATTGCTACAATCTTACAGGTATTAATATCTCCATACTTTATGAGGCCACGACCCCCAATCCAGAAATAATCAGCTCTGAGATGTATATACAACCTAACAACCTTGATCCAAAATTTTCTCTAGCTTGGAACCACGTAGATGAGTAATGAGTTACTGCTTGCGTATAATAACCTTCTGTGTCAGCATCACTACTAGATCAGATGATGAACTTGTGATCCATATCAACACCCTTTGATGGACATAAGTCACAACCACACAAATCTTGATTAATTAATCATAGGTTCTTCTGATGCACGCAAGCAAACCTTCTCAAGCTGCAAGGGCCAATCTTCTCCGAGCATCCTAGGATTTGACTCCATAGCAACACGGAAATCTAACAATGAAACATGAGAATATTCACTTGGCTTTTGAATATATCTCACAGCCCTCATCCCATTTAAAGTGGGTAGAGCTTGTTGCTGAACAATCTTCTGTCTTGACTTTGGGGCAGCTAATGACAAGCATGGCTTTAGTAATCTCTTCAGATAAGAATCCAATCCATTGTTTAAGAGATTAGCACAATCAGTTGAGATCTTCAATCCCTCCGCCTCCAACTTCTGTTCCAACCTTTTCCTGAGGGTGCTGGAATCAGGCAACTCACCAGTGCTGTGACAAGTTTCTGGGGGAAGGAAAGACGATGCTCCATGATGTAACACTTTCCTTGTTGCCCTTGTATTTAGAGAGACACCTAGTGGAGCTGTGACAGGGATCCTACTGTAAATTGCAGGTCTGCCTGCCTGCTCAACCTCTTCTCCCTCTTCCACAGAATTGACTTCAACAGGTGGCCTGCTACCCAAGGATAGCAGCTCAGTAGCACTTTGCTGTTCTAGAACTTTGGGTGCAGAGTCTTCATAAATAGCAGTGTGGGTTTTCCCATTCGGCCCCAGAGGACTTGGCCGGTCTTTGAACTTGCGATCACGAAGTGTAGGTGTTCTGCCCTTTCTAGGAGACTGAGGAAACACATCCCTGCATAGTGACTGAAGACTGCATCTTTCATATCCATTCGGCACTTTGACATTTAAAGAAGGTCTCACCTTTTCATCTTTAGGCGGAGCAGTCTCAGCAACATTTGCATTTTTAATAATTGCTCGGATAAGCCCATTATGAAGACAGATATTCTCTCTCCCCAACAAATTAATGCAAAGCTTATCAAACTCAGATTTGCTAAGCTTTAAGTTCAAATATCTGCCCAATAGATGAAGATACTGCTCTGTTTTTTGTCGGCCAATCTTCCTTTCAATGCGAAGCTTCAGCTCAGAAGTATTGATCCGGGGGCAATGCCGAGTTCCTGGCATTCTGATTCCCAAAATCTTTACAGATTTCCAACTGAATTACTCAAAAGAATTCTAAGGAACCAAAGCCCTAGCCCCTATTTGTCTCCATTACCAGCGGAAATCCCACTTATAAACACTCAACGGCTTCTGCACTGGCACAAAAAGATGACCCAATTCTGCAAGAAAATGAGCAAAACCCACATAGAAAATAAGCTCAATTAAACTCCTAGCCACTCCAATAATACAATTAACTTATCGATTCGTCAATCCAGAAGCAAATCAGTAAAGCAACCACACACGATGCAAAATTAACACCCAATTTTATAAAGAAAATAGAATCAAAGAAAAAACCCTTGACAATGCTAAAGAACAAATTTTAATCAACCCCAAGTGACAATCAGGACTTCAAAATCGACAGTTCACGCGGAATCTTGATCTAACAATTAAAAAAACCCCAATACGCTCAATGAGCACCCAAAAACGGGGGAAATAACCCGCAAACCCAGAAATAAGCACGAACCTCAATCGAACCAGCTTCGAATTCCAACAAATTAGGGCTCAATTTCGGAACAACGAGCTTCGGAACAACAGGTGATCGAGGTTTTAGAGAGAGAAAGCGAGGAGCGAGAGAGATGGATTAGGGCTTGTTTAAGCGCTGGCTTTTTCGAAGCTTCGGCTTCGAGTCGTGAGGGAGTCAAAACGGCACGTGCGTTTTTACAGGTGTGGCTCACTCACCGGAGGAGACTGGGGTTAAGTGTGTTTAAATAAGGTACTGTTTGGTTGCGTGCCCGAAAATTCCAACCGATTTGGACCTCAGCACGCCAAAATCGAAAGGAAAAGTCGGCTGCTGGTGGGTGATGTCCAAACAGGGTTTAATATATGTGCCGATGATGTTGTGAACTATAAGAAAGAGTATGATGGACGTGTGAGATCACGCCACAGTGTCTGCTCTTTCCAAAAGTGGCAACATCTAACATTGCATAATCAATCCAACGGTTAATAAAGTCAAATCCTCCACTGTTCATTATAAATTTGGTCTAAATAAATAAATGTCGAAAACGACGCTTTTAGCTCCTGAATTGTTTCACTTTTGAAAATTTAGTTCATGTAAGTTAATTTAAACAAATTAATCCCCGTAATTGTTCATAATATTATACTTGTAGTCTTTTTTTTTTTTTTTTTTTTTTTTTTGTTTTTGGTGAATTAAGACCCGTTTACAACGGGGGAAGGAGCCAACTACCAGACCCGAGCGGCGCTAGCTCCGAAAGCATCAGCCGAGAGGAGAGGAATCAGACTCATGGGCAGAACCTCGAGCTAGGAGGTGCCCCAGTCAGTTGTCTGACCTAGATTAGCCAGATGGTCAGCGCATCGATTTCCCTCCCGAAGCGTGTGTTGGAAGGCAATACTATCCATTTGGTTCATAAGCAGCCTGCAATTCTTTAAGAGGGACGAGGAACAATCCATTAGTATATATTGATTTTAAAGGACAAAAATAACATCATAGAAAAAAATTTGTTAAAGGAATTTTGATAATTATATAACATTATGGACTGAAATTATAACATAATGGACAATTAAATATGTTCAAATCAATTAATATAGACCAAATTTCTAAAAGTAAAACAGTTTAAGGGTCAAAAGTGTTAAAATTTCTAAATAAATAATAAGATACATTTGTCAATTTGTTTGCCTTCGTTTTTGTTTTATGTTGTGATATTTTTGCCCACTACTTATTTTTTATTTTAATTTATTTATCCTTTATAAAAATATAATCAAAGAACTCAACTTTCATTGTCTAAAAAGTGTTGGGTTGACTCTTAGATCCTTATTTGTTAGGTTGGGGATTCTAATGATACAAAAGTGTCCATCTTGTTGACATGGTTGATGCAGACTCAACTTAACTATAAAGCTTGGTTTGCTAGTTAAATCATTTTAACATTAAAATAATTTTGTTTTCAAAAAAACATTAAAAGAATTTCATTTGTACCCTTACTATTTTATGAACTTATATGACAATTTTAAGAATAATTATGTGTAAGCTTACTATATATCAATGAGTTGATTTCATGAATGGTCTTTCGTTGTTGACATTTATCAGTTTTTCTTCTCGACTTTTAATTGGACCATAAATAGTTAATTGACTATTAAAATTTATCAATTTTTATCATCGATTTTCAATTTGACTATTAATAATTCATTGACTGGATTTATAACGATTGATGAGTAATTATAATTAACTTCTTATTACTCAATTTTGTTATCATATGAAACTTATAAGGGATAAAGTACAAATAAGCCACTGAACTATTTGGGAAACAACAATTAAGCCATCGAACTCAAATAACCCTCAAATAAGCCATTGAATCCGGAAAAAAAGAGCAAATAAGCCATTGAACCCTGAAAAAAAGAGCAATTAACATTTTCTACAGGTTAACTCCAGGTTTTTGCCGATTTGATTGCCAAATGTTTATTTTATTTAGGTTTATTATTTTTTTATATTAATATTATCCACTTGGATAGTATTATATTTTAAAATAATTATAATCAAAATAGTTTTGTATTGTCGAGATTTGATTTGTTTATTTATTATGATTTAACACTTCATTTCAATCTTAGGAGTAGAGTAATGAATTAATTCCAATTTTTATTTTTTTAGGCACAATGATCATTTAAATTTGCGTGTGTTTTTTTTTAACTTTGGTGTTTAGTTGCAAAAGATGACTAATATTGTTCATTACTTCATTTTGAGAAAGTAAATAATCGCATTACTATGGGATGTTATAATTTTTTATGTGCCAAATTTTTATTAGTTTAATTTTTTTTAAATACTCATGATTCTTTATTAGTTTAAATAATTATGAAAATATAGATTTAAACGTGTTCAAGTGATCGAGTTGCTCGTACATTCTAGAGACATTGCTTATGTTGAAGGGGCTTCTACAAGAATGCTCATGCTCCGCTCAATGCTTGGATGGAAAACAACTACAACAGTACGGAGTGCCTGTCGAACAACACTTAGTGAAGAGTGAAATTTGCATATATGTTGTGGACTTGGTATTCACTGTTCTATAATTAATAATTTTAACTTTATAATTATAATTATAATTTATTATTTATCCTCCTTTATCTCCTTGCATTGGAGATGTCCTAAATTGACAATAGTTTTAGTTAAAAGTGTTATCTTTTAACATAAAAAAGTAATATTTTATAAGAAAATCGTTGTCTTTAAGAAAACATTTTTATTCAAATACAACAATTTGTATTCATTAATTATTATTGATGTGTTGTTTTTAAATGAAATTTGATATAAAGACAACTTTATCCATCAATTATTATTTGATGTATTGTCTTTTGATATTAAATAGATATATAACACTATTTAATGATTTAAAAATTTATTGTATTTGAAGGATAACACGGATTAGTCAGCAACAGTAATGGATATGCTCGTTGAGAGTTGAACTCAAGACCTCCTGCTTACTAAACAGGTGCTCTAACCAACTGAGCTATGAGAGCAATTAACATTGTAGTTCAAAATATTACTCCATATAAAAAATACGGAGTAAGTATGATTAGAAAATTGTGCATGCTACAAAACAATAATGGCTGGCTAAAGAAAATGTCAGCTTTTAGAGACCGTAGAAACTTATCAGTGTTTGGCCGTAAAATGGCTGTTAACTGATAGCTGTTAGTTGTTAGCTGATTGTGTTAATTAGAGGGTATAAATAGTTGATAACATTAGTTGATTGTAGAAAAATGTTTGGTAAATTAGCTGTTAGCTGATAGTTGTTTAGTATAATTTCTTTTTTCAAAAAGCTAATTGAAAAAGTTGCTTGGAGTAGCATTTTGAATTTTAACCTTTTGGAGTTGCAAAAAGTTAATTAACCAAACATTTATATTAATGTTTTAACTAAATCAATAAATCAAACAATTAATAGTGGTCAAATAAGCTAAAATTGACCTATAAGCCAATTTTTTACCAAACAGGGCCTTTATTTAATATTAATTAAGTGATGTATTTTCAATTTTTTTTCATTAAATAAGTAATAAATATTTTATTATTTTTATATTGTATTTAAAGGGTACTGTAGGACTCTAGGTAACAAAGCTATTGTTTTTTTGGACCACCAATTGAACCATTTTAACAAACAAAGGGAATAATATAATGTTTATATTGTTATGAATATTTTATTGATGTATGGTTATTATTTCAGTTATTATAATTTTAGATGAATGTAGGGTCAAATATTGTTTGGAGTATCAAAGCGTCAAGTCCATCTATATCTATATCTATATAATAACTTAAGTGTTTATAAGATTTTTCCGTCCAAATTCATGGACAATTTAGTAATATCAGCATCATTGGACAAAAGCTTATTTAGGATTAGTATTTAAAGACCTTAAATAAATGATCACACTTTCATTTTGAAAAATTATACAAATTTATAATTTTCACATTTTTCACATATAAATACAATGGATTGGTGACTAAAGAAATCATAATTCTTCATTTTCCTCTTCTTCATTTTCTGTTCATTTCCTTTTTTTTTTTTTTCAATCTGTGTGTTCTTTTACCTTCTTTATATTGGTTTTGTTCGCTTTTTTGGGTGATCCCAATCTTAATTCTTCATTTTCCTCTTCTTCGATCTGTGTGTTCTCATTCATTTTTTTTTTGGGTGATCCCAATCATAATTCTACATTTTCCTCTGCTTCATTTTCCGTCATTTTCCTCTTCTTTGATCTGTGTGTGCTCTTTTGCCTTCTTTACCATGATTTCATTCTCTTTTCTGGATGATCCAATGATAAAGTGGAAATTGAAGATAAATTTACAAATATATTTTTTTTAGTAGGGATTAATGATTTCAGTGGTTAATGAATTGTTTGTGTTTTGCAGCGAGTTCGAGGGATCTGTGATGAGTGAGGCCACATTTGAGTATGTGTGTAAATGCGGGGACAACTACACATGCAACTCTTGCAATTGTGGCTGATGTGAAATTTAGTGGCAAAAAAAAGCATAAAGTAGAGACTAGGTTTTGTGTTAGATTGGAACTTCCGCGTACTAGGCCATTTCTATGCCAATCCACACGTACTCTATACAACATTTTTTTTTAGTGGTTTCAATCCTTAAATGAACCCTCGCCATTTACATATTATTAGTTTAGATTGTGCTTAGATTTAGATTCCTTTAATATTTGCTAAGACCTTGTGGTTTAATGGCACTTGGATTGGACTTTCATATTGGAGATTTTGAATTCAAGCCTTAGTAGAAGCGTTATTGACTCTTTGGTGTAATAGAGTTAGTAGCATTAAAAAAAAAAAAAAAAAAAAAAAGGATCCCTTTAATATTTTGGAAGCTTGTAAATCTTTGAATTTTAAGATGTTATTTTCATTCTTCCAAAAGGCTGAACCCCAACCCTTAAGATGTTATTTTCATTTTAATGATAAAGTTGTATTTCCTTTCTCTCTATTTCCATTATGCATGTTTACAAATTATTAGTGTATTTTTATGTTATTTTGGATTATAAATCTTGTGTACTTGTAAGTTCTCAAGAGAAAAAAAAAATAGAATTACAAAAAAATAAAAAATAAAAAAATAGCCAGTGGTTTTCACGAAAAAAATTGTTTGTTTCAATTTATTTATTTGTTATTATATTTAATTTGTTCATATATTATTATTAG
Source organism: Ipomoea nil (assembly GCF_001879475.1). NCBI lineage: Eukaryota > Viridiplantae > Streptophyta > Magnoliopsida > Solanales > Convolvulaceae > Ipomoea > Ipomoea nil. The sequence continues at coordinate 3,114,443 of NW_017617233.1, read as the reverse complement.
GGTCCATGTTGGTCCATCTCTAACGGTCTGTTTGTTTCACGAAAAATATTTGAGGGGAAATAGAATTGAAATTCCATGAAAAATAAAGTATTAGGATTTAGGAATATGAGTTCCATCGTTTTGTTGGTGGAAAATAAATTATTGATAATATGAATTCCTTTATTTGGTTGGGTTTGGAATGGTAAGGAATTATATATAAATATAAAGATTAAGGGGTGCCCCTAACAATAATAATGATATTAAATTATACCTATGTAATTAAGAAAATTTCATAAGGGTATAATAGTCCAATCATGTTATATCAAAACAAAATACCACCCTTGTACAAAGAATTTGTTTTCCTCCACTTTTAAGAATTTCTTTTCTAAAGGAAATTGAATTCCATGAACCAAAGAACAGAAATCAACAATTTCCTCTCCTTTTATGAAAACATTTTTCATGTAAATTGTTTTCCATCTAACCAGGCAACCAAAAACACCCCCTAATAGAATTGAACCTACACTTGGAAATAAAAACGAAATGAAATAAAGAAAAGATGGAGGAAAGTAGGGATAAAAGAAGAAAGAAAGAAAGAAAAAAGAAAAACAAGTAAGCATAAAATATTGTTGGCCAAAACCAAGAAATAAATTTCTGCTGCTAAACTTGTTAAAGTAGTTCTCTATTTTTAAAACTTGTTAAAGTAGTTCTCTATTTTTATTTTTAGTCTTTTTCCATTTTCTAAGTTGGAAAAATAGCTGAGAAGAAATATTCTCTATTTCCTTTTTTTTTTTTCTTCTCAAAGAAAAAAAAAAAGGAAATAGAGAATATTTCTTCTCAGCTATTTTTCCAACTTAGAAAATGGAAAAAGACTAAAAATAAAAATAGAGAACTACTTTAACAAGTTTTTATTAACAAGTTTTAAAAGTAGATTTGCTATTTTTCTAGAAAACAGACTTGTTTCTATAGTTAGTAAATACAATTTCTTTCCCTTTCTTTTCATGATCATGGCTGTCATCATGTTCGGTACATGTAAATCACTTTTTATAGTAAAAATCTGATTTGATTTGACCCAAAAATGTATGATTTTCATGTTAAATTTCTGTATTCCTTAGAGCATCTCCAATATTCATTCATTCTCTACAATGTTTTATATAATTTTATATTTAAAATATATAAATGATGAATTGAAGTGATTTTCACTGTCAATATATTAATAATAAAATTAAAATTTTGTATTTTAAAAAAATATTGTATATATTCTTTTCAACAAATTATATTTACACAATATTTTTGAAGTAGATTTCATAAAAAGATAATATCATAGGTACATTTATATGTCGATAATTAATATAATAATATATGTGCATCAATAATTTTTTAATAATAATAATAATAATAATAATAATAATAATATTATTATTATTATTATTATTATTATTATTATTATTATTATTATAACAATTAAATTAGTATACACAAAAACGAACTTGTGACATCTTTTTAAATTTTTTCTATTCTTTTTGCAACCCTTTTCTAGCTTCCTTGTGGTAAGAATTAATTTATAATAATTAAGGTTTATTAAATTTGATTTGTTTCTTCAACAAATAAAAAAAGTAGAAAATATTATTTTTTGAATCTTCATTCTAAAAGAATATAAATGTTATCCTAGAATTCTAAGATTACACTTTGCATTAATCAAATCATATTTATTGTAGAAAAAAATTTATTTTTTATATTCCATATATATATATATATATATATATATATATATATATATATATATATATATATATATATATATATATATATATATATATATATATATATATATTGCTTTAATTAAAGTGTACATTTTATTATATATAAGTAGATCTACTAAGTATGAGACATTTTTTTAAGAATTTAAAAATACAAATTTTATTGTCTAATCAATATTATTGAGAAAATAATTAATATTTCAAAAAATCAATGAGAGTTTGCAAGAAGAATAGTTCACACATGACAATTAAGGTCTCAATCATATACACATAAAAAATTTATAATTTTGTAAGTTGTAATTTCATTGCATAAATTTTTAATTACTTTTTGAGAACATCAATAAATATATTATAATCATGTCACTATTCATAAATGAGGGGGGAAAAAAAAAGGAATAAGGTTCAAATTGGCCACTGAACGTAACCTGAAAATGCAATTAGGTCACTGAATGAAAAAAAAGTGCAATTAGACCACTGAACACTCCAAAAATGTGCAATTTCACCTGATAGCAGGTTACCCTCAATTTTAGCAGGTTATCTGCTTACGTGGCAGCTGAGTTGGCATTTTTAATAAATTTTAATTAATTTTTAATAAATTTTAATAATAACTTTTTATTAAAAAAATTTTTAAAAAAATAAAAACGACTTTATTTTATTTTTTATTTAATTTTTTCCAAATTTTTTATAAAATTTATTATTAAAAATGCCAACTAAGCTGCCACGTAAGCAGGTAACCTGCTAAAATTGATAGTAACCTGCTATCCGGTAAAATTGTATACGTTTGGAGAGTTCAGTGGCCTAATTGCACATTTTTTGAGTGTTTAATGGCCTAATTGCACTTTTTTTTTTTTCGTTCAGTGGCCTAATTGCATTTTCAGGTTACGTTCAGTGGCCAATTTGAACCTTATTCAAAAAAAAAAAAAAAAGAAGCTAAATTTTACTACTAATCATTGGTCATCAATAATCGCACTAAAAGACCTAATTCATTTTCACATAAAATTTGTTAGCACATGATTTTTATTTTTGATCATAACTATCTACAACAATACTTATACTCCATATGTTTCATCTTATTTGACATACTTACTATATCCATTGGTCAAACAAACTATTTCTTCTTTGTTTATTTTCTTTAGTAATTTTTATTTATTTTTAAATTTGATTTTTGTGTTTAATAATACTTTTAATATAGTTTCTAAATATATAAATATTGTGTACTAATATTAAACTTAATATCACAAAAAAATTAAATTAAAAATAACTTCACTCAAATCTCATTAACTGAACCAGATATATAAAATGAGATGGTGATATAATTTAATAAACAAAAAAATATAATGCGCAGTGAAAAAATATTACCCGCATGAGAAAATGAAATTGAGTTCTCACAAGTGATGTAAAGTGTATGTCTTTCGCTACCAAAACACCGGGCCCACCTCACCGTAAACTGTTGGAAAAGATGACGTTAAAAGCCTCACCGGCGGCGGAGAAAGTGAAGAATTTTGTATCTCCACCACCGTTATTTACTCACCAACGCTCCCTACTTTCCTCGCTCTTATTATTCCGCGTTTTATGCCTCTCTGCAACCTTCCCTTTTGTCGTCTCTTTCACTCTCCGCCAAAATCCTTTCCAAATATAGCAGTTCTCAGAAACACGGCTCTTACCGGCGCCCACCGGCGATATTACCAATGATATGATGGGTAATTTGCGCCCATAAAATGGTGCTCTCTTCTCTTCCGGGTTTCCTCACAATGGCTTCACACAGGTGCAGAACGCCGCCGACGTTCTTCTCCAATGGGTTCGCCTTCGCCGGCGCGACGGTGCTGGGTGTCTTAGCCCTCTGGGCGTTCATGAGTTTTCTGACGCCGGGTTCTGGCTCCGATTTCGACGCCGGGAGAAAGTCCACGGCTTTCAACGGCGTTGAGGAGAAGCAAGAATGTTCCGACGGGAGCCAGGGGTTCGACCGGCTTCACGACCCGCCGGAGAAAAATTTCTACGACGACCCGAAACTGAGCTACACGATTGACAAGCCGATTAAAAATTGGGATGAGAAGAGAAAGGAGTGGCTTGAGCAACACCCCTCGTTTATTCCCGGCGCGGATAACCGGATTTTGATGGTGACCGGGTCTCAGGCGACGCCGTGCCGGAACCCGATCGGGGATCATTTACTGCTCCGGCTGTTCAAGAACAAGGTGGATTACTGCAGAATCCACGGCTACGATTTCTTCTACAACAACGTTCTTCTCCAGCCGGTGATGTTCTCGTTCTGGGCAAAAGTCCCGACGGTGCGCGCCGCCATGCTGGCCCACCCGGAAGCGGAGTGGATCTGGTGGGTCGACTCCGACGCCGCCATAACCGACATGGATTTCAAGCTCCCTCTCCACCGTTACAAGAACCATAACCTAGTAGTCCACGGGTGGCTCACCCTGGTGGAGAAAAGCTGGACCAGCGTCAATGCCGGCGTCTTCCTCATCCGCAACTGCCAATGGTCCATGGACTTCATGGACGTGTGGGCAAACATGGGTCCCCAGTCGCCGGAGTACGATGACTGGGGCAAAACTCTCCACACCACATTCCCCGACAAGGTAATGTTAAATACAAATTAAATATACTAACATAATTGATAATTGTTTTTGCCATCCTAATATTAGAAGGGAACAAAAACCAAATTTGGTTTTAGTCATCCACATTTTCAATTACTATACCCCTATTTTCGTGTTAAAGTTGATCAATCGGTCACTCCTCTAATCTAGTTAAAGTAGGTTTGAAATGTGTAATTTATGAGGGTATTTTTGTCAATTTATACATTAATGAAATTGACATATTATACCTTAATGGACGAAAATACTCTTACAAATTACACAACTTGACATATTTTGGACGAAAATACCCTTACAAATTACACAACCTAACATATTTTGGACGAAAATACCCTTACAAATTACACAATTTGACATATTTTGGACGAAAATACCCTTACAAATTACACAAATTAACATATTTTTGACGAAAATACCCTTACAAATTACACCATCTGACACATTTTAGACAAAAATATCTTTACAAATTACACAATCCGGCATATTTTTAGACAAAAATATCTTTACAAATTACACAATCCGGCATATTTTAACCCAAGAGGTAACAGACGTGATCAATTTTTACATGAAAATAATAGTCATGGATAGAAATTGGTAATAATTAAAATTTTATTTTGCTAATACTAACTTGTGGGATCAAAAATTAGTTTGATTAGGTGTTCGAATCCCCTCTCCCCTCTTGTATGAAAAAATCAATTTGACCAACATTTTATCTCTTATTAAATGGTAATGTAATACATAGCAACTCGATGTGGGAGGACCATTTTGCTTAGAGGCTCTATGTATTACCGTATTATCCTTATAGGACACCTTATTTATTAACGAGAATTGTTACAGGAAACCCCGGAGGCAGATGATCAGTCAGGTCTGATATATCTAATCTCAAAGGAGAAACAAAAATGGGGGAACAAAATGAAGATCTTCGTGGAAAGCGAGTACTACTTCGAGGGATATTGGCTGGAGATCGTGGGGAAGCTGGAGAACATCACCGACGGGTACCTGGAGATAGAGAAGCGGGAGCCCAAATTGAGAAGGCGGCACGCGGAGAAGGTGAGCGAGAGCTATGCTATGGCGTGGGAGGAGCATCTGAAGGACGCCGGATACGGCAGGTACAGCTGGCGCCGACCGTTCATCACTCACTTCACCGGCTGTCAGCCCTGCACCGGCGACCGTAATCAGGCGTATTCCGGCGAGGTCTGCGTCGATTCCATGCATAAAGCCCTCAATTTTGCGGATAATCAGGTGCTCCGTCGCTATGGCTATATGCACAAGGATTTGCTCGATACTTCCTCTGTTGTTCCTTTAGGTTTCGATTTTCCGGCTTGATTGTATAGATCGTTCCCAGAAACATTGCGATTCCGTATGATGTTTGTTTGTACTGTAAAAACTTTCTTAGATTCGGTATAGGTTCGGATCGCCAATTTCCTCCTGTTGTTTAGTTTGATTCAGAGAATTATTAAGAGTATTTTGTATTTTTTTTCAAAAAAATCTTATATTTTTTTAAATTTTGTGTTTTAATGACAAGAAAAACTGAACCACTTTAAACATAATCTTCACACTATCGCCACTAGGGATGGCAATGGGTCGGGTGTGGGTCGGGGAGGGCTACATCCATCACCCGACCCACCTTATATTTTCTCCACCCACCCCCACCTCCAACCCGCATCTGGTGGACTTTTTCAAAACCCACCCCCACTGGGTACGGGTACCCACCACTTATCATCTTATTATGTTTTTCCAAAAATAATATTTAAATTATTTACACATAATTAAAAAAAAAAATCCATTAGTGGTACTAAAATATAAATAATGGAAATATTTAAATATAATAACTAAATTGTTAATTTTTAAAAATAAACTTAGTAGTTTTGATATAAAAAATAGTAAAAAGATACACGGAGTTATATAAACTTTTATAAATAACTACATACTAGTACTTATTTTACTATTATATATATATATATACACACACATGGTGGGTCGGGTGGGTTTCTAGGCGGGTCTTGTACATAGAACCCGAATCCAACCCGACCCACTGCGGGTTTGCTTTTTTAAGACCCACCCCGACCCACCACCCACCATCACCCAAAAAACCCGATCCATGCGGGGTGGATTCGGGTGGATATCCACGGGTCGAATTGAAATTGCCATCCCTAATCGCCACCCAAGTTCAAACGTTGATTTCTTCGATTCTTTTCCCAAATACTGCTCTTCGGTTCTTCTCCTAATTACTGACTATTGAATCATTGAGCTAAGCTCGCGCAGCTAAGAGATGAGAAATCCTACATGTATTTTTTTGTACTATATTTTTTATTCATTATTTACATAACATGTTATGACTCATTTAAAAAAAAATGAGTCATAATTTTTATTAAACTCACAACTTCCTTTTATTAATAAAATCATGACATGTGATATGATAGAAATCATTTTCTCTTTTCCCCATTTTCTGAAACAGTGTTTGAAACTTGTGAGACTATTAATTTGCTACCATAGTGAATGTTGGGTGCGGGGTTTGGTGAGAATGGTTACATCTAATTGCTTTACGCCTGTCTTTACTTGTTCTGTCTAATTTTAGTTACACAAGTAATGGCTTTTCCTTGAATTGCTCTTTTTATACCATCTTTTTACTAATAATATCTGCAAATATTGCTTTTTTGCCAATTTATGATGCAGCCAAGGAAAAAGGCTTTCAAAGCAAATTCTATGGATGGAGTCGTAAAGATGCAAATTGATTAGCAAGCTTTGATGTGATTAACAACTAATTAGAGCATGACAAAATTATGGAACAAAAAAAAAAAAAAAGTGCATTGTAACATTTATATCAAGACTCTATTGTTACATAATTTATTACGAGACACGATTCTCAAACTTGTATCAAGAGTATTAGTGTTATTGGGTCAATAGCGCGATGTGGGTTGGTCCGTTATGTATGAGAAATAGTTTTTTATTTAATTTCTTAGTCGAAGACAATCTAGTCTTATGAATAATTCACTTTTAACTAATGATATTTGGTGCAAAAATTTGGGACAAGTAACATAGATAGGAAAAATAGTGTCCCAACTATTTTTACAAATATAATGTAATAAAAGTTATACCTATATTGACCAGTTGCAATATTGCCCAAATCCATAGCTTAATATACTAAGACAAAGTGGTTAAGACCAACACTAATATATAGCAAATTGAGCCTTGAATAGCATCATACAAAACAAAAGAAACCCATATATTAGGCCTGAATGTTCCAGATCTAATAACAAACAGATTCTAAGGAGTCAAGGAGTATTTGCATGAAAATGAGGCAATTTTAAACAAGTGTGCAATTATGCTATGAGACCATTGCAGTAGTTTCGTCTTCTTCATAGGCCTCTCCTGTTGCCACTTCACTGAACATGAACTGGCTTTGATATTCCATGAGGTATTGCGTTGATCTCTTCACGTCATAGAAGAGCTCATAAACTCGACGCACATCTTCCATTTCCACAATCTTTCCCTTACGCTTTTGGCAAGCAAGTGCAGCAGCAGTAATTAGGTGAATAGCGTACCTTAAAGATGTATCGACCCCAATCTTCGTTAACAGTATTTTCGCGTCTTCAGACATCTCCACATCCTCTTCTTGGCTTCTGATATCAAGAATCTTGCGGATTTCTTCTTCTGAGTAAGGTTGTGTGGAGATGATGAGCAAGCGGTCAAGGAAATCAATAGGAATCCCGTGAGGAGACCTGTAGTTTGTGCCTCTGATCGTCGTAATCCCTCTATTGGTAGCAACAACCAATATAGGCGCCATGTCATTCTCCAAAGCACGGTTCAGGAACGAAAAGCACTCGATGTCAAGCATGTGCACTTCGTCTATAAAGAGAACACCAGGGATAATCTCCGCCTTTCCTTCCTCCCTCCACTCTGCAACCTTTGTATCTATCTGTTCCCTCACCTCAGCACGAATTTCGCCAGTATCGCCAGTGAAAAGGGCCAGAAATCCCTGCGTTCTAGAATCGAGAGAGGAACGATTAAACCATACCATTCAGTGAAGGTAAAATATATTATAAATGCAGATCGAGACTTTCAGCATCAATGCAACTACTCTATAATATTCTTCGCCCTAAAGCAATTGAAAGTGAGAATCTTACAAAAGGCATTAGATATTTCTGCAAGACAGTTCTATGCATTCATGAATGTGTGAATAAATTAAAGCCTTTTTGAAATTAGGTCCAACCATGGGAGTCTAGAAGCATATTGTGTTAGCAAAATGAAGTGCCCAGAGATAAAAATATAAGAGAAATCCATACAAGAAATTCATAGAAACATGGAAAGGAAGCATCAAAGCATCAATAAAACTTCTTATCTTTGTATAAGAAAACAAGGAAAACAATTCACTTTCTTGAATATTTGCAAGGAAATAAGTTTACCTGCTATTAATGACATCAATCTCATGGAGTGTGACGCAATGCACCACCTCCTTCCTCTTCTGCAATTCCCCATCAGGGCACTGCACGAATTTGGTTTGTGCCCCCACAGCATCGTAGTCCCTAGACCTCGAGAACGATCTCCCGAGCTTAGTAATCTTCCCGGAGGCTTTGTCAATGGCAATAACATCTCCACTCTGCACCTTCTCCTTCCCGAGAGCCTCAATCATCTTCGTCCCCAAGTCATACACAGTCTCCATATCCGTAGTCTTAAGCGTGAGCTTCCCAGTCTTGGAAGCAGCCCCAGCCGTGGCCGGACGGTCAATTTGGATTTCCACAACCTCGCCTTCAATTACCTCCGCCTCCTCTTTGATTCTAACTCCAATCGCCTTCCTAAACGCTTGCATTAAGGCTTCGGTCTTTGACATTTCCAGGGAGAAGAGTTCGCTTCCGGCGAGCATTGCGAAGGGGGTTTCCTGACCCAACGACTTAGCCATGCCCATCGCAATAGCAGTCTTCCCAGTTCCTGGATGGCCAGCTAGGAGCACAGCACGACCGGCGATTTTTCCTTCCTGGACCATCTTAACGATCACGCCGGCAGCTTTCCGGGCCGAGGTCTGACCCACCATACCTTCAGACGCCGCTCGAGGCTCGAGTGCGGAATCCAGGCCAAGTCCTCGGATATGTGAATGAGCGCCGATGCGCTCTATTCTCGTCAGGTCTCGCGTCTCAGAGATTTTTACCTCCGCCATAGCTGTGGTGGTGGTGGTGCTTGCGAGTTGCAATGAAGGGTTTAGGGTTTCAGTCGAGTAGGAAATCGATTTTAACTTGTCGTTGGGTGACCAATTGGACGCAAATTTAGTATATATAAAAATGTAATAGAAAGAAAATCAACAGCCCGTCTAGCTCAGTTGGTAGAGCGCAAGGCTCTTAACCTTGTGGTCGTGGGTTCGAGCCCCACGGTGGGCGATTTCTTTTTTATCCCACCCGCCCCAGCTAATTTACCTCTACACTCCTCAAACCAGAAAAATTACTACCTGTTCTCTACACCTACCCCGGTAAATTACCCTTTCACCCCCTTCAAACCACAAATTTATCTGGGCTCTGACAAATCTCTCTTTGAAAACAGTAAATACAACTACAATAGGGCATACATGCATTGAAATTGTCTTATGTAAAAGAAATCCTACATACATTATTGTTATGGAAAAGGTGGCTGACTAAGATATGAGCGCCTCATTCAATCCGCCAAATTGTAAGATGGGTTGGGAGGCTTGAAATTAATAGTTTAATACCGAGATTAGTAATCATAATCGGTACAACTTGCACTTTGTTAGAGTTATTTGCGAACTTTGGAGAAAGGGATTGGGATTGCATTATTGGGCAATTGGGGTATACATAGAGAGGTTAATAAATAAACCAACTAGATAATGTCTAAATTCGGAATTTGGCAATTGAAATTTCATATTTCTTATATATTATCCTAGAAGGGGTCAGACGGGGCAACCCTAACTAAGTTTGTTGAATAATTAACTTGATAACTACAAGGTTCTTCGTAGAATTGTCTATTGGTTTAAGTCGATCAGACTTTGAATGGTTATGGTTGGTTTCACCCAAAGTTTCATGTGCAGGCAGCTTGTCAAACCAGCTAGCTAGGCGAGTTATTTTAAGTGCGAATTTTTCATATTTTATGTAATTAGTTTTTACTCATCTCAATTGTAATTGTATTAAAAGAGGCAAGAATAATGTTTCAATGTTAATATGAAGTTCCAAATGTAAATAGGGTGGAGTGATCATCAGGTGCCAATTTGGTACTCTCCTAAAACACCCATGAATACTAGGACTCCTTGGAGCTTTCATTGTTGAATGGTCCTGAACCAGCATCACTACCTGCCATGCCAGATAACGTTGAACTCTCGCCGCCTAACTTCTTAGCCATCCTTCTTTGTTTTACCTTATTTTGTTTTGTATCCCACGCTGCTTCTTCACACCATAAGTACAATAACTTGAGAAGAAGAGATTTTGTGTGCAGAGAATAAAGTTTATTGCGAATGAAAAAAGATAACAATTAGGAAGTAATTAATGGAACAATAATCGTTAGGAGAGATGATTTCGAACCTAATATGGTTATTTGGTAATGGATATATAAACAAAATGGAATTGTTTGACGGTTACCTGGCGTTTGGGCATTTTGTCGAACACCTGGAGGATACTCGTCTGCGATTTCCGCACCTACATCGCTTGCATTAGCCAACAATGGCCCGATGATGTTCTGGCGGCGGGATGCAGCTTCCTTCATCTTCTTTCTGCGAATACGCTTCCTCTGAGCCCTGGTTAGCTTCTGAGGTTCACACCCACCCTCGTGATCATCGCTTGCCGAAGAAGAAGAGCTCCTTTCATTCTCATATTCATCTGCATTCACAATCCACAAGTAAGCCGGCCTAAATACAAATTGAACCTCAGAATTAGCTTGTCGATACTGCTCGATGGATGAAGAAAACAAGCACCTGGAACGAGATCTAAGTCGAGGCCTTCGCTATGAGTGTTCTCATCGGCTTCCTCGCTGCTTTCTCTCTGAATTAATCATCCGATTTTAGCGTAACATTGAGGGAAAAAAAAACAGAATAATTAACAGAGAAAATGTTAGTACTTGGTGAGAAGGCGATGATGGAGACGGATAGAGCATTTTCAGCAGGCCTTCATGCAATTTTCGTCGTTTCTCCTCTTTCCTCTTCATCTTTCGTTCATTCAATTCGCCGGGACGCCTCTCAACTGGTAAACGCTGTATATCCCGCTGCTAAATCTCAAGCATAGATTGTATCTCATGGCTTTCTACTGTGCTAATTTTTACTAATTTACGAGTAATTTTTAGCTAAAAATTATTTATAATTTCCATTTATTTGTTACTGTTATTTTTATGTAGTTTGTGTTGGATAAATTCAAATTGTATTAAACGAAAATCAGAAAAATGTCATAATTGGGCATATTTTGCTAGTTTATTTGCACACTTTTTAAGTTCAGACAGTGATCTAATTTGCACAAAATTCATAAATTCAGTGACTTATTTGATATTTTTTTTATAACTTAGTTTCCTTACTTCGCCATATTGTATCATGAATTTAATGAATTCACCCAAGCCTCATAAAGGAGATAGATCCTGAGTATACCCAAATGATTCTAGGTTCCTTCTTTACTTATACACTTCTAAACACAAACAATTTTCACCATTACTAATTAATCAAAATCTCTCAGTAACTTAACAGGTTCCCAATAGAGTTTGAACCCTCCATTCTGCCACTAGAAGCAAGACTATACGTTGATTGGTCAACCACTTGAGCTAATTGCACAAATAATATGATATACATAGTTGTTCTGGTGGAGCTGAGGTTTGGAGGGTCCAGATATTATTTTGCCATCGAAATTTAATTACTTGAGTCAGGTTTAAATAATTGTTTTTATCATATATCCGACACTAAAATACTCTTGAATCATCAAACCAAATAAAAAAGCTATTGGTTGATGAATCTGTATCATGAATGTCCTTGAAGGCATGCATGGCCGCCAGGGAAGGTGCGATGGAATTCATCAGAAACTAATGCAAAGACTTGCTCAAATGCATAAATGCATAATGCTCTAGAACTTCACTGTTTTATTATATTTTAATTTAAAACGTGGTTGAAATTGATAGAGATCAGATCACTTCCCACTTGCTACTCCGTTTGCATTATTTGATGGTAACCACTCTCATATGTGTTCTATCAATTGGAACCTTCCTGTGAAAACCATAACTGTTCCAATTTCATAGGACTGTTATATTATTATATTATAGGAATCTTAGCTTATGCGTATTTTTTATTTGCTCAAAGATATCCCTCCAGCCGATAGCTAGAACAGTAATCCTCCATCTCAATGGTCAGCACACTAAGTGGTATGAGAATGGGCAAATGGTTTGCTTTATTCACATAGGTGTGGATCGAACCCCCTAGCTTATGTGTATGGTTATATATCTGTCACATTATTTATAAATCTTCAATTTGACCAGTTTGCTTATGAGTTATTGTCCTTATTTAGTAAATGATTATGACGAACGTTTTGATTAAGATTTAGCAAATTTGACCATTTTAGCTTTGAACTTGATCAAAACGTAAAAATAAATAATTGTTTGATAACATGTGATTTTAATCAATATTTTTTTTTTTTATTTTACAAAACGCTACTTTAACAATATAATAAGCAACATTTTTTTTATGTTGTTTTGATAAGAACATATTTTCTGCAAATGATCTTGTGGCCAAGTGGCACTTAGTTGCTCTCCCATATGGAAGGAAATGTGAGATAAATATAAATAAATAAATAAATATATATATATATATATATATATATATATATATATATATATATATATATATATATATATATATATATATATATATATAAGTGATAGAAATACAAAATGCATATGAAGTCGGCCAGATTATTATGCAGAGATAGTGAGACTAACAAAGTGAAATCGGCGCCGTCCAATAATTCAAGATTAATGGTCAATTAAGAATCACGAATTATAAAATTAAGTGATCGAAAATCTCCAGTCCTTGTCATTGAAAAACTATACACACTCAACCTGAACAAGTCTAAGGAGATGTTCGATCTTAATTTTAGACTTGATTTGATGGTCCCATAATTAATAATTTTGCTCTGATATTCAATGAGGCTAAGGAAGGTGGGGGCACGCCGGCCTCCGGCGGCTGCAGGTAGGTACATGAATATCATATATATCAATTTCATTCATGCTCCTTACTACCCTACATTGCTTTGGATTATAATCAAATCATATCGCTACCTTGCAAATTGGATACATTATACAAGTAATTATTTCATTTTTATAACATTTGATGAGGATATATGGAGCGTATATTGTACTTTTTCTGATATGACGATATGGCCTCTTATGGGTGCTTTTTGACGTATTCCATCGAAAAGTTGACTATTCTGGATTTGATTTCTCTATGTTGATACATCTATTCTGTCATTAGGCTGCCTAAAAAAAATTACATTGGTCCGAACATGTATCATGATTTACTTGACGAGCAACTAATTGACTGCCGCGTAGGTCTTGTTCGTGGGATAGATCTTGACATGTGTTCTCTCTTGATAGCACTATAAAAGTCAAGCTCCGAGGTAACCTCAACCAAGCTGACTAAGGATACAAACTTGTAATCATAATGTCACGAGTTCGAAGCCCAACCTTCTTAGTTTGAGCTGATTAGCTATGGACAATACCTAGGTTGATTTATCACTTTGTAATTCTTTGCTACTTAGGGTCACAAGGCAGGAAAAAAAATGGAACTGTATACCTTAATATACTTCTCAACCTAAGCAGAGATTTACAGCCCTTCGTGTTTAAAATAGTGTACTAAGACTAAAGATCAATTGCCATAATTCTTCACTCACATACATCTTACCTTACGTTATACAATTTATTAATTAAGTAGTAGGGATTTGAGGAGACTGGAGAGTATTATCTTTGAATGGACAGAATAGTTCTAGATACATGAGGATAGTTTAATACAATATTATATTACTCATCAGTTGAATATTGGAACCTTGAATATGAAAATTGGCCATAAATTTCCAAAAAAAAAAAAAAAAAAAAAAAAGAAATTGGCCATAAATTTAGTTGATAATGAATTAAATAACCAGAAAAATTAACCTTCATATTCCCACTGCGCCTCTGCCACACACATATAAGAAAGCTACCCTCAGTGAAATTGAATAATTAGAATTTCTAAGGAAAATTGGGTATTACATAATTTATAAGATTTTTTAAAAAATAAATTAGATTATTTATATTAGCAACAAAAGTTATCCCCACAATTAAAAGGGTACATAAATAATGACAAATAAAAAACATGATTTGCTCAAATCCAGTAAAAATATGTGCACTAATACCAAAAGTGAAACTGTCACAAGTTTAAATTGAAGTTATTATTTAACTTGACAAATCATATCATTTTATTTTAACTTAACGGGTCATATCAGTATATAATTCTTTGCAATTATTATTAAATGTAAAGACTTATTATATAACCCCAAACCATAAATAATTCCAAAGATGGAAAATTTACTTTCATGGCGGCCAAGTAGTTAATATACCAATTAAATTAAAGGGTGGACTAATTTGAGATATGAAACCAGGCCAGGAATTAAAAAAACCTGTGGACTTAACATGAAAACTAAAAAGAATATTCCTTTAAAAAGAAGAGAATATGATATATATATATATATATATATATATATATATATATATATATATATATATATATATATATATATATATATATATGTATGGTAGTTGATGTGACAAATACGTTGGTGTATTGTATTTGGTTACTTCGATTAGTTTCGGGTAGTTCAAGCACTAAATGCGCCTTATATAGAGGTTTGGAGGGGACACATGTCAGGCGTCCGGCATGTCGACCACGTGTCCTCCATGCACCGGTTGTGATGAGGGCAGTCCAAATGATTCCACGTTCCCTAGGATTTCTGACGCTCGCACATGTATGATGTGATCGTATAATGCTTCCGAATTATATGTGCTCAAGTAACATGATCTCGTGTTCGGGAATAGTATTCACAACCAAATGTGGTCGAGGAGACTATTTCAAGTGGGGAACACACTTGACTAAACGGGGAATCCTCTTCCGATCAGGTTCAGGTCAAGGAGAAGTGGAGAACATACAGATGGTTGGTTGTACTTGGGAAACAAACCTCTTGGTCACCCGTACATAAGCACATGTACAAGCATACTGTAGGGTATAATTCCTATCTGTAGCGCTCAGGTAAGAACATGTTCAAGTAAAAAATAACACTAATTTAATCCATATTTGAGTATGTCAACAATTGAGGGTTGTTGAACACTAATGAAAAAAAAATGAAAATTTTAGTTTTATAAATATTATACATTTAAAATTTTATAATAATTATAAATTGACTCTTTTTTTTTTTTTTTTACTAAAATCTTCAAAATAAATTTTAATGGATGACTGTGATAAATTCTCACCTTTTACTAAAAATTGTTCATTTCAACTCACCATTATATAGTGTGAAAGATTAAAAGGATTCAAGAGGACTAAGAAAGAAACAATAATGAATTGTTTAAAGGAAATCAAAGGAGAAGTGAAGGTCAATGTTGAGTGCTCGACGAGATTAACGGAAAGACGTGGCCGCCACTAAAGACAAACATCATATTACATACTACATTTGCATCTATATGCATTATATGTGGTGGTGGCCCATTGTTTCTTGTCACATCATTTTTACCACCCATAGCCTACTGTCTGCCCTTCATCATCTTCTTCAATTCATATATATATATATATATATATATATAACTTTAATTCAATAAATATCTGCTTCCTGGAAACTTCACTTCCCAATATTATATTACTATATATATATAACCATCTTTCCCAGTATCAGATATCATTTAAGTTTGGAAAGCTCATTTTCAATTCAAGCTAATATAAGTAATATATATATATATATATTATTATGGATTCACGTTCATATAATTCGTCGTCGTCTTCTTCCTCCTGTGAGTCTTATTATCCTTTTGCTGTGTATGAGGCAGAGGGGAACAGAGTGAAGCCATTGCGGCCTTCATATCTTTCATCTCTCCATTCTGTCCGGAGAATTCCCAGCAGACATATGACGAAGAAAATGCCGATAGCGCCAATGCCGCCGACACCGCCTAAAATCTACAAGGTGCTTCCTGCTCATTTTAAGGAAGCTGTCCAAATGCTCACCGCCGAGCCCGGGTTCCGGTCCAACTCCCGCCGTCAGCAGGACGCGGCGCCGCCTCCGCTCGAAGCCGTGCCACCCAGGACCACGGTGTTGCCGGAAAGTGCATGTGATGATGATAATAATAATAATGTGTCGGAGTGGAAGCAGTTTCTGGCTCTTTCCGGTGACACGCAATTTTCGGACGCTGCTGAGTTCCCGTCGTCGGCGGCGGACGTTTTCGGGTGGTTTAATGGTCAGGGCTTAGGGTTTGCGCCGTTGTCGCCGTCATCTCTTGCATGGTGGGCGTCGGTTCTTCCTGGCGCCGGACCGCCGCCGCCGCAGCTTGAGGCCAACGCAGTTCTCTTATAAGCTAGTTTTCAATCTTATTCGTAATAACGTAACGAGCCATGCATACATGCTATGACTCACATTATCATTTTTTCCTTCTTTCAGTATTATGTCAGACTATATATATATATATATATATATATATATATATATATATATATATATATATATATATATATAGAGTAAGTAAGTATGTATACATGTGTTTTCATTGCATGGTTGTATTTTTTGAGAATACAAATTATTGCAATATGTTGTTTATGAAAGAAGTGTAGACTTCTTGCGGATTGGCTCAATTTATTTAGGGAGTATGATATATTTAATTGAGTATTTATGGGGTAGAATACACATAAACTTCTGACCTAATCCACATAATCTAACATGATACATAATACACACATAAACTCTTAACATAATACTTATAAACACAAAAAATAAAACTGTAACGAAATTAGATGAACATAACAGTGTCTGTCGCATCAACTCTCCATCAATATAATTTGGCGAGACAGAAGGAGTACTAAAGTTTAGTATATTTGTCCTTTAGAAAACACATAAGTTGTGGGTCATTGGATGGCTATATTTGGGCTTGAAGATCATATCATTTTCCTTCAAGATCTAAGAAGCCTCATCCATAAGCATTAAGCAGGCCTCAAATGAGATAAAAACTCATGAAAGTGGTACAAGCACTCAAGCAGGCGCCATAGCCTACTCTGTAATTTTCGCAATCATTATATCATGATCCACAAATTTGTGTTAACCTTAATAAAATGTATATATATTATTTATATACATAAAATATATTATATGTACAAATAATATATTTTTATTATATTAAAAATATTTGGTCCACGTAATTTTTTCTGACAATCTGATCTACGCCTCCAACTTAAACTGGAGCCTCTGGGCTTGAACCCCGCCGTCTTCCTCGACTTGACTGCCCGTATTTCAAACAGAGTATTTGACTCTAGAATCCACCATGCACATGCTGGGCGGCCCCATGCCATATAATATATATTCAGTCGTCATCTCTATCCCAACAATTTATCAGTACCAACAGCCACTCATAACTGATAATAACTGAACAAACTCTCCATATCTGCCAGCCGCATATACATTATGCTCCCTAATCCTTATCTCCCAATCTTCCATTCAAAACTAATTTCTCCCTTCAACTCAGCTAAGTTGGTCAGATTGTTAATTTAATAATATCAATGTTCCACTATAAGCTTATAATCTTTTTAGATTGATTTGATCATTTGCTGATTAAGGTCATAATGTCAGATTTATACATTACACACTCTCAAATAGTGACCGAAGTTTCTTTGATAACTCCAGAAAAAAAAAAAATTTAATTTCTCTTTGTTTAAATATTCCAAATTTATTTAGTTGGATGAAGTTGACAGAGGAGGAGGAGTGGATGACGTATAGCTGTCAAGATTCAAGTCGTGCTTATCATCTGATCTGCTTCTTTTCTTTCTTTCACACGCCAGGCCAGCATCTCTTCTTGTTCTGATTCTCTGTTTTCCAGGAAAAGATCAGAGTTGAAACTGTGATACTTATTATGGATTTGGGAACAGTAAACAAGGGTTTGAGTTATACTCGGAGAAACAAGAAGTGGGTTCTTGCTCTGGGAATCTTGGGTCTCACTAGCTATGGTGCATACAGAGCTTATCATTCACCTGGCATGGTGAAAAAGAGGGAGAGATTGATGAAACTCATCGGTTCTTTAGCTTCCTTAGCTGATATTGTATCTAATTCAACAGATGCAATTGCAGTCCTCTCCAAAGATTTCAAGGATTTTATAGAGTCAGATTCCGATCAAGTCCCCACAAGTTTAAGGCAGATTTCAAAGATTGCAAAGTCCGATGAGGTTTCAGAGTCTCTGGTCAAGATCACCGCCGCCATAACCACCGGAATCCTTCAAGGCTATCCGCACAAAACGGGAGATTCCGGTTGCATTGATCGCGTTCTGGATAAGCTGTTCACAGACGGCGGCTCGGGTTTTGCGTCGGTGGTTGTGGGGAGCTTTGCGAAGAACTTAGCCATGGCGGTTTTCTCAGACAACCTTAGCTCAGAGCCACCCAGGTGGGTAAACAATGTTCTCCGAGACGAAAAATGCAGAGAATTAATCGGGGATTGCGTGCGTCTCTTCGTGAGCAGTGCCGTAACAGTGTACCTGGAGAAGACGATGAACATCAACACCTACGATCAAATCTTTGCCGGATTAACTAACCCGAACCACGAAACCAGAGTGAGAGACATGCTGGTGGCTGTCTGCCATGGCGGGGTGGAGACATTTGTCAGAACATCTCATCAAGTTCTGACCACTGCGAATCCCAGGGATGAAGATGAAGATGACAAGAAGAACAAGAAGAATGTTTTGGTGGGGAAAATGTGTTCTTCCGCTCTGTCTGTGCCTGGGAACAGAAGGTTTCTTCTTGACTTGACAGGGAAGGTTACCTTTGAGACCATGAAATCTTTTCAGGAGTTTATGATAGAAAGGTTTTCCCAGAATTTAAGCAGAAGAGTGGATGCTGTGCAGGATAAGAGTGCAGAAGCTTTGGAGTATGTGAGGTGGAAATCCTCTGCGGCAATTACAGCATGCCTTTCTTTGTGTTTGCACATTGTTGATAGTCCTTGGCTTTTGGTGCCACCTTAACTTCAATGTACCCCTCTAGATTCCAACTTGCCCTTATCTCGAAGTCCTAGTCGAGGAAGTAAATTGTCATATTGAATTAAACCTACACTTTATGACATTCTGTTATATAAAATTATCAATTTTCTGCATTGATAAATGAGTTGAGTTATATTCTAGTACAGAAAGAACCATTTGTGTCTGTTGTAAAAGGAAAAAACATATGTTTTACAACAAACGCCTATGGACCACTAAAAGCCCGGGCTTTAGTTATATGATTTGAACCTATAAACCATATACCTATGGCAATAGTAAATTGCTACATATAAATTGAACCTAACCTTCTAGTTATACAAAATTATCAACAATGCATGCATTGATCAATCAGTTGAGTTATGTTCTGGAGACGCAAAGTCTCTGAATTTCAAGTTACAAATTCTAACTTATGTTGTTGTAGTCGGTTTGATTCCCAAATTGTGAAATTCCTTCCTTAAAAACTATCTTGGATTGTCTTAATCATAGTTTAACTTGCTACAAACGTTATATATACAAACCTTAATCAAAACGCATTAATGTCTCGTATATATTTATATTTACTCTTGAGAGCTGAGGGCTTAAATTCTGTCTCTTTAGTGAAGAAAGGCACAACTACAGAAGCATGAGCTGGTGTTCTGATCGAAATAGTAGCTCCGCCGTAACGCCGCCTCATGCAGCGCCGGAAAACCCGACCACGGCCTGTACCATCGTGACCAAGAAGGTTGATGCGGTGGCGGCGAGGCTGATTAGCGGCGTTACGGCAGCGTTTTTCTCTTTGTTACAGCGATTCGCTTGCCTGAATATTAACACCAAAGGAGATTCCGACGAGGCCCGAGGGTGATAGCTTAGCTTTTCCGATTGATGGACACCAATAGTGGAGTTGAACATCCGGCGAGCGGCAGGAGGGAGACGGAAATCCAAATCACTTGATGTTTACGAAGAGATGCAACTCATGCAAAATATTGCCTGGTAGAAACTTTATATATTGTCTTATGATTAATATCTATTTGAATTAATTTTAATTTTGGTCCCATCACTTTTGAGATCTTATCCATTTTGGTGCACAATTTTAAATTTTAAATTTTGGAGCCTAATTTTGTTATTTTTATCAGGACTTTTCGACCAAATTAATTGTGAAATATTGCCAGATTTTATATTTTAGAAGCAAAATCGTCATGCCAAAGAAAGATATTCAGTATCTAAACAAAAGAAAAATTATATTTAGAGAAAAATAAGAGTTTGTCCATCGTCGACGCTATAAATCCCATAAGTCTGTGTCTATTTTCTGTCCGTTTTCCCCATTATTCTCATCAATCAAACAACTATAGATATGATTTTATAGTGATTTTGTTTAAATATTGAAGATGTTTTCTTAGATGACGATTTTACCCCTAAAAATATAAAATCCGACAACATTTCGCCGTCAATTTGACCGAAAGTACCAAAATTAATAAAAATAACAAAGTTAGGCACTTTTCCTCAAAAAACAAACAAACAAAGTTAGCAAACAAAGTTAGGCACTAAAATTGAAAATTTTTAAAGTTATGCACTAAAAGTGATAAAACTTCAAAAGTTGTGGGATCAAAAGTGGAATTAATTCTATCTATTTTAACCAGTTTGATTGGCCGTATATTCTCATCCTTTAAAAGGAAATAAAATATTAACGTCTAATTTGCATAATTTTGACTAATTTGGTCTAGTTAATTTTGGCAACGGGGAAGACACGGGATTTTGGATAGATAATTGGCTAAACGATAGGCCCCTTAGGGCTGATACTCTAATTGATATCCCAGAAGTTGATGTTGACAGAAAGGTGGCCTCATATTGGGACATAAACCATGGCTGGAAATGGAACCTTTTAAATCATCTACTGCCAGAAGAGGACCTATCAAAGCTGGCAGCTTGCATCTTAGCCGGAGATTCAAATGTCAGAGACTCAATTCGGTGGAATAGAGAAGTATCAGGAACATTCTCTGTTTCCTCAGCTTATGACATCGCTATTGGTAGCACTGCAACCTTGGAAGCCGCTAAGTGGACAAGCATTTGGAAGATAAAAGTCCCAAACAAGATCCGTATCTTTCTTTGGCTAGTAGCTCATGATAGAATCATGACAAACAAGAATAGAGTAAAGAGAGGTTTTGCAAGCTGTGACAAATGTTGGTATTGCGAAGATGAAGTAGAGGATACAAACCATGTCCTGCGCAGATGTCCTAAAGCCAAAATAATCTGGGACTCCATTCTCCCCCCAACCAACAGCATTAGTATGGAACCACCCTTCGAAGCTTGGCTTGAAAAAGGAATTTCGGTTAAGTATGACAACAGGAGGCCCCTAGATAACAACATCCTCTTTGCTATTACAACTTGGTGGATATGGAAGTGGAGAAATGATGCCATTTTCAATAATACAGAAAAGCCGACTTCAGCTAAGATAGCCTGGCTGAAAGCCCAATTGACAGAAATCACGACTGCTTTCAATAGAGCAAAGGGACCACGACCACATGAAGACCAATTGTGGAGGCTGCTCTCATGGTCCAAACCACAGGCAGGCTACACAAAAGTTAACATCGACGGCTCAGTGGATCAGCCCACCTCCAAAGCTGGGTGTGGGGGAGTGATTCGCGACGACTCGGGAACCTGGCTGCACGGCTTTGCTTACAACATTGGGACATGCTCACCATTGGAAGCAGAAGCTTGGTCCCTCCTAAAAGGAATACAGATGGCCATCCATTTGGGTATTAAAAAACCAGTTTTTGAAACGGATTGTGCAGAGATAGCCAAATATGTCCACAATAACTTACCACCCTCTTCGGTAGCCCACAACATAATACTAGCATGCAAAAGAGAGCTGCGTTTATTCGAGGTTTGGCAAATCCACACTATCTGCCGTGAACAAAATGCAGCTGCTGATTTCATGGCAAGACTGGCCAGAGGTCTCTCTAAAGGGCTGCGTATGTTTACTACACCACCTGAGGAAATTCTGGGAATCTTAGAGGATGATTATACTGCTTTGCCTCATTGGCGCCTCACTGTAAACACCCCTTTGTAACTCTCTGCCACTTTTGGGTATTTCCCTCCATTATAATAAAAAAGTGTGTATTACGGTGTAATGAATCCATATCTTTACTTAATTACCTTTTTTTTTTTTTTTTTTATCAACTTTAAAGAAAGTTAATGGCCAGAAGATAAAGTAAGATCTCAATTTTAAGAAACTTTATGTTCGTGCGATGCATATGTATGGATGTTGCTTTTATGCATGTGGTGCTTGTTAGGGAAAATACAAATTCAAAATCAGATACACTTTCTTATAAGAAAGTTTTTAATCACCTCTATAAGCAATAATTTGGGTTTCAAATAAGCTAAGACAAATTATTCAGACTATTCTTCTCTCAAATACTGTCTACTGAATCAGTGAGCAGAATGCAGAGACTATGATTTAGGAAGATAGTGATGGGAGAAGAACAGAGTTGAAGGAGGGTTGAGTGTGAGTTCTGGGAAAACATGAAACAAACATTTAATGTAAATTCTGGGAAACAATGTCGGAGTACGATAACAACAATAAAACAAATATAGATGAAGTTAATCTGGAAAGTCTGCTTCAAAAACAACGCAGAACACATACATATTAAAAGGAAAGACAGCAGGGAAATAATAAATTCTCAAGAACTTAAATCCAGGGAGAGTCTATACTCTTCTTCAAGTCACCACCTTCCATCAACTCTCCATGGCTATCAGTTTCCAGACACGATTACAGACAAACGTTGATTGAATACACGGAACTTACTAGGTTCGAGCCAATCACCTCGTCCCCCATGCCATCCTCGAGAGCTGCTGTTGTCTTCTTGTCATCTTGGGACTGCTTCCCCCCGAACTGCTGTTTGAGAGTTAGACAAAGATCAGATTTTTGCAGGTCAGCAGGCGGGGGCGATCCCAAATGTGGATTACTGTCCCATGCTTCTGTCATTAGGTTCAGATTAGACGAGTTCTTGCCACTTCCAGCACTGCCACCCGAAGTACTATTCAAGGCCTCACCTAATGGACCGCCCATCGAGTTCCCCCACGAGACTGGTAACCAGTTCGACGTATTCTCTTGCCTAGGGGAGCTCGAGGATGATGAAAAATTCGAGGCAGTCATGGGGATGGAGGACATTGAGAGCTGAGTCCAGTCTGGTTTCAGTTCTGGCCAGGAAACAGAATCGCAGCCCGACTGTTCCTTGGTCCAGATATCGGTGAAATGGTGAACTGGATGTTGCTCGTTCGTTACGTGGCAATTGAAATCGAGAGTACCGGAGTTTTTAGAATTTACATGGGACTTTTGCGAAAGATTGAGAAGTGAATCTGACGAGAGAAATCCAAACTCTGAGCGAGCGGAGGATTCTTCCAAAGGGTTCTGCTGCTTCTGAATGGAGATTGCCGAGTCCTTGGACTTCAAATTCATGCTAGGAGATATCACAGAGAGCCCTTGTGTTCTACCAATTAAGGAAAATAACATATTTGTCAGAAAAGATTTCTTATTATAATGTAAAGGAAAAAGAAAAAGGAAGTCTTCCTAGGGAAGGAATCTCGAGCTATGTTTCTTCTAGGGCTAATTGCTTTTCACTAAAGCAATGACGAAACAATTGGCTCTTTAAAAACAAGAAAAGGTAAAAGGGCATTCCCAGATTCTACTTTTGCATTTCAATTTCAATATGTGAAGTTGTATCGAAAAGGTGACATTTTAAAAAGGCGTATTTACCTATTGCTGGTGAGATGGTCAGTGGACGGATTGGCGGGGCATTGCTGCATGCTTTTGAATTGGTGCTGCACAGCGCTAAAGCTGTTGGACGCCCCGCCGCCACTGGGTATCACGGGTGCTGACGAGGAAGAAGAAGCAACCACCGGAACCGCCTTGGAGGCGGCGGTTCCAGAAGCAGCACGGCCAGTCTGGCCTTCCACAGGCTTTCTTGAACGATGGCGGCCTCTGTTGATGTGCCTTTCACAGTACTTCTGATCGGGAACAGCATCTCTAGAACACCGCCATTTCTTTCCATCTGTTCGACGACACCTACCCGGTTCGGGATCGGTGTTGCCAGCAAAACCAAGATGGAAAGGACCCCAACCCCCTGCATACAATAGAAAGCCAACAAAAAATGAAAAGCTAGAGAGTAAACCAAGCAAAATCAACTCAACCAATCTGATTAAACTAAATACCGAGGGATTATGGATATGCAGGATATATGAAGCATATTAGAGATATAAATAAGCAAATATGTACCCAAAAAACACTTTGTAGACAATATAACAATACAAACAACTCTTCAGTTTTCAACTTCTAGCTTATAGCTTCTCAGCTTTCAGTTACCTTTTCAGCTTCTAGCTTATAGCTTTTCAGCTTTCAGCTACCTGTTTAGCTTCTAGCTTATAGCTTTTCAGCTTTCAGTACCTTTTCAGCTAGATTTGCCAAACATAGCCAATATAACTATACGAACAAGGATAAAAACACATTTCCAGCAATTGTCTATAGTATATGCTCCCTTTAGAGAACCTAACTAGTTAGTTTGGAGAGATGACTTACAATTGGAGGCATAAGGTCTCGAAGATAAACCGGAAAAAGTATATGGGCTCAGAGATTTCTTAAGCGAAACTAGCAGGCTCGAAGGAATTGGGACATTTGTCACAAGGTGCTTGTAGATCAAGGCCTGATGCTCCAGCTCCATCCACTGAGAAGGAGTGAATGGACCTCTGAACAATGAAAAGCCACCGCGTGTGGCCTCGTTCACCCCTCCCGGGGCATAAACTGAAGGGGGCGCAAAAAAGAAAGGTATAAAGTTTAGTGAGAAACGCGGAGATCATAAAAAGAAACAACAATCCACAATGCCAAAGTAAAGAAGACATATAAAGTCACTATCTGCAATAATAAGTAGGTAAGATGAAATTGTGCAAACATGTTAGGTTGACCAAAACAGTTAAAGGAGAAGAGAACATTCTCCCCATTCTCACATTCAATCAATAAGTCTTTCTCTGCTTAGTGGCATACATATTCAATATTGAATCACTCTCTATCCATAAGGCTAAAATCTATCATCCTTTAGTTCTCTTTCTTGGTAATATGTTAATATTCAGTCTTTTTTAAAACTTTTTTTTACTTTGTATTTCTTGACAAGACTTGGAAAGACTTGGAAAGACTCATGTCATCTATCTGCAGTTTTCATGAGATTCCATTGAGGAAAAAAACAACAAATTCATCTTTTTTTTGTGTCACAAACCCCCTTTTCAAATATCTATATAAAAACAGAAGATGAACATTGTAAGTTTCTGAATACCTGAAACATTGCCAGAAGGGAGTCCCTGTTTGGGCTGAGATTGAAAAAATGGGATAGAAATGCTTGCAGATGAATCTTCCCCATTAACAGAAAGAAAGGGGATTTCTTCAGACTTGGAAGAGGAAGAGAAACTAAGCATAGTGGTGTGGCCACGCCCATTATTATCCCCAGATCTCAGCAACAAGCTAGTGGGATTAACACCATTTAAGTCCTCCTCAGAAGAACAAGTTCTGGGGGCCTTAGAAAGCCTCCAGGTTTCTTCACCCAACCCAGATCTCTCTTGCTTGATCTTCCCAGATCCGTGGTCTCCTCCTCCGCCGCCTGATGGGTCGCCGCCACCCACCATTCCCTCCATGCCCACCAACCCAAAATCCATTCTTGAAGAGCCAACGATCTATGAAGCCTCCACAGAGCATGAGTTCATTGTCATTGCCATTATTATAGCAAAACTCAGAGAGAACAGGCGCACTTGGTCAGAGAGTGAGAAATGGCATGATTAGCCGTGGTGGGTATGTGAATCAGAGGGGAAACACAGAGTGCAATTTGGGGAAGAGAAGTGATAAGACTAGCTAGGTAGCTCCAATCTGAAGAGTACGCTACCAAGTACCAAAGAACAAAGAGGCTATCTCCACGTATCGCCGGTCTCGGACATGTTGGACCAAAGGTATCGACTTTTGTTTTCCCTAATAAAGCAAACATGTGCTACAATACAACTTCAACATTTTTTTTTTTAATACAATCTAACATATTATTCATAATATCTGTTTAACATGATTATACTAACATTCTTAATTAGAATGAGACTCAAACCTGTGACATTTCATTTGAAATGTTAACAAAGTTGAACATTTTGTAGTGACATTTCATCTAAAATGATAATAATGATCCCATCAGATCACAAGTTGAACATTTTGTAATGAAAATCTTGTGGCATAGCTTGCACTAATAGATTTGTCAATTATAAGCATTAAGCAAAATTAATAATAATATTTTTTTTTGGGTTACGAGGACTAGGTAATATCATTCATGAATAATAGTTTACAAACCAAAAAAAAAAAAAAAAAACTGCACTAAAAAGAATTTGAGCGACTCGATTAATAGAGTATTGATAAGAATCAAACGCATGACTTTTAGATAAAGAATTATGCTATATTCATTTAGTCATCTCTTTTGGGACATTAATTTTGTAACTAGCCTCTTATTCAAAATGAAAGTCAAGTAAAATTAATAATATTTTTATTTTTAATACAGTTTACCCGAAATGAAAGTAATGAGATTTAATGTCGAAATCTACCACATAAGAAATCGTATAACTTTTTTTTTTTTAAGTTAAATTTATATATGAAATTCACAATTAATTTTGTCACAAGACATCTACTTATACATTAAATTACTGTATGTGTTGAAGAAATACAGATATGCAAATGCATTTTAATGATAGGCTTAATTATATATTATACATTAAACAATAAATCGATACGTTATAAATTCAAATATATAAAAACAAATTAAAGGATTCATAAAAAAAATATTAATTAGAAAGTACAACAAAGTTTCACCTTTTTTTCTTTTATTGTTATGCATAAAAATTGGGATGTAAGCTAGTAGCCAACTTCAATTATTCTCTCTTGACTCTTGGTAACTTGATTAGTGGGGGTCCATCTCCCGATCACGTGACAATATTATTATTAAATCAAAATTTTATTTTAGCTTATTATTATTATTTTATTTGTCGGGGGTCAAAAGCATTACATTTTATTATATATTTATATTTATATACTGAAAATGATGTTCTAAAGTTCACACATGGTACATCATGTTGCATAGTTGCATGTTTGTTTGGAGTTGATGAGTGATAAATAACTCCATATGCAAGTATGCAACTTAGGTGAATAGATAAAAAGTTAGCTCGAGTTTGGATCACACTTGATAGGTGAATTTATAATTTTATATGTTAAGTTTGGAGTATTGTTAAAATAAATAATCTAAGCGACTCATAACTCAACTGAATTCTTGAACTTTATACATTCTCTCGCCACATTAAGAATAATACCGCAAATTATGTTGTGGATACATTGTGGACACGAGTCCAAAATGACGGAGTCCATGGCAACCAAGTTCCCATAGACGACAACCATGCTAGGTTGGAAGGAGAAGCCCGCCAAACTTCTTCGTCCGTGGCAAATTGTTGTGGTTATTTTTTTTTAAAAATAAATTAATATAATTATTTTAATTTTTATTAAAGAAATATATAATTTCTAAAAAGTATTATACTTTGTGACATCCTACGTGATAGGTGACTTAAGAAGTCAAGAGCAACATGTTATTATAGCTCAAATAAATTAATTAAATTTTAATTATACTTTTACCTAAAAGGTACCCCTCACTTTGAGAGGTTACTCCCTCACTATCATTGGTGAGACTCAATCTTTGGTCGACGTTTTTTTTAAACTTCACCCTTATTACCAATTGAGCTGTACATATAGACAAAATTTTAATTACACTTTTTTCTTTTTTTTAAACGATTACACTTTGTTATATACTTAAGGATCAATATGACCCTTATTCTTTTTTTTTTTTGGTAGCATAACCCAATAAGGCCCATAGGTCATGGATTACGACTTCGGTTTGCAAAGCCCACACTTCTCCTGCCACAGGGTAGTCGGTTGACGGTTGCCATTCATCTCTCCTGAAATCTCTGACGACAGTTAGCTGCAATGGCGATGGCAATGGCGATGATAATATCTCCTTCTCCCAGAACGCTGTCATGTTCTTCTCCGAGCACTCAAATGTTTCAGCTGCCTCGTTGTTCTTCGCTTTCATCCACTCGGATTTCCCATCCCGCTCTTCATTTTCGGAAATCAACTCCAATTTCTGCTAAATCGTCGTCTAATTCTCCCGCTGTTTTCTCCGAAGATATCAGCGATGTTCTTGGAGAAGTCAGTATATTTCGTGCTACGGGTGAGCCCGTCAAGTTTAAGCAACTGTGGGATCAACAAGAGGTGAAATGACTTTTCTGTTTCATGAATTCTAAAAGTTCATTTAAACTCTTCATATATATATATAGTTTAAATGTTTTTGCTTTCAGGGAGTGGCTGTTGTAGCACTTCTGCGGCATTTTGGGTGTGTTTGCTGGTAATTAATACATCTTTTTTGAATTGATTGTTTTAATTTATGGATAATATGTTTTGAAATGACTGGTAGCTAAATTTAGTGTGATATATGAATTATCAGCTGGGAACTTGCATCAACACTGAGAGATTCTAAATCCAGATTTGAATTGATTGTTTTAATTTCTGGATAATATGTTTTGAAATGACTGGTAGCTAAATTTAGTGTGATATATGAATTATCAGATGGGAACTTGGATCAACACTGAGAGATTCTAAATCCAGATTTGAATTGATTGTTTTAATTTCTGGATAATATGTTTTGAAATGACTGGTAGCTAAATTTAGTGTGATATATGAATTATCAGCTGGGAACTTGCATCAAACACTGAGAGATTCTAAATCCAGATTTGAATTGATTGTTTTAATTTCTGGATGATATGTTTTGAAATGACTGGTAGCTAAATTTAGTGTGATATATGAATTATCAGCTGGGAACTCGCATCAACACTGAGAGATTCTAAATTCAGATTTGATTCTGTCGGTGCCAAGCTAATCGCTGTCGGTGTAGGCGAGCCTAAGAAAGCTCAAATTCTTGCTGAAAGGGTACTTCTCTTCTGCAATTATACTGTTTTTTGTGTATTTTGCTTGTATTGTTGTTCTTCTTTAGAGTTTTTCACAACTCAAAAGTTCATAAACTGAGATAATATCTAAACAATAAATCTTATTACTGATAAAGATGTTATCATGTTACTATGAATAGATCATCTTGTTCTGCATTGTGTTTTGTTGAGTGACTAGGGTAGCCCACAGCTACTACCTGAAGGTGTACTTTAACCGTGTAGTTACCAAGTTAGTAGTCTTGCTAACTTGGCTGGGTTGCCCGAACAAGTAGATAAAAATATGAAATAGCCTAAATTTAAAAGTGACTTCAAATTGTGAACACTCCATAAAAGATGTTTGGAATAACATAAGCTTGTTCTGCATTATGTTGTAGGAGTATCATCTGATTTATTTATTTATTTTTGTTAATCTTATTTGTGGCCAGTTACCTTTTCCATTGGATTCTCTGTATGCTGATCCTGACCGTAAGGTAAAATCTTTTGCCTCTTCCTGGATATTTTGTTTTTTGCTTTCAATGATATGTAATTTCTCATGATTCTTATCTCCCATGGTAGGCTTATGATGTTCTAGGCTTGTACTATGGACTTGGCCGCACCTTTTTCAACCCAGCCAGTGTAATTTTGCATTGAACTTCTTATTAGCAATGAAAATCTTCTTGAAAATGTTAATCTTCTTAGCGTTTACAAGGTTTCTTTTTCTTGCCAATAATGTGGGGTACGTGCAGACCAAAGTATTTTCCAGATTCAAAGAATTGCGAGAAGCTAATAAGAACTACACCATTGCTGCCACCCCGGATGACAGAAGCAGTGTCTTGCAACAGGTTTGATCTCTCTATCTCACTCCCTCCTTCCTTCCCTCCCGCCCGCTATTGAAGTCTATGCCGTGAGCACTGCTGGAATTACGGAATTTCTGACAACCTGAAAATGATCTTAAATCAGGTCGAAAGCCTTGTTCCGATCACTTTTGGTATCCGGTAAAACCTTTGTTGCTATTTCCGATCACTTTTTGCTTTCGACTTGATATAAGATTACTTCAGGTGGGCGGAAATTCTATAATTTCCAGTAGTGGAGGTACCTAACCGCGCGTGTTTTTTCCAGGGAGGAATGCTTGTGTTTAAAGGGAAGCAATTGTTGTATGCGCGGAAGGATGAAGGGACTGGCGATCACGCCCCCTTAGACGACGTCTTTAATGCCTGCTGCAAACTTCCTGTTACGCGATCATAATGAATGTCAATCTCCTGCAGAGTTATAGCATAAACTTTGTTCAGTTTCCATACATATTAGCTTTCATGTAAATATCTTGAAAACACTGTCCATATACAAAGGAGATATGTAAGTATACAGCAAATCTGAGCATGTTATTATACATATTATATTGTGTTACATTGTCAACTTGATCATGTTTGTGTTTGATCCACGTATTACTTCTGCATCCTATTACATATTCTATAAGTTTACTTTTTATAGATTCATAAAAATATATTACACATTAGTTACAAGTTTTAAACCTCTCATGCTAGGTCTCATAGCACCGCTATGTGCACATTATATGCAATTGGGAGATGGCCTGAGACGAAGGTGTGTCGTCTCAGGCTGTCTCTATAGCCGGGGAGACGACACAAGACGAACCCTGCCATTCGTCTCCGCCAGAGACGAAGGAGTTTTTTTTTTTTTTTTTTTTTTTTTTTTTTTTTTTTTTTGTAATTATAAATTATAATTATTATTTTATTTGAAATTATTAAAAAAATATTTTTGAATTTGGTAACCTATGTTTCCAGGTAACAAGTCATTTTGGATTGAATTGCATTAGTTTGCGTTGTTTAGGGACCCAATTGCATTCTTTTTTAGTTCGATAGCCTAATTGCAATTTGGTGCACAGTTTGAGCGGCCTATTTGACCCTTATTTCATAATAATAATATAATAATATAATAATAACAATGTATGCAGGAGTTGCATTTAATTCAAACCGTAGAATTAATTAATGCTTGGATTATTAGTATAATTTTAAATTTCTAAAATCTTAATTTAGAATCACCCAAAATTTAGTAAATTTAATGAATTAAGAATCGGATCTGATTAACAAATTTAATTTGAATAGGGGGAATTTTTTATTTTTTATTTTTAATCTAAATCCCATTGGAATTAGATTACTTGGAGTCCAGTTCACTTAGGATACTTAATAGAATCGTAATACAATCCTAATTCTGTTATATATCATAATCCTCCGATGTATTATATATTTTCTATTTTCTGGACATGAATATTATTTTTACTACAACCTTCCTAAATCTCTGTGGAGTTTGGATAGAAAAACAGAAAACTTACGTATTCTCGTCTCTCGTCGTCGAATTCTCATCGTCTCTCGTCGTCGAATTCTCGTCTTCTCTCGTCGTCGCGTAATTCTTGTCGTCGACTTTTCTCTTTGTTTTCTCTGATGGAGCAGCAAATTAAGCTTTTCGTAGGAGGACTGTCACACGGCACTAACGAACAAACCCTAAGAGATTACTTTAGTAAATATGGAGAGATCAGAAGTTCCGAGACCATTAGAGACCGAATCACTGGTTTGGACAGAGGTTTTGGTTTTATCGCGTTCACAGACAACTCTGTTGTTGAACATGTCTTGAGTGATACCCATGTCATCCTCGGAAAAAAGGTTATTATTATTTGCGTTTTCTGATTTAATTTTTTCACAATTTAACTCGACAAGTTTTTTTTTTTTTTTTTTTTTTTTTTTTTTTTTTGTCTTTAGTTTATCATTAGATTGTTGCTATACTTGAAGTGTTATCAATTCATATACACATATTTTTTGTGACGAAAAAAGGTGGAATAAATCTTCCATTCCAGCATCCCACATCCTAATCTCTGAATACCTTAGCCAACCCTGCTAAGCACCATACAATGTATTTTAATTTTTAATGCTAGATATAAATTGAATATTATTGAATTGTAAAAGTTGTGGTTGAGCGTCTGAGATTATATTCCTAGTATGTGATTGATTTAGGTCTTAAATTATGCGTTAGACTTATTTTGTCTTGCTTTAATCGCATAATTTTTCCTTTAGGATTAAAAAAACCCTAATTTTTAGAAACTTCTAATTTTAAAAACCCTAATAATATAATGCTATCTCTAGCTCAATTGGTTTGTTTTATGTTTTTATATTA
The DNA here is from genome assembly GCF_001879475.1 of Ipomoea nil. Lineage (NCBI taxonomy): Eukaryota > Viridiplantae > Streptophyta > Magnoliopsida > Solanales > Convolvulaceae > Ipomoea > Ipomoea nil. The sequence goes on along the minus strand of NW_017617233.1, from coordinate 3,081,706 downwards.
TTTATAACCTTAAAAATATTTGGTTAATAATTTGTAGTTTGTTCAATATAATGTTGTCGTAGGTGGAAGTGAAGGTGGCTAAACCCAAGGGTTCGAGAGAAGGGGAAACTCGTGTTAAGAAGATTTTTGTAGGGGGTGTACCGCCAGACTCCACAGACGAGGAATTGAAGGAACACTTTGAGAAATTTGGTACTGTGGAACATGCCGAGATTAGACGTCCGAGGGGGTTTGGGTTTGTCACCTTTGAATCCGAGGAAGCTGCGAAAACTGCATTGAGAATACGTTTTCAGCATATGAAGAATAAGATGGTGGAGGTCAAGGTTGCAGAGGTTAAGCCAAAAGTTGGCCTCAGTAATGGTATGACGAATTCCCTCCCCTTAACTTGTGGTGGTAACATGACTTTCCCAATTTTCCCTACTACTACTAACTACCCTTATGGTAACCCGTACTCAGTAAACTATGTTCCTTATTATATCCCAGTGCCTACCAGTGAATTTTGTTATAATAGTTATTTTCCTGGCTACTATAATGGTGGGAATTGGCAACATTTAAATAACCCTAACCCACTTCTTGTTACCGGACCACCCCTTGCCAATAGTCAACCTGTTGTTATCGGACCACCCCTTGCCAATAGCCAACCTGTTGCTATCGGACCACCTCCTAGCCGACCTATTGTCATCCGACCACCTCCTAGTCGACCTGTTGTCATCCGACCACCCCCTCTAAAAGTAGAAGAACAAAATGGCAATATGGCTGAGGAAATTGATGAAATACAAGATGAAATTGATGGCGAAAGCGTTACTAATGGTGAAGTGCAAACCCAAGATGAAATTGATGGGGAACTTCTTGCCAAGGTTGCTGTAAGCGCGGGTGATTCATTTTAAAGGAATGTATGTTTTTTTTTTTTTTTTTTGTTTAAAAAAAAAAAATTAGGGAAAGGAATGCATGTTTTAGTTGTTATAATATTGTGTTGGATTTGTGAACCAATGGCCGGAAATCTATGCATAATTCCTTTCAAGACAATTGCTTTAGTTGTTATAATATCATGTTATATTGTTTTTTTTTTTTTTAACAAAATTGAGTTGTGATTTGTATTATTGATACCTGGGAACCCGCAGATACTCTCTGAACTACGGATTGGAGTACATTACATGTATCTATTTTTTAGGTTTCTACATCGCTCATGGGATGCCATGTGAAATTTATTTAAAGACTAACTAAAATAAAAGGGGGGGGGGGGGGGGGGACCGTTACGGTGGAGGAAGGGGATCGTGTGTGGCAGGACACGGTGGTGAACGGCGCCGTTGCTGCGATCGATTTCAACCTTGTCGCTATCGTTATCTAACAGAATTGAAAGTATGAAATCTTCTCGTCGGCGGTTTTAGACAAGTGTTTCGAAGCCTCCTCGACGTCAATATGGTGTTGGTGTAGGAACGGGAACGTCAAAAGGATTCGTATTCTTCTTGGGAACTTAATTCTCGGTATTCAATACTTTCCATTACTGAACAGATTGCCTTGGGATGCTTTAACATGCTATTTTGGTCCTCTCTAATTTTGACTTTCTTTCATTTCTTTGAGAATTTTCACTTTTTATTTGTTATGAGGTGACGTGAAATTTTGTTTTATTGTTATCAAAATTTGTAAAATCATCATATCGTTATTCTAACTCTAATCTTTTAAGTAACTAGTAATTCACCTAAATGTAATGCACAGACTAAATATTATGAAGATTCTTGTTATGTTGGGGAAAATATCAATTAAGTTCTCGAATTTTAGTTGAAAAGTCAATTAACATTCTAAAATTTTTAGGAATAAGGGTCAAATAGGCCATCAAACTGCACAAGATAATGTAATTAGGCCACTGAACCTAAAAAATCAAACAATCGGGTCCCTAAACTAACCAATTTCAAACAAATCTTCCAATTTGTAGGTTTCCAACAGGTTAACATGTCATCCTCCCAAATTAATTATTTTTTTAATAAATAAAATTTAAAAATAATTATTTAAGTAATTAAAAAAAAAAAAAAACAGAAACGGCCGGAGACGAAGAAACTCTTCGTCTCCGGCCGTTTCTGTTTTTTTTTTTTTTTTTAATTTTAATAATTAATTTTTAAATTTTATTTTTAAAAAAATAATTAATTTGGTTGTTGACCTGTTAGAAACCTTCAAATTGGATGAATTGTTAGATATTGGTTAGTTTAGGAACGCAATTGTTTGGTTTTTTGGGTTCAGTGACCTAATTGTATTATCAGGTGCAGTTCGATGACCTATTTGACTCTTATTCCAAATTTTTAAAGGTGCAATTACAACCATCAATAATTTAATGACCTGCTATCCCATGTCACTAGGGTTTCAGCCACCCTCAAATAAAATTTCAAACAAAAAAAGTGACTGGCGACCGGCGAACAATCGCGCGGTCACGGAGAAACCACCAAGGTCACCTTCTTCGGCGAGAAGGCAACCCAGATCTGGGGGAACCATAGGAATTGTAATTCAATAGTTGGAGGAAATTACAATTCCCTCCGACCAAACTATTGAATTACAACTCCACGGAATTTGGTAAAAATGGAATTACAATTTCTATCCTACAAAACACCCCATTAATGTTTTGATCTATGAGGAAGACCCACTGTTTTATGGTCATATTTGAATTTCACCGGAGCAACAATTAATGTGAATGGAATTTTTTAAATTCTCACTATATATAAATTGTTTATTGCAATTTATTACTGATCATTATTTCATTTTTGTAATTTGTAATTGTGCATTCATTAATTTGTTGGAAAATGACATTTCGATGTGTATGTCCACTAGTTGATTGGTAACAGGAAAAGCGAAAAAAATTTATTTGTGTGTATTTTTTTTAAAGGAAATGTATTTTTGAATATTCTTAAATTAAAGAAATAATGTTACGTTGAAACGTTTTTACTGTATTTTTCATGGGAGTATATTTTGATATATGAAAATGCTTATGTGCATCATTCATTGTCTGCTATTATTAACATTAATTCCATTAGATTTGCTAATTGTAAAGAATAATCTCTAGTGTCATAAATTTAGTAAAATCATACTATGTATTCTATCAATAATATAAATGTAAAGAGTATCATTTCATCAAGTACGACAAAACTGCCTAACCCTAAGCCTTACTAGTAAGGCAACAATGAAAACTGAAAGTCAAAATTAAACAATCAATACAATCTAGCCAGACCTGACATAAGTTATCCAAACTTAACTGAATTGACATACCTAAATTAACCATATCTTAGCGTCTAAGGCAAAACTACCCTTAATGTTATTGTCGCCACCTACCCATTTTATGTAAAACTAGCCAGTTGATTTATCCGTTTATTGTGTCTAACACGGTCACACAATCAGTGCGTGATATAGTATGCATACTCAACCATTGTTACAAGCGGGAGACACGCTCTAAACTTGTACCGAACCCTAGTATCAAATTAAAGAAGAATAAAATGATATACAAAAGCATATGATAAAGGACAGCTTAGGTACTTAGGACAGAAAGAGGTTGAAGCAGACATAAATGAAATGCAGAAGAAGGGTGGAGGGGGGTGGGGGTAAGGTGGTGATTGGGTAGAGCAGGCCGGGCATGCAGAAGGGCATGCACCGCAGTATTCACCGGTCACTCTCTGGTTGCCATCCCTATTCTCCTTTTTCTTTTTCTTTTTTATTTTTCTTTTTATATACTCTGTTGAGTCTGCTATCTTCTGGCCTCTTTCTCTGTAAGCCATTGCCAAGCTGGGAAGGTGTGATCTTATTTAGATTTTGGTTGGATTCTGTGTACCCACCTCAATTCTTTGACCAATCGCACTCCCCCTTCTTTAATTTAAAGTAGTACAGTGCTCCTCTCTTCTCTACATTTTCCTTTATTAATTCAAATTCCATAATCATACTCTAAAAAAGTAGAACTCTTTTTAGATATTTATCTAAAAATAATAATTATAAACCATAGTTTATTATATACTAGCATAAACGGAAGGAAACTTAAATCACAAATAACTTAATTAAACTCATAGTAGTTCAAATTTTAGAATCACTTTGAATATCTCAGGCCATATAGTTAAAGGAAGTGCTTTTGGGTTGGTAAATTTATAATAGAGTAACGTTAGTTATTTTATTTCAAACTTGACTCAGAATTTTAGATAGTGTATGTATTGAGATTATACTAAACAATATAAGTATTATAATCAATCAGAACATGTCAAATTTGTAAAGAAAGTAAAAATGATATGATGTAAAGAACGAAAATAAATGTAGTATTAGTCTTTGGGGTTTTTTTTTTTTGTTTTTTTTGTTTTCCAACTACTTCCACCTAATTTATTTCTGTTTGTCAGAATGGCATCAAGTCGCTTCACATCACCTTCAACTTTTAATTACGCTCCAGCCAAGATACCATTGATTTTTTATGTTTGGATATACATGCATCCACTAATTTTTGCTGGATTTTTTTAAATGTTTAATATACTTGTGTATATGTGTTGTTTGTAAGTCTCATAAGTGTAAGACTGTAAGATAAATTTCGTCCATCTTTAGCTTTATCAATCACCTTAAAATCTTGTTTCAACGACAATATGGGATTCTATGAAAATCTATTGTGTGTAGAGTACATGAGTGGAACCCGGGGTCTGAAAAGATAAGTCGCGATTTACATCATTCAGCAGCTCTTGAGCAGAGGTTCTGAAGGCTTAAGATTAGTTTGAATTGGCTTATAATAAGAAGATAAATTTGACTTGTGTAATTATGACTAAATAATAATTTTTGATGATTTGGTGTATAATGTTTGCTGCTATAGTGCTATTCCAAAGTACAAACATCGTCAGAGGGGGAAGGAATTGTTTGTCCTGGATCTTGACTTTTGTCGTAGCAATAGTGCACAACACTATAAAGCATGCATGCATGAACCAGTAATACTGTGTAGTACTTGCTAACTACTCTACTGGGAGTCTACATGGCCGTCCCACATTAAATATTATTGCCGGCATCAATCTAGTCTTTAGCCTCGTGGTTAAAATGGGTAATGGGTTGGATACAGACGGTTCAACACTCGATCTGAACTTAAATGGTCGGTCTAAATCCATTACAGTCTGAGAGGTGCATCTTTTCACTTATAGAAAGTATAATTTAGTAATTCTGATTCAGTTTTAGAATATCGTTTTCCTTGTAATTTATAAGATTTCTTTTTCAAGATTAACTTGTAATTAATGCTTACAGTTTAAAGGATTTACTTTCCTAATCTAGATTGAGTACCTTAATTGGTAGGCGAGGGAGATGAAGAGAAAACAATTTCCAAAATTTTATTGAAATTAAATTAGCCGGCTTAAAGCGATGGTATATACTGGAATGATTCGAAGCATATACTGAACCGTGCCTAGAAATACTAGGGACTAGGTAAGAAAACAATTATTAATGGCGGATAATACAACCTAAGTATGCATGTCACGGTCTCAAACATGTCCTACTATAACTTATAAGCTACCATAAGTTAAAATGGATGAGAAAATCAAACGAAAGATCAGAGCTTTAAGCTAATTAAGGAGGACAGTAATGGCGGCAGGCAAAAGGGTGGTCTTAGTCACAGGATGTGCCAAAGGCGGCATTGGTTACGAATACTGCAAGGCGTTTGCCGACCACGATTGTCACGTTTTCGCGTCCGACATTTCCCAAAGAACAAGCGATTTGTCGGATTTACGGTCGGATAATATTGAAACGTTGGAGTTAGATGTGACGTCGGATGAGAGCGTGGGGTGTGCGGTTGATACAATAATGTCGAAATTTGGTCAAATTGACGTGGTGGTTAACAACGCCGGCGTGGGAATCACCGGGCCGTTAGCGGAGATTCCGATCGACCAGTTCCTGAAGGCCTACGAGATCAACACGGTGGGGGCGTTACGCGTGGCCCAGCACGTGGTCCCGCACATGGCGGCGCGGCGGCGCGGGAAGATCGTGAACATCGGGAGTGTGGTCGGGAAAGTGGCGACGCCGTGGGCGGGGGCGTATTGCGCCAGCAAGGCCGCGGTTCACGCGATGACTGACACGTTGCGGCTCGAGTTACGCCCCTTCGACATCGACGTAATCCTAGTGATCCCCGGCTCGGTCCGGTCGAATTTCGGGGCCAACGCTTCGGAGAAACTAAGGAACATGGAGTGGAAAATGTACAAGGAATTCACGGAGTCGATAGCGGAACGGGCAACGGCGTCCCAGGGCGGCAAAGCCACAGAAGCGAGGTTTTTAGCGAGGCACGTAGCGGGACAGGTTTTGAGTGGGAAGGTGCCGAAACGGGTGGAGTTTGGTCACATGTCGGGGCTGTTTAGGTTGTTGTCGTGGTGTCCGGTTTGGGGCAGGGATGCGTTTATGTCCAGTAGGTTTAAGTTGAAGAGGAAGGTGTTTATATGATCTTAATTGGAATTGGATCATACAAAAAAGTACTATAAGCGTGGCGAAGATAGAGCATATTATATATTTATATTGTTTGTATTCTCTTGTTACATTTCTGATATGTTGTTGCTATGAACAACATACATACATAGATACAGTAGTGTTGTACCCACTTTTATTTTGCATGGCGGAATTATTGTCAGGCTTGATTTTGACATCTGTTTTGGAATCTAGGCTGCAAGCTGCACCATGCCCATACCGCTACTTTTATGACTAATAAGCTATTTTTTTATTATTAATAAATCAAAATGGGTAGAGACTAGAGAGAGAGATAGCATTTCAAATTTCAGCAAAAATCCAGCTCACAACCAGAATAATCTCTTCACGTTACTTCAGTCAGATGTAAGGGTGCATTTGGTTCTATATCAAATACCAGTATCCTGGAGGTTGTGATGGAATGGGAGAGACTCATTCATTATAAATAAAAGATAAGGATTTGATTCTCGACTTTGAGTATGGAGTAACCTTAAATCTCCCGGTTAGCTGTCCTATCCAAAAGAGGTGCACACAATTCAACGAGGGGATTAGTCATTGTGTAGGTGTACACAATTCAGTGAGGGAATTAGTCATTGTGTTCGACAGTGAAAGCCATGATACACTCAAAAAAAAAATCAAATACCCTAGGTCTAATTCAGACATAGAAACAACTTCCCTAGCAATGCTACAAAAGAACTTGAATCGCAAATTGTTTCACAAATTTGAAGCTGAATTTGTTAGATGAATTTAACGCTTCTTTAATATCATTGAAGAATTGATCAAACGTAGTCGATCAAGACTAACTTTGGTTGAAAAGTCTTGCACACCACCTGAGTATATGTTTTCCATCTGTCGTTCATTAACAATATATTCATCGAGCTGAGATGCATATGTTCTTTTACATTGTCATCTTTGTCACCCAGGATAAAGTTCACATACGCCATGACCAACTTATATGTTTCACACTTATGAAGAAAAGAACTCGCCAAAAGAAACAAGAGGAAAACAAACTCGTCACACAAACGAGAGAAAAACACAGAAAAAAACAGAACACAAAAGAAAAGAGAAGCAACAGTACACCTCTTGAACTTTATTTTACGGATCCACGGGAATCAAACCACTTCTTTATCCGGATCTGACGGAATCCTAAAGCTTTAGATCTTTGGAACTACCGCAACTTCCTTGAAGGGTTGGTGGCTGAATGGGCACTAGACTTTATTATGAAACTAAAAAAAAAAAAAAAAAAAAAAAAAAAACAAAACAAAACAGGAGACCGCCGGACAAGAAACAAAGCTTCGGCCAGAGGCCGGCGGCCACCAAATGAAGAAACGTCTAAAAAAGAAGCAAGATTTTGTAAGATAAAAAGAGAGGTTTCAAGAGAATTAGGGTTTTTTCTTTTTAGAAACTACATTAAAAATAGAATCAAACATCCAAAAAAGAGTTAATACTCAAAATGGTCCCTCGACTATGTCATAATTACCAATTTGGTCCTCAACTACCATTCTTACCCAATTAAGTCCTTAACTATGTAACTTTTACTCAATTAAGTCCTCAACTATACAATTCTTACCCAATTTAGTCCTTAACTATACAATACTTACCCAATTTAGTCCTCTGTATTAATTTAACTGTTTGTTGACTGTCAAAAGTCGGGATAAAATTATAATTTTACAAGATTTCTCCTTCCTCTCCATTTAGCAGCGCCAAACCATGCAGCAATACACTCCGATCAGATTTTGATCGTCAAAAAATCGTTGGAAATCAAATTCATGGGCTATCCGATGCATAACCACTACTTCGATACTGACAGGTTTAGAACCCAACCGGAGCTTATTGCTACATGGTTTGGCGCTGCTAAATGAGGAGGAAGGAGAAAACTTGTAAAATTACAACTTTATTTCCACTTTTGACAGTCAACAAACAGTCAAATTGACAAAGGACTAAATTGGGTAAAAATTGTATAGTTGATGACTTAATTGAGTAAGAATGATAGTCGAGGACCAAATTGGTAATTACGACATAGTCGAGGGACTATTTTGGGTATTAACTCTCCAAAAAATTAATTATTTAAAAATATTAAAAAAATAAACAAAGTTGATTTGAATTTTGAAATCTATAGGCTTTCGCCACGCACACCTTAATGCCACGTTCGATGACAAGTCGCAAGAAACTACATGGTATTAATGTTTTTCCCTTTATTATTGTATGAAATATTTTTTTTTTATACTTATTAAAAGTACATACACGTTATTTGAATAATATATAAAATAATGTACTTTCAGTATTCAAATAATATATTTTATGTACATAAATAATATATTTTTTATTTTTCCAGTTGAAAGTTCCAAGTGATGCATTACTTGTTGTGTTGCAGTGATGGCTTCACGCTTACTGCTCCATAACATCTCAATAGGTAAGATGGGGTAAAATGTTATGCCTAAGACACATTGTCAAACTATTAATATTTCAATTATCCCAGCATCAATGACTGCTAATAATGCAGCGTGACACGTACACATGCCATTAGATTCGGGGCTTCAATTTGGGCTACTTAGTTAATTAACTAGGCCTAATACTTTTGTTTGTTGAATTGAGTTATTAGACTAATTATTTCACACTCAATATTTTATCATCATATTTCATTATTAATTGAATGGATAGCATAAAGTGTAACGGATAATATTCACAATTCTGCATGGTAATGAATACGAGAAGGAAGAAGCATTGCAGAGAAAAGGATCTTTGACCGGACCCTATATATGTTTTAAAGCATGTCTATATATATATATCTATATATTATACTATATATACATGCAAAAGAAGAGATGTAATGGAGGCTGGAGGGCCAAAGTATGGATACATGTCCCAATCTGTTTCCCACAAGCAAATTAAAGGGTTGAGGAGAGAATGAATAAATAAATGAAATGAAAGGAAAAGAATGAGAGAAAGCAAGTTTTTGCTGGGGCAAAGCATAGTAAACAAAACCCCCTTTTTTTTTCAATAAGGCCATAAATGCACTATTTTGGGCAAGACGAAATTGGCCCCTTCTGGGATTTACTCATCATTACTTCAATCAAAAGGGGGTCAGCTCTCTCTTCCCACATTCCCACCTTACCTTCTCTCATCTTATTGCCATTACCACCCAAATCATTTTCACTGGAAAATCTGTCCCCATTTTTCCCTTTTCATGCAAATTTGCATGCAATATTATTGGGATTTGTTAAGTTCAGTCCTTTCTCGGGGAAATAATGCATCAATCTAACTTGTTTCAAATCTCATAATTGTTAAATTTAAGTTAAAGTTTCTGCTATCGGTCATAATATCATCGTCGTGTGAACTATATCTTTGTTTGAAACTTCAACTCTAAAGAAAAAAAAAAAAATAAATCCCTACTTAGTTTGGTCAATTAGGTGATGGGTGGCTACATGTTGAAAGAAGGGATAATAGGTGCAGTACACAGTCCTATATATGCCTCAAGTACAGCCTGTTTAGTGACTATGGACAGTTTGTCTTTGTGCCATTGTGAAACCTAGCTGCTCACCACCTTCTCTCATCCAAATCTAAAGATCAAAATATGAAATATAATCCCCCGGATATATGAGTTACCATAATTTATCCCTTATATTCAGAATCCTGTTAAGTGATTTCTCAATTTACGCTAGATTAATCTTAAGCCTCTTGACTGTCATCTAAATCTAAAGATCAAGAAATGGAGTCTTCATCACATATTTTCAGTGAGAATTGAACTCCCACCTTGCCGCTGGAGCAAGACTTTCAGGGTGACCATTGAACTATTGAGATTTCGCTTTCTGTGGGCAAGAAATGAAATTCCCAATAAGAAATTAAAAAACCAAACAGCTAATTGATTGATATATCTTGTGAAACTTTTACTGTGCTTCTTGACTAAGAGCAGGATGTCTAAAAAAAAAAAAAAAATTGAAATTTATGTAGTCTGTATATACACAGTGAACACTCTCTCCCCAGCTGCCCAGTCTGCCACCATTCAATGGAATCACCATTGAACACAAAAACCATAGTAGTACAGTTGTTTAATTTGTAGTATAAGTCTTTGTCCTTCCCTTTCTTTTTCTGGGGATTAAACATCCCACATTTCTTGATTCTACATGCTTTAATTTGGACCCTGGTAGAGGTGTTTGGGAAGTGCATAGTTTTGTTGTTTAGTGGCTGCAAAGTGCAAATACATACACAGTATAGACTACAGTAGTGTATATGTATATCTAGTGCATATATATAATCTATATATACACAACATTGCAAGCAGGAGCAGCAGAAAAGAGAAAAGGAAAAGAAAAGGGAGAGGGGAGGGGAGCAAATATTGTAGTGGAGTGGATTGGAAAAGCAAAAGAAGATGTCTTTCTCAAACACAGATCCCTATGGAATGCAGGAATGATGACCGGCATTGCTTGCTGGAACTCATTCTTTTTGTTTACTTTAAAGGCACTCCCTTTGATCTGTTTCCAAGTCTTTCCAGAGAGAGAGAGAGAGAGAGAATGTATCTATGTATGTATGTATTGTTTCAGTGAGTTTTTAGATATATAAACCAGTTTTCAGAATGGTGGGAATTCAAACAAGAAAGGATTGTTGGGTTATGATTGTTTCTCTCTTTTTAATTGTGTCCCAATGATTGAGTTGCTGTGATCTTCTTCTTCTTCTTCTAAGATAGATAGAGAAATGAACTCTCTGAGTAATGATGGTAATAGTAACTGGTTGGGGTTTTCACTGTCTCCACAAATGAATAACATGGAGGGCAGCCATGGCCATGGCCATGGTTCCTCTTCTGTTTCTTCTGCTTCAGTTCCTCTAAGTTTTTCCCAGGCTGCTCCATCTCACATCAACTATAATAACACCACTGGGGGGAGTTGTTACTATGGAGGTGATCAGACTGAAAATGCAGCATTCTTGTCTTCATTGTCTGTGATGCCTTTAAAGTCTGATGGCTCACTTTGCATAATGGAGGCCTTCAACAATAGGTCACACCCACAAGGTTTCTTTACTAATGTTTTTTGGTTATGGAATCTTTCTTTCTTTGTTTCTTTGTTTCTTAGCTTTCTTCTCTCTGTTTTGACTTTTACTGTGAAGGTTTGGCCCCAAAACTGGAGGACTTCTTTGGGGATGCAGCAATGGGGACCCATCACTATGACAGAACTGGAGGAGGGGGTATGGCTCTTAGCTTGGATAGCATGTATTACCATAACCAAAACCCAGAAAATGAGGCCACCCATAGTCAAGATTTCCTCACCCATCTTCAACAAAAGTCCAGGCACCATCATCATCAGTTCCAAGATTTCACTGGGGAACTGAGAGGGCCTGAGATTTACCAGCAGGGGCAGGGGAAGGCTCATCAATGTGGCAGCCTTGAGGTGCCAAGCATGGAGGATAATAACCAGATGAAGAACTGGGATTCAAGAAGCTACAGTGCAGGTGGTGGGCATGCTGCATTGGAGCAGCAGAAGATGATGGGGTGCATGGATGCAGAGCCTGGGGCTATTACTGCAATGGGGTATGGGGATTTTCACTCTCTCAGCTTGTCCATGAGCCCTGGTTCACAGTCAAGCTGTGTGAATGTGAATGTGAATCCCACACAGCACCACCAAATCCCACCCACTGTTGCAGACTGTATGGCCATGGAGACCAAGAAGAGAGGGCTTGAAAAGGTGGAACAGAAGCAGATTGTTCATAGGAAGTCCATTGACACCTTTGGCCAAAGAACCTCACAGTACAGAGGTGTCACCAGGTTAGAATGTTGGATTATCCAAAACCTACTTCAAACTCCCTCTTTGCTTCTCTATTTTAGTATTATTTGGCCCGCACGGATAGTTTAGCTGGTTCTTAGTTCAGCAAGGATACAGGGTCGAGTCCCGACTTCCACAATGTGGAAGTCACCAAGCCCTGATCCTCGTACCTAATGATCTTAACCCGGTGCAAGAGATTTCGCCTTTACGGGCAATGTTTTAGGATTATTTGTCTCACACGGATAGCTCAGCTGGTTCTTAGGTGGCAGATTGTTAGCCAAGGATGCAGGGTCGATCCCCGGCTGTCAAAATGTTTAAGTCACCAGACCCTGGTCTTGGTGGGCACCAGGCCATGATCCTCGTACCTAATGGGTTGCTGAGCCCGGGGCCAAAGATTTCGCCTTTGCGGGCAATGTTTTAGGATTATTTGACTAATAGAGTTTATGAAATTGCAATGATGGCTATCAGGCACAGGTGGACTGGCAGATATGAAGCTCATTTATGGGACAACAGTTGTAAGAAAGAAGGACAGAGCAGGAAGGGAAGACAAGGTTATGATCATTAAAACTTTTTACACATTTCTTATATAAATTTTACTCATTTCACTAACACATAACTTTGTTTCCCTTTTTCTCTTCCATCATCACTGTTGGGGATGCAAATGATTTCAGTTTACCTAGGTAAAAACAGATTTCCCTGACTGTCAAAATTCCATTTTTTTTCCTGCACATTAGAGAGTAATCAGTAGTTTTTAATGTGCTATAATAAGTCTCACAGTCTCACTGTTTTAGGGGGTTATGACAATGAAGAAAAGGCAGCAAGGGCATATGATTTAGCTGCACTCAAATACTGGGGACCCTCCACACATATAAACTTTTCGGTATCATTGAATGAATCCTCTGTGTAGTATTGATGTTTATCTGCCATTTTTGAATTCTGGAAGGTAAGAATATGTGAAATACTGGTTTGAATGCAGTCTGAAAACTATCAGCAAGAGCTTGAAGATATGAAGAACATGACTAGGCAAGAATATGTAGCTCACTTAAGAAGGTATAGCTTAGATTTCTCTCTTGTTCATTTGTTTTGGTTCTTTTCTGGATGTTCTGATTCATGTTTTCTGCTGATTTTTTTTTGCCAGAAAGAGCAGTGGTTTCTCCAGGGGAGCTTCAATTTACAGAGGAGTAACAAGGTCTTGATATTACTTAATTACATAATTATTATACCAAAAGGTTACAACTTCGACTCCCAATGAGAGCGACGTATTGGCCCTCTTGGTTTGAACCAGTCAGATAAACTGGTTAAGTTTATCTACTTAAGGTCTTTTGACGGCTAGGATAACAAGACCGGGTCTCTCTGGTTAAAATAAATTATTATTATACCAAAGCTCAAAAACCCATTAATCAAAGAAAATGGATTAGCAAAACATGTAAGTTTTTACATCTTTAAAATCTTGTGTTTCCATTTTTTCTTCTTTCTTTTAGCAGGCATCATCAACATGGAAGATGGCAAGCTAGGATTGGAAGAGTGGCTGGAAACAAGGATCTTTATCTAGGAACATTCAGTGAGTACACTCCTCCCAGACATAAACCTATAGGCCTTATTTGCATTTTTGTTCTTTAATTTGCTTCATTTTACACAATTATTTTTCTAGTTTTGGTCAATAGAACACAGGCACCAACAAAATAAATAACTAATGTTTTTTTGAAAACAAATAATTAATGTTAAAGTTTGGTGCATTGGATATTTTAGACGGTGGTACGTAACACGAGCCACGATGAGGTGGTGAAGGACCGTTTGTCAGCAAGGCTTTGCTTTTATGTATAAGGCTGATAATATGGGAATCTTTTTCTTTTTATTATTATTATTTTTATTTTTTTCTTCTGCAGATTATTAATATGGGTGAAAATTCTTTGTTTATTTCTCTTTTTATCCTGTTTCTATACGTTCCATTATTCTTTGTCGTGTTTTTGGTGCTGACTTCTTTAACAAAAAAAAGCTGTTTTTTTCTTCGCTTAGGCACC